>NW_017728932.1:9138107-9198931 GCF_001723895.1 Crocodylus porosus | reverse complement strand
AGTGGTGCAGGCTCCTACCCTGGGGGTGTTTAAGAGGAGGTTAGATGAACACCTTGCCGGGGCCGTTTGACCCCAGTACTCTTTCCTGCCATGGCAGCGGGTCGGACTTGATGATCTGCTCAGGTCCCTTCTGATCCTACTAACTATGAAACTAAGATGTAATATCGTGGTAAGGAATATTGAGAAGGGTGTTTGAGCAATGATGCAGTCTTGCTTAACTCCAGTCTTAAGCTCAAAGGGATCCGTGACAGATTCATTACTGAGAACCACCATTTGCAGATGATGTAGCAAAGTAAAGAACGGCTAGTAATTCTGACTTTAAAAGTTGTAACTAATTTCATGGTCTACTTCCCATCTTACCCAGGACAGATTGTTAACAAGATGGCACTGTAAGAAAATGATAAAAATATTGCCTTGCTCAATTGGAAAATTGGTCATGAAATTCCACCACCCCCTCCTTGCAAAAGCTTGTTTTGAAAATGAACATTTTTTTCAGTTTTGTCAACATTTTTCTTTTTCAAAAATGTATTTTCAGATTTTTAAAGAAAACAACATCCTTTTTCAGTAGCTGCACATCAGTAATTTATGTCAAAACCCAAAAAAAAAAAAAAAATAGTTGGTGAAAACCAAAACAGTTTTGTTCATTAATGAAAACAGGTCCAGTCCTGTCCCACCCCTTGTCCCCCAGAAACATTTTGGGGAAAGGGGCCAAAACGAGGAAGAGAAAAACGACGATCACGACGACTGAGTTCAGGGTCTTCCAATGAACTGCAAGTCTATCTGAGCTTGTCGTGCTTTATTTCACATTAACAGAGTACCTTAAATAAGCACTAGTTTTGACATTTTACATTAATCAGGCATGTTTCCAACTTGACTGAATCATTGCTAGGATACTAAGTAATAAAACATCTCTAAATCTTCCTTTTTTTTTTCTTGTTGTTCACATTTTTGTGAGGGGAATTTTTTTGCGTGTCACCTTCTTCAGTAACTTCTCTCTCTGGCATGCTCTCAATTTTTTAAAGGCAGACTGGAAATAGTTCTTTCACAAATAGGCACACACACACCTTTAATATAATGTTATGTAAGCGAGTGAAGGTAAAAAACTCAGCAATTTCTCTGTTTACTAAGTTTCTAGCGGCAGGGACAATTTTCTTGCCTACTTTTATGCCAGACAGTAATTTCTCTGGGTTCTTTATGCTACTGGAAAGAATACTGCTGCAAGGCAATACGTTTGCAGTCCAGAGTATTAACTGTCCATTGTCCGCTTTTTTATAGAGGGAAACATGAAAAACTGATTTCAGCACTGAAAAAAATATAGCTAGATCAAGGCAAATCATTTCCATGAGCCCACTGAGCATAAGTAGTCAACCTAAATAGCCCTCAGATTCCTTGCTATGGATGTCGCTGTCCAATACTAAACCCCAGAAGATTTTTATCCATGCTAGAAAAGACTTATCTATGGAAGCAGATCCCCAGTCATTTCAGATCCAGCCTTCCAGGTGGGAAAAAACCAGAAAACACATCTAGGCCTGCCTTACAGAAGATCTGATATGCCTTATAGAAGGCAAGGTTTTAAAAGGCTGTGACAGATGGTGTCACTCATATCCTGGCTTTTCCAGCTGTTTGCTGCTGCCACGTTCCAACTCACATGCTACAATCCCATACTGAGCAGAGGATTAATAGATAGATGAACGAACAGAAATAAGTATTAGTGGACAAAATGATCTTCAACAGCTGTTATACAAATCTATAGGTTTCTGAGGTCATGTGCAATGATGGACCCTGTCAAGTTGGTCAGGGCTTGACCACATTTTTAGATATGCCCAACATTTTGGGCATATCTAAACTAGGGGAAACAATGCACTTTTGTAATATAAAAGTGAATGCATTTTATAATCCTAGTACAGAAAAAAAAGTGGTAGTTTTAATAAATGATGGTGAAATGGGGCAATGCCAAGGCCCTTTCTTTTCCTAATGTAGACAGGCCTTACAAAGTCCGTGCATGTTGCATAAATCATATTTTGTACCAAGTCACAGTCGCATACAATAACTATTCGAAACAGATGTCAAAAAAGTAATTATCATCTAGTTTCAGAAAGCATCACCAGTTTGCATGATTCGTGCCTGCCTGGAAAAAAGTGATTAGAAATATGACCAATGTGAAAATTTTCAGCTGCCACATGCATATTCTCCCAAACAAAACCGGGCAGCACTTGGCTCCTGTGCTATTATTTCATTAGCAACAAAACTTTGAGAAATCGAATGCTGGGTACAACAGACAAATTCCAGCCGCACTTTTGCCGGTGTGACTTCACTGAAATCCTTGGTGAATCATTCATGTAGCCACTTAGAGCGCTGTGACAGACAACCAGAACTGCCACTAGGCTCTAAGCAACAGCTTACATAAGCCTTTCAACGTTTTCTTTTCTTCTCGTTTTTTACAAATAAGCTGTGCCCTAGAACACTGATACAGGCTCTGATAATTCCCCTAGTTTCTATCGGTTTCTCTATCAGAAGAAGGGGATAGCTATACTCCTCTACTTCAGAAGAGTATAACAAAGGTGATGTGTTTATGATGTTAAAATGCTGTGCAAGTGCTAACCATTATTATAGAGGCATTGAGGGCTGGGACCTGCATTATTTCCACTGCTCTCCCTAAAACGTTGCATAGAATTTTGAACTCCCACCTGTCTAAGCAAGAGGGGTAAGTAGATTGGGCCTTGAATTTGCACCTCACCTAAAAGAATAGTATTTTAAAACACATTTGGGCCTTTTATGTTAAAGTATGCATGTGTGTGCATGGGAGCACATGCATGCATTTTGGTACCACAGCATTGTTGCATGTAATAACCCTGAACCAGAACCTTCTGGGAACTTGACCCTTCTGGATTAGAGGGACGAGAGACACAAACGCGGTAAAAGAGATAAGGTGAATAGCGCTGGACTTGCTTATCCCAGGAGGTAAGACTAATTGTGGCTATCATGTAACAAAGTGATGTCGACTCCTTTAGTACTCATGGCTTTCATCTCCCTTTTGAGGAACTGGATAGTGCCCGCAGATAGATGCAAAGGCTGCAAGCTCATCAGGCCATTAGGCGGGCTCCTGAAATACGGGAGGGAGCTTTAAGGCACCTAAGCAAAGGCAATAAAAAGCCAGGCAGTTGGCAGGCTATCACTGGCTTGGCACTAGATCAGATTTGATCTGTGACTTAAGTCTAAGTCTAACCACTGCCAGCAACAAGGGCCACTGAGAAGGACTCTGTATTTTCATATCAGATGAAAGGAGCAAACAGAGCCAGAAACAAGCCACAGCAATCCCACTTACACAGCATCTACAGCATGGTTTGACTTGGGGAAAGCTGGTATCGTGCTGGCTCGCTCTGATTACAAGATGCACAAAACGCCGGAGCACCAAGTTGCCAAAAGGAATTCCATTTAGGCACAATTACCATCTGCTTAAGAAGCAGAAATTGCTTTTAACTGTAATCATCTTAAAACCAACTCCGTGGGAGATGTCCCAGTTAAGTAAGCAGTTTTCCACAATTAAGTGGAGAGAGCTGTATCTTGAAGTAGTGAAATTAGTTATTTTAAAACTTTAAATGGAAATTAAAAAAAAAAAAAAACTTTTTCAAGCCAGCTACGCATGTGCTTTCTTTAGTTTTAATTTTCTGTTTTAAATTCTTTTGTTTAAATTATTTTTTGTTTTAATGTCAATACCTCTTGTGCTTATCCCACAACTAAGATAAGCAATGTTTGCCCAAGAGTGTTGTAACATCATAGGCTCTATTCTACTCGACACTTTTACCTGTTATAACCTCTGCAACGTTCTGATTTGCACTAAACAAGTGGAGAATTGGATCCACTGTCAGCTATAAACAATAATTTTTTGAATTATCAAGAGCAGTAAACACTGTTTTTCTCCTTTTAACAAAGTGGGGGGAAATCAGGAATTGTATTCAGTTCTGTGTGCAGTCAGACTTGTTACTTTATCTTTCTTTTGTAGGAACTACACTTGCTGTTTCAAAGTGAACCTGACCTGGAAAAAAATAAAAGTTTCAATTTCAGTCTAGCAAAATCGTGTTTGGGGCAACAAATAGTTAAAATTCATTGTTGGTACTATGAAAAAAACATCTTCAGCCTCAATGTCAAGACACGGGCAACACAGCCCAACCTCTGTTTTCAACAGAACATCATTACCTCATTAAGGCAGCGGCCAGAAACTTCAACCTGACAATGAACAAGCTCCAGTGATCCTTGATTCAACCTTGAACACTCTCAGACTCCAACGAATTTCTAAGCCTACTAAACAAGAATGCTCCAGCCGCAGACTAACGCAGGGGCGGGCAATTATTTCGGGCAGAGGGCTGCTTACTGAGTTTTGGCAAGCCATCGAGGGCCGCATGACAGACAGCCAGGGGAAGATTAATATCAACTTTCTAAATTTTTAGGGGCTTCGCGGGCTGGATAGAATGGCCTGGCAGGCTACATCTGGCCTGTGGCCCACATTTTCCCCACCCCTGGACTAAGGAGTCAAGGGCCATGGAAATCTAGCCTCTACAACTGATAGGATGGGGCCAAATACTCTTCTCCCTCCCCCATGTGGATCTCAATTTTTCCGACATCCTGCACTGAAAAAAAGAGACACACAAACGCTAGCAGAGAAAGCAGCAAATGAAGGCTGATACAGACCAGATGAAACGACACATTCCTCAAAACCCGCCTGTGGCTGCATCTATAAAGCACAAGGCCCTTCCTATTACTCGCCATTGAAACCACCAAAATCCTCTGCAAGGAACTGTCCAAGGTAGGGAACTGAATCAGCAACCCTGGATGCTTACAGCTAACAGAACTGACAACCAAAAGCCAAGAAGAGCTGTTGCTGTAGTTCACTAAAAAAATTGGAAATCTGAGAAACCTTTATAAGCACCATCGTTCTGCTCCATTTTTATCCACTAACCACCCATCTATATTCAGAGTTCAGTAACCTGGGACTCTTCAGCCTAAGGAAAAGAAAGCTGAGAGGGCACCTAGTATCAGCTTACCACTATACTAAGGAAGTACATCAAGGGCTTGGTGAGCAACAGTTCACCAGGGCACCCAAGGAGAAAAGCAGGAGGAATGGCCACAAACTCCTGGAAGATGGATTCAGGGTCAAACAACAGGAAAAACTTCTTCACAGTCAGGGTGTCCACACTGTGGAATAAGCTCCTTCCAGAGGTGGTGCAATCACCTACCCTGGACTTCTTCAAGAGGAGACTGAACAGCCACCTCACTGGGGTCACCTGACCCCCAGTTACCTTTCCTGCTTGGTGCAGGGGGCTGGACCCGATGATTTTCCAAGGTACTTTCCAACCTCACAATCTATGAATCACCAAAAAGTTCTAGACACTGGAAAGAAATTACAACACAAAGGCTTGTGAATTTGACCTAAGCTAGGGTGGGTAACTATTTTGGCTGGTAGGGCATTTAACAAGTTTTGGTGAGCTGTCAAGGACCACACACATAAAATCTTTCAGAAAATACCATTAAAAAAAATTATAGATAAAAAGCAAGTCATGTAATAAAAATCAAACATCTACTATAACATATTTTATTTAAAAAAATAACTTGTCCTGATTTTTTTTGAGTAGGGTATATAGAGACAATTGCATAACAACACAAAATAGGTTTACTCTTGTATACTGGGTGTGTGCATGGAGGGGGTGGGGGTGAAGAAGGAATAGGAGGCGGAGTGGGGGTAGGAGGCTGCCTGCACACTAGGTCCTAGGAGCCAGCCAGAGGTGGAAAGAGGGAGGGGAGGGAGGGGAGGCAGGGTGTGCACACAGCAGAGCTCATCCAGGCAGCACGGTGCAAATGCAGGTGTAGTCCGCTCCTCCCTTAGCCCCACATCTGGCCTGTGGTTGCCCCCGTGGCCCTCTGCAGGGGGCCAGGCCTCACACGCTCCTGACTGGGGCAACCTGCACCATGCTCCCACCTGCACATGCCCCGTGCCCATCAGTGGCCCTGGTCCCAGCCAGCACAAACAACTTCCCAGCAGAGCTGCTTTTGCTGCTAGTGCTCACCTCCAGCAGCTCCTTGTCTTTGTTGTCCAGGCCCTGCTGTGCTGCCATGGGCAGCAGGTAGTGCAGGGAAGTGGCAGCAGCTATGGATGTTCATGCTGGGCACCATATGTCCAGGCAGCTGCGCAGGGAAGCTGCAGCCAGGCAACTCCTGCCCTAGCTCCCGGCTGCCTTCCACCCCCTCTGCCCGCCCAGTGCAATGAGCAGCCACCTGCAGGTGGCCGAGTGGGTAGAAGGCAGCCCCACGGGGAAGCTGCGTGGGCTGGCCAGGGCCCAGGCCATCAGCAGGCACAGGTGAGAACACAGCATGGGCTGCCCTGGGAGGGAGCAAGTGGGGTTTGGCCCCATGCAAAGCACTGCGGGGACAGCTGTGGGCTGGATACAATTAATTGCCGGGCTGGATCTGGCCTGTGGGTTGCATTTTGCCCACCCCTGACCTAAGCCCTTCCAGACCAGTGACCAAGCTCTTTTTTCTTGGATTCTGGCCATCCTGTGATTTCCAGGTTTGTCCATTTACCATTGCAGCTGCCTCTTCAGATTATCCCTCATCTCTCTCCAGTTTTCTGTGGGTCTCCCAGAGAGCTCTTGGTACCCTCCTCTTCTCCTTCTACACCTTATCTCAGGGTGGTATTGCTGAGTTTCTGCTTGTGGACAACCCCAACTCCGATTACGTGAATTTACCGCTCCACTCCAGACTTGTTTCCTTCTGGCCAGACAAAAGTCTCAGTCTCCCTCTCTGAGATCCAACTGTCACCTCAAGTTCAACATGGCTAAAAATAACTCAGTCTTCCCCACTAGGCACTGTGCTAGCACAAATTAATAACAATGAATGACCCATAACAAGCCTGTGACACACTGGAGCTCTTGTACAGATGAGCTTTACTGATGAGAGACATTTCCCAGGAGGACTGGAGGCCCTGTGACTATGCAATGAACATTTCCATTCTCAGAAGCATCTGCTCTAAATAGGAAGTAAGTTGCTCTCTCCAACTTGAACTCAAGGCAATAGGCAGGTCTATGAAGAGCAACAAGAAAACTGAAGCCTAAACAAGAACCTACCACATACTTCCTCTCTGGGAGGCAAGGTGGGCGAAAGACAGAGGACAAGAAAGTCAATTTATGGATGATATTAATAACCATTTCTCGATATACGCCAGGCATATCACACTAATTGGGGCAATGCAAGGAACTTAAGTAGAAAAGAACCATAATGGGAAAAAAATTTGGGGAAGTCAGAAAGGCATCCTCTGGCACAAAGACCTTTAGCAAGAGACATATCAAATCGTAGACCTTCAGTACAGATTTACTATGTGAGCTGAAGGAACAACCTTCAATAGAAGAGTTTCATTGCTCTATAAGTATGGTTCCTAAGAAGTTAGAAATTATACACATTCAGGTCATGGAAAGCCTTGAATAGTAAATACGAGTTTCCACATATATGAAGTTATAGAAGAGGTCTCTGAAGGACTGAAGCCTTCCATAATTTCTATAGTTAACCAATTAAAAAAAACAAACACTTAAAATACATGAGTTAACTTCAGCATGAGTAGTTCCCTGGGCTGAAATGTAAGCATCATGCTGATCCAGTGTCATAATTATTCTACAATTTTGTTAACAGTTGCATATTAAAAGAAGTTTAGCATTTCTGGAAATCATCAACAAATCCTCTTGTTTAAGAGACATAAGGCCTCATCATAAAAATCAGCAGGAACTAGTAAGCATCATTTGGCAGGACAGATGCTGGACTGTGCATCATCTCATTAAAAACGATGCAATATAGTATGGCAATTGTTAGCAACACCCCATTAAAATGAAGCTGGGCTGACACAAAAGCAAGGGGCTCTTATTCAGGGCTGAACAGAGGTCCTGGCCAATTACAGAATGCCAAGTGACAGAAGTACAAGGAATGAAACCCGAGATAAATTAAACAGAAAATACAGGGCGTCTTTACACGTGCTGCAGGGGTTGGGGGACACTTTAATTAGAGCATCTCCAAGAGCCACTCTAATGAAAGTGGCCACAGCATCTCATGTCTTCAGCATCCCACACTTCAAAATGGCAATGGGGGTGCTTTAACGAACGCTCATCGAGCCTTAGTTAAAGCACAGGACGCTGAATTCATGAGACACAGAGGATGCTGGAGCGCACTAATTAGCACATACCAGCAGACTTGATTAATCTTGATTAAATGTTGCTTGGTAACCTAGCAGTCAAAATCAAGGCACAATGGTCATCATCTTGGCCAACAAGGAAGGGACTGAACTGGGAACTTCCAGAAAAAAAAAAGCATGAGCCAAAACAGCTTGTGACAAAATGTCAAGCTCTTTAGCTGAGCCGTTACAAACTTATTTCCTCTGTGAACTGGGCACAGGAGAGGCCCTGCAGTGCACTTGCCCTAGGGAAGCACAAGAGCAAAGCACTCTGTGACCATATCCCTAGTGTAAAGCTGGAGCTCATTGTCAGGCGGACTACTGCTCTCAGTACTGATCAAGTTTGGAGATCACATTGCAGTAAAGTCAGCTGGAATTGGGAAAAGACCATGACAGAAGGGTTGAGAATGACAAAATCGTTTACGGTGTTATGGGACCTGGGTATCCAAGGCTGGTGACAGATGTGAAAATAACAAAACAAAAACAACAGAGCCTTACTGGAAGAGTAAGCACGTTAGTTTGACCCGGCTCCCAATGGTCTGTATAGAGCATGTGCTACAGTGGGGCTTTTCTGTGCTTTTATCTAAGCCATCAGCTATTAGATAAAAGTGCCAAAAAGTCGTGCTGAAGTGCACAATCGATACAGACATTGGGCGAGCCAGGCTCGACTACTGTGATGCCTCTTCTGGGCATGCACTGTGCTTGGCACAGGGGCATGCCAAGCTTAAAGTAAAGCACTGGGGGTTTTCCCCCCACATCTGTAAGCAGGCCAAATGCCCCAGACAGGTTTGAAACTATCAACAATAACACTTGTTATTAATAGTAAGCCATCAACCAACTCCAAGAGGGGTAAATACACGTTTACATCCTTAAATATTCACGTTTAATATAAGCCAACCAGTTTAACCATCCCTTGTTGTATTTATTTGAAAAGAATTTAGGGGTTAAACCAAGAGAATTAACATTAAGTAAAAAGCACAAGATGGTCACACAGTCCCTGAAGAAAACTTCTTTCCATAGTCACACTCCCAGAAGAAATCAAGCGGCTCTCTGCCATCTGCCACGTTATGACTTGCTGTTTATAATAACAAATCTGTTGTGAGAAATATGTTTGCATAAAGGCGATAACATATGCTTTCCATTAAATAATGCTAAAGACTATTTTTATATCTTAGAGATTCAGTTCCTCACAAGCTGTAATGTTTAGAAGAAAATAATGGAGCAGAGTGGATCAGGCCCTGTGCTAGGGATTGCAACGGCAGGCAGAGCGCTGATGCAGGAGCAGCACAGAGCTGGCACTGCAATCTCTCTACTGCACTGTCTTTTAATAGGCCATATTCTCTTGCAAACAACAGGGACCCTTTTTCTCCAAAAAAGCAGCTGCGAGAAACTGGAAAATGCATTGTATGCAAGAAGATACAGTAAGAGGAATTTCAGCAGTTTGCCAGCCAAAACGAAAGTACGGTCTGCACTGATCCGCAGGGAACAGAACCATAAGCAGGCTAAACTCCCCAGCTGCTGCTGCTGCTCAGTTCATTAATGCAAGCTAAGATCTTTTTTTATTATTATTTATCTCATTCTGCCTTTCAAAAACAAGACATATCATCTCACTGTAGGTGAGAAAACACAGTGTTCCTATATGTCAAATAACGCGGAGGAGGAGCTGCTCCTCAAAGACCAGCCTTCTCTCTCGCACTAACCCCATGGTCCTATACCCAGGCAGTGGAGGTGGGCACTGGGCAGAGTATCTGTGTCATTGCAAAAGGGTTAATTACTGTGAAAAGCTACTGCAAGCACTTGCGGACAAGGTAAGGGGAAAAACAATGCACAGATTTCTTAGAAAACAGGGAGAAGAGGAAACCTGCAGGGGTTCTCAGGCAGGACAATGGTGGAAGCTCTCCAAGAAACCCAGAGCTCTCCACTGCCAAGGAATGGCTCTCACTCTTCACCCATAGGCAGCAGAGTATGAGCAATAAACACCATGCTAATACTTGAATTCATCTGTCCTAAGAGGCGGCCTTGTGACCTAGGGACTCCTCAACAAGTATAGGTTTGGCAGCATTCTTGAACCCAACCCTATCTACAGCAGAAACCTAGATCTATCTATCGTGACAACTTGCCTGGTGCCCCTAGAAGCAGGCATATCTCTCAGCAGGGCCGAGTACACTGAACAACAATCCTTCTGAAGTGCAAAATGCAGAATGAAACCGTATTGTTCAGCTAACAGTGTGCCTTGAAGTATGCAAACACCTTCACTTTCCAGTTACTCAAGAATGCTGCAGCAATAACAAGAGCTACAAAACATTACTCAACACACAAAAATGAAGTGAAAACATACAGTAACTTGATTAAATACATGTTATAAGACTAGCTAAATGTAGGACAAGAGAATTCTGATCCCCCCTCCCTCCCCGACAGCATTTCAACGAAGCATAAACAGGCTTAAGTTTGCATAATGTCTGCATTTAGTTCTGTATTATTCTTATCTCTAGCTTGCTGCACAACAAGGTATACAAAAAATAGTGTAAAGAACCTTGACTCACGTTGCTTTTCCTGTAGAAAGCCAGAGGAGCAAAAAGCAGACTCTTCACCTGCTAAGGAAATAACACAAGGTGAAATGAATATTCTTTACATGTTCTCCAAGCTTTTTACTGCTTCTGATATACTGCGATACATACAATCACAAAAGGGCCATATTGTGATTTCCAAAACTCCCAGTGACCTCAGTGGGAATAGCTCAGCATGTAGAAAGATACCTGGAAATGGCTTAAAGCCATTTTGGAGCCATCAATGAGAACTCCAAAAGAGAGTGGGGGGGAGGGTCCCCTTCGCAAAGGGGATCACAGGAATGTATTTAGTCTGCCCATAAAGGGACTCCCTGGATTTTTAATTAACCAAACATTGTAATGCATTTAATGTCGTTAGATAAATTCAGATTTTACAGCACTATAGTTCAGACCTGTCCTCTCCCCAAGTCACTGAAGAAGAGAGGCTTCCCTCAGGCCCAAATACTGCAGTTTTGGAAAGTGCCTGTATTAACTACAATCATTTCCTAGACTTGAGGCCAGCAACTGTTTCCATATTCCTGACCACATGAAATACCCCACTGCCCAGCAGATGGTATCGGCACCAAGCCAACTCTCCCCGCCACCCCGGGGGAGGGAAGCAAGCTGGCCAGGCAGCTCACAGGGGCACAGACCATGTCAGGGGAGAGGGCTAAGAGTGGTAGATGGGGGAACAAGGGAGAGGGCCAGACTGGGGGCCTTGTGAGCTGGGGCTTCCTTCCCAAGACAAGGGCGATGTCCCCATGAGCTGGGGCCACCCAATCCCAATTTCTTAAAACATGACACGTTCTTTAATTTGCTTACTCTTTATTTCTTTTTTAATTTTTTTTTTTTTTAAACTTTTTAATGGTTTCCTTTAGTGGCTTCAGTGCCTGATTCCCTTCAATTCGTCACCTAGCCCCAGCTGCTATTCCCATCCACTGCCTCCCCACCTCCCATTTCACTGCCCATCATTAAACTCTCCCCTTTCCAGTCCTGCCCCTAGCAACGCATTTCTCCAGCCCACCCCCACCAAGACACCAAGAGCACCCTCAGCCCGGTGCTGTAGTGGCAACCCAACAGTAGCTCCTAGTCAGGCCCCTGCTTGCCAGCCCTGTAGTGGCAAGTCACAGCTGTGCAGACCAGGGGCAATCAGAAAAGATTTTTAGCCTGAACATGTATTTTGCATGAACTCTAAGGGCGCCTATACAAATGCAGCAAGGCTGCCCTGGCGCACTGCAATTATAGTGCATTGGAGCAGACTCCAGTGCCACATGTATCAGCATCCCTCATGCTGAAAAAAATGGCAGTGGGGCTGCTTTAACTAAAGCTTGTTCGATGAGCTTTAGTTAAAGTGCCCCTGCAACCATTTTTCAGTATGGGGACACTGATACACATGACACTCTGGGTACTTTAGTTACAGCTTCTTGTCCCCGCACTCCTGGAGCACATGTATAAACACCTTAAGCTTTTGCTAACAGTAATGCTGATCAACATTTGAGAAGCTTAAAGTTTAAGGTGTAACAAAGCCCTAATACAGTAAACGGGACAAACCCAATGTAAGTACTAAAGCAACATTGTCAAAGGTTCAAATAGTTTTACAGAAACAATAAAGCACACAGATCCCTGGAAACTGTAAAACTCCTTACAGTTTCAAGAGTGGTTTCATTTTCAATGAACTTCAAGCTAGCTTGTATCCTTTTAATATTGGAAACTGGGACTATATCGAGCCACTGAACAAACATGGACTCAGTCTAATAGACTTGTCTACCTCCAAGTACTGTGATCCTTTGAAAAAATAGTCACTAAATCTTTCTGGACACTGAGAATACTGAAATTGATGCTATAAATAAAACTTTCATTCAGTATAAGCATGCTCTAGCTTTAAAGTAACAGCTCCATCTTACCTATCATTTTATGAAAACAATTAGTGAGTATTTGCTACTAATAGTGAAATGGAATTACTTCTGTAGCAGTTCACACACTCAGATCAATGTAATTAAGAGCTTTGGCCTTGTTGATATACATAAATTGTGCCACTTTAATTCTTAATATAGGTAAATCAGCACAAGCTTCCTTGTGGGGGACCTTCTTATACCAAAATGTATGTACAGGAAATGTAATAAGCTATACAGTAGTAGTATAATAACAATGTCCTTGGTGGGGCAGATACTAGTGAAACTATTTCAGTTTGAAACAAAACATGACAAAAATCATCGTCCTACACTATGTAGTTGTATCGGCAAAAACTGTGTCAATCAAGCCAGACTAAAGTCCTGGACCGTTCATGGTTTTTCCATCCTCCAGAACGTGCATGCTTTCTTTCAAAGGAAATTCATCCTCTAAAAATAGGATTTCGAAGAGCCAGAGCACATGGTCTTTTTTGGTTTGTTTGTTTGTTTGAGTACTCTTGTCTGCAATCTGTCAGTAGGGTACAACATGCCGAACTACCACCCTTTTCCTTTTCCCAGCCCTTTTGAATCGAGAAAGCTAAGAAACACACAATAGCCACTAACACGTCTACTAGCAACAGCAAGCCAGACACCTCTCAAAGCCTAGCAAACTCTTTTCAAGATGCTTAAGGCTCAGCCTCATGCCCACTGAAGTCAACTGAAAGAAACCTGTTGATTTTGCTGGTTGGCAGATCAGAGACAAAGAAAGATGCTCTTCTGAAACCAGTAAAATTTCCTTAGTGCTGGAATTAAGAGGGGTTGGTCATCTGATTCCTTTTTCCTGACCGGGACTTGAACCGAGCTCTGGTGGTGAGTGTTGATACATGACCGTTTGTCTAACAGGGCGGTGATAGCAATAATTCAGAACCTACCAGGTCATAGCCTCCTATGAATCCTTCCGTATTCTCATCATATCAAACATAAATTCAACTGATTTATCCCTACAACATGCCTTCAGTTTAGTAGGAATTAAATGCTTTACCAGTCTGCCTTACTGGGCCTTCAATGGCCCAGTACACCATCACCACCACCAAGCCTGTGTTTTTAAATGAGCAGCACCCAATCCAAAGTCAATCGGAGCACTGTCAAACAACAAGCATTAATACAAGACAGGAATATTTTAACATCCAGAAGTCAAGTAAAAACAATCACAAAAATAAGATGCAGCTTCTTGGGTCAAAAGCCGTGGGAAAATTGTGGATTACATCTGAGACGCAACAACAATCAGTGTTTCTTATTTATACAATCTGGTACTTCATCTTTACGCTCCCCGTTTTTTTGGTAATTATCCTTTCAGACAAGAAGCTGTTTCTACTGTGCATAAGAGCAAGTGTCCTCTATGGGTAGCTGACACTTGCAATTAATTGAAATTATGTTTAATAAAGCTGTTCGAAAACTGTTATAAGACTTTTTTGTCATCAGAATTATACATATCTTAAAAAGCTTTGACAAAACAGTTGCACTGGCTTTCTGAAATGTCTCCACTAGTTCTAATAATGTCCATATACCTGGATTATGGAGGTCCTTAGAAGCCCTCCACAGATATCAGAGCTTCATTGTACCAGGTACTGTATAGTCACATAAAAGAGATACTCCCTCTTCAAAAACTTTATCGCCCATGAGATACAAGACAGACACAGAGTAATGGAAAGAAAAAAACTCTGTTTCCAAATGGGGAACTAAAGTAGAGAGAGATCAAGTGACTTGGCTGAGGATCATACAGGGAGCCTGTGGCAGAACAGGGAATTATATTCAATTGAGTGTCATTAACCACAAGGACACCTTTCTTCGTTTAATTAAAGCCACTGCATTGTTTATAGAAGAATAATGCATACATGCTTTTCTTTAGTCCACCTATTTGAAATATTGTCTCACAGATCATTTGGAGAGGACTAGCACCTTGTAGATTAGTCTCAAGGGTTCGGATCCATTCATTTGATCACTGTTGGATAGATCAGTTAAAAAAAAAAAAAAGCAGCGGATCAGCCAGTTTCCCTCTCCCTCCCTGTGATGCATATTGCCAGGTTATTACAGCCAGCACCCCTGCCTTTTAGTAAGCCTGCAATATGGAACAGGGCTAGAGACAGAAAAATGTGACAGTCCCTTTAATTTGCAGCAACAAAAAGCTGCCGCTCTCCATTCTTTACACTACAATGGTGAGCAAAGAGACTCTGTTGGCATCTGACATTTCAGGCAAGAAAATTGTCTGAATTAACCTCTTTTCAATCTTCCCATACAATCTCTCTCACTTATCAGTTCCTCACCAGAGCATTTTGTGGGCTGCAGTGTTGCCGAAGAGCCTGTTCAGAAACATTATCTACTTTTTAGCTTACTGGGGGAAATGTTATCTGCACTACCTTGTAGGCAGAGGAGTAATTGTTGAGGTGAAGTAGCCATCAGTCACTGTCTCTGGAAAAGCCTGTAAAGCAGGCTTAAAAACAAGGCCTGAGCCATGAGCATATCATAGGCAACATCAACTGCCTGAACACACACACAAAGCAATGAAACTTACAAGATGTCCATTATGCCACAAAAACAATGCGAGAAGAAAATGTTTCTGTAAGTTTAAAATAACACTGCAGATTTTTTTTAAAAAGTCTCCATTTCCAAAAAGCAAAATGGATAAACAGCTTTCTAACTCATTGTCAGTCATTGGGAATTTTTCTCTTCATTCAAATATGTTATTGAAAAATTTCAGTTTTCCTTTCTCCTCCCCACCCTTTATAACTATTTCCATTTTGCCACTGAGATAATAAGAAGGGAGAGAAAGGGACAAAAGAAAGTCAAGATGGAAACAAAACTAAACTAAAAAAATACCAGACTCAAAATTAGATGCTCATTCTCAAAGGCTAAATAACGTCACTAAATTTCTTCAGCTCGAAAAGCTACAATATGTTTTCACTCCACGTTATTTTTCAACAAAAGAGCCCTCACATATTCGTGTCTCGGAGCTTTAGGATGGAACTGTGACTTCATGAGCTTAGCACGTATTACAACACAACCACCAGAAATGGCATGAGAAAAGGGAAAGGAGGACGGTATGAAAAACGTAACACCATTTCAACGTAGGCACCTTCTAGTTGAAGGTATTTCCTCAGCTATAAACTGATTCATCTTTTTAATATACTCTTCACACTTGCAAGGGATCATTACCCTTGCCTCAAGCTACAGAAACCTGTGCAACTAAGGGACACACTCAAGTCTGATGACGTATCTTTCACACAGTACTGGTCTAGCCCAGGCTTCAGACACATTTTTGCCTATTAGTCCTTTCTCTGCATGTGTAAGGGGTGTGAAGAGTTACTTATCTGAAGCCTTTCACAATTTGATCCATGCTATGAAACTGTTAAACAGTAGAGCCATCTGGTCACTTATAGCAAACTACTTCAAAGTATCAAGACTCTACAGAGCCACACACAGCAGCAACGACTGACAATATATAGAAACTATCTTCAAGAAATAACTTTTCATTCTCCAGACAGAGAAAAAACAGGAAGTTTGTTTCTTCTGTCCAATATATCTGTGAAGCGGAGCATCCATCACGTAACATCATGCCAAGATCTACAACGCGGGCACTTGCAATAATGTATTTACAGTAGGAGATATACTGCAAGATTTGAGAGCTTTTCATTATCATTATTGACATTAGCTGTAATTACAACACGCCAAAACAGACTCGATTATCATGCTCCGGTAGACTCCAGCATCATGTGCATCAGCGTCCCTGCGCTGAAAAATGGCAGCAGAGGCGCTTTAACTAAAGCTCATTCAACGAGCTTTAGTTAAAGTGGCCCTGTCACCATTTTTCAGCACGGGGATGCTGATACACATGACTGGCCAGGCACTTTAATTACAGCAGCTCTTGGAGCCACTATAATTAATGCACCCTCCCCCTCCCCACCCCACCCCCAGAGCACGTGTATAAAACACCCTAAGAGAGCCCAAAATATCCAGCCACAAATACTAACCCCACTCCAAAAATCATCCCTAGAACATGCTGCCAGTATGTTAAAGAACCAAATACCAACTTTTTCCTCCTCCTAATCACCCCTTACTCATTTTCTGATGTAGGGACCTCCTCATCATGGAGAACTTAAGAGACTTGAAAGCTGTTCAGCTATTTAACCTTTACGTTGCAGTACTACTCTGGGGGGCAGCTGGTCTAGAAGGGACACAGGTTATCCCTCAAGGCTCCTTCCAACCCCTTTATTTCACATGGTCTTGTTTCTGTGTGCTGAGATGATAACAGACCTTGAAACCATTAGAGATCCATCACCGGGGGCTGGACTCGATGATCTCCCGAGGTCCCTTCCAGCCCTGATGTCTATGTCTATGTCTATGAAACCTCTATTTTGCTGTAGTGACTGCAGGAGCACATGAATACAGGTTACAAAAAGGGGATCTTTTATTGGAACTACAATTCCTTTTCCTCCAAAATTACTTAGTAGAAATGGAACATTTAACTTTGCGTCCATTATTTACACTTCACAGCCTCTGATCAGCAAAGACCTAAATAATTTATAAATCTAATTTAGAAATAATTATATTTACATAAAAATAATCAACAGAACAGGCTTGCCTTTGTGAGTGTTAAAGAAAAAAGGTTGAAGGAATTTAAATTTTCATGCTGATGGAGTCAGCTCGAGAGTTCTCAAAGCTTGTATCGCTTCGCAAAACAAAAGAAAGAAAGAAAAAAAGAATGAGTGTTAGACCAGAGAAAACTGGCCCTGAAAGAAGTAATATGTTCCTTAAGGTCCTTGCTGAAGAAGTGCTGGGAAAAAAATGTTGTTTAGGTTTGACTCTATCCTTTCTCAGAAACCATTCCAAACAAGTTTAACTTAACTGTTACTCGGGAAATTAGTAAGATGTTCAAGATTAGCTTCAATGGTCTCCCTCAGGGGATCAATGTTAAAATACCTCTAGGCCAGAGTTTTCAGAGTTCAGGGTTGTACTACCGTCCACAAAAAACTCTTCAGTCCCATTTCGGCACCCGAGTAGAGGCTCAATTTTTCCTAATATCTCAGCACTCATCTTACCGAGGTGCTCCAAAGATTTGGCCACTTCATTCTGGTTCCTAAAAGGTGGTCATGCTCTCCTGAAAAACGAGTACTGATCACTTGCAAGATTCTTGTTTTAAACGAGCGGCCAAATTTTCAAAAGTGCCCGGCAGACTGAGCATAGCAAGTAACATTTTTTCCCCAGGCCTGAACTGCGCCTTTGAAAGCTGCCTGAGTGATACAAATAGGAACCTACTGAATTCGTGGTGGCCACCCACTGATTTCACAGGCAGATCACGGGACCCGGCAACCATTTCAAAGGTGGGGTGCAGCAGGTTGCCATCCCCCCATACTTCTGATTGGCCAAGGGGCCCTGGTAGCCCCAGGCCTCACCATTGATTGGAGAAAAGGCAGGGCCACATGACAGGCAGCCCTTTCAGCCAATCAGTGGTGAAGAGCAGGGGCACCAGCAGCTATTCAAATGGGCCGTCCCCCTCCCTGCTTCCATGCCATGGCAGGATGCCACAGCACTCCAAGGGCTGCTGGCTCCCTCTGGGGAATCAACATTTTATTTTTAGTAAGTTTTTTTGTTTTTCCCCTGCGGGTTTCATGGGCAATGCCAGATTTTGCAAAATCCACAAATTCATGATTTCAGTAGGTCCCTAGATATAAATGCAAGCCTTTCCTACCACATCACCAGTAGCCTAACTTAGGGTAAAGTTAAGGGCCTTTTTACAAGTTGGACTTTGAGCTGCTCAAATATTGACTGGCGTTAGTACAAGCTTGAGTTTGGGCCAGCTGTACCCTATGGCTAAAAACCTTCGCTGACCATCATTGACCTGCAGAGCAGTCACTTGCCACCAGACGGCTGGTGAGCAAGGGCCAGACTAGGAGCTATAGCTGTGAGTTGCCACTATAGGGCTGGTGAGCCTGGACAGGGCTCTATCTCTGCTCCAAGCAGGGAGATGAGAGATAGGATGGGGGGGGGAAGGGAACAGGACAGAACAGGACAGGTACATGAAGTTGGAAAGTTAATTGGATAGGGGTGGGTAACAAAATGGGGTTTGGAAAGAAAATAGTGGTGGAGTGTGGTGAAATGAAGCAAGGCAGCTGCTGTAAGATAAAATAAAAAGTAGTAATGAAAAAAAGATTTTAAAAAAGAAATAAAAAGTAAAGTAAAGTAAAGAAGTCTCAGGTTGTAATAAATTGGGATTTGCAATTGGAGTGTGGGGGGTGGTGCTGCATTTGCTACCGGTGTGGTGGGAGCGATCACAGAGCCCATACATGCCAGGATGTGCTGAAATGTGGGATGTGTCAGACAGAAGGGCAAAACAGATGGCCAGTTTCTTTCTCTAAACAGAGCACGCCCTAAAAGGGGGGATGACGTCAATCAGATGAGCAAGGAGGAGGAAGAGGTGGGGGAGGACAAGATGGATTTGGAGGAGGAGGAGGAAGGAGGAGGAGGAAACGCTGGTGGGAGAAACACTGGAGGTGGAAAGGGGTGGAATGAGTGTTGTCGTAGCAGCTTGACAACTAGAGGTGAGGAGGGAAGAGGAGGGATGCGGAAGCACGAGCATGGAAACAGAAGTAGAGAAAGAAATCCCAGAGATTGACCAAGAAGAAAGTTCTGCTTTAGAAAAAGGGAAAGCGGCAGAGCCATGGATAGGAAAAAGGAAGAAATAAAGGCTGTCATGGTCACAGAAGAAAACAGGGGGAGACAGAAAGGTGGAGAAGGGAGAAGTGACGATGTGGGGGAACGGTATGTTGGAAAGGGAGACGGGAGGGTCTACTGAGCCAGAAGCAAGTAGTTACAGGGGGAAGGGACAGCAGCGGCCTCTCTCAATATCGCAGCCCTGGAGAACCTAGTGAGTGACAGGGATGAGGAAGGGGGAGAAATAGAGTCACTGATCATCAGCAGTGACGTGGACAACCCATAAAACAAGAGAGATGAGGATCAGTGGTTTCCACCTTTCCTTTATCATGGTGTTATGTGTTTCAAATTTAAATGTGAGAAGTTTATTGAAAAAGGAAGAGGTGGGACTGAATGTCAGCAACTTTAAGGTCTATCGTTGCAGATGTAATATGTCTACAAGAGTGTAGAATACCACAAAAAGATTAATATAAATATCCGGAGAAGAGATGGGGCTCGGGGCCGTCTTGGTGGGTGGGGACAAACGTGAACAGGGAGCAGGGCTGGCGGTGTTAATTAAAAACCCAAGGGTTGAAGTCAAGCAAGTGCAAGTGTTTGTAGAAGGAAGAATGCAGAGGGTGTTGTTGGAGACAAAAGAGATAGAGATGGAGTTGTTTAACTTGGCACAGGAGGTTTGGAGGATGGCACAGACATTTTTACAAATTTTAGAAGTGAATGATGAGATACATTTTGAGACAGTGATGTATGGGGTGGTTAAGAAAGAACCAGTAGAAGGGAAGATATGGGCATGTGTTAATGCAACACTTTGAAGAGCGAGGAAATTGCTGATCATGAAGGGAATGGATTTTACTACAAAGGAATGTCTACAGCTAGCCCTGTTTGAGCTCAAATATTACATGCAAAGGGATGAGGATGAGGCAAATGAGAGTAAGAGGAAGGAGATGTGGATGAAAGATAAGTGGAAATATGTATTCACTCGAGGGGTGCCTAAGATAGTGGGGTAACAGGGGGGTGGGTAGGAAGGGGGATAGTTGTGGGATGAGATAAAGTTGTTATTATAAACTGTTAAGAGATGAGGAGTTAATATGTTATGAGGCTTTGTTGGATGGCATAATGTTTGAGATTTGTAAATATATATAAGAGGTGTTGGTTCTTTTTAATAAAATGTTGAGTACTAAAAAAAAAAAAGGGTTTAACATTCCACAGATTTATTACGATTCCAGTGCAATGTAATAACTTTACCCTTATTGTGATTATGAAGTAATCAAAGTCCTGGAGACTAAACTAGTAACGGGTACAAAATTTATCCTACATTTAAAGAAACCCAAATCAGAAAAGGTACTTCGGCATACAAGCAGCCTCTCTGAAGTCAAATGGAACCACTTGGTCAAAGTTGGCTACATTTTGGATCCAGGCCAAAGTAAGTTTTTATTCTGCAAAAGTGCTAAACAAATGTTGCTGTGAGTTACTCCATATTCATCCGATTCATTTCCAGATTAACTCCCAGGTAGGTCCTGGGCTGAGTAAGCAGTACCAGAAGAAGAGTTTGCCTCTGAGTCTCACAAATTCTATAGCCTAAAACTCAGTGGGCCATTCATTTGATGCTCAGGCCACAACAGAGTCCACTTTGCTCTCCCCAGTCTACCCAGACCTGCCATTTTAGGGTACATATTAAACCATTAAAGCAAGCAGACAGGACTTAGAAATGCACAGGAATCAAATGCAGTTTTTTATATCATCAAGTGCCAAAAAACTTCAGCATTACTCAGACAGGCTTTTCTTCCTGCCATGAAACATTAGCTATTGGGATGGCACCAAGTCTTCTAATATGCAGGCTTCTGTTTGTGCTAGCAAGCTGAATTCATTTTACATTTCAGTCAAACACAATTAAGGCAACCTCTATTTATTTTCCCATCTCAGAATTCATTTTTTTTCCCCAGCAAGAATACGGTGAAATTTACCTTCCTCTGTCAAATGTGGCTTTTGTTTTCATACGCAGCCACAATGAATGCTGTTTATAACAGTAAAATTATACCAAGACAGCACAGAAAGCTAAGAGTCAGGGGACGTCGATTATTCATGGTTTTGGCCACTGACCTGCAGAATGATATTAGGCAAGCGCCTATTGTGTTTCCATTTCCCCATTTGTTACATCAGGGTGGTAATATCCTGCATAAAGCCTTTTATTCTCGCCAACATTATTAGTCGGCAACAGACTAGATCTCATGAGAGTCAAATGAAGGATTCAAAGACGAGTGAGGCTTAGGTCTCAGAGGGCATGTTTCAAACTATATGCCATAAAATGGTCCAGCATGCTACTTCAAGCTTTCTCTGCTCTCTGTACATAGGTGCACGTGAGCACACACACAAACCAGTGTTTTAAATATAGTCTGACAGCACTTGCAGGACAGCAGTAACCCGGTCAGAGGTAAGCTGCTGTCAGCCCTGATTTACATGCAAAGGACGGCAGGGATGCAGTTCACTGTTTCTCTCTCAAACCTGCTGGTAAGACTAAGTCTGTTGTTTACATCAGCCATCTGATCCGTTCTGGAAGGCTGCTGACTATTAAATTATCCGTTCTGTCCCTTCCCTTCTTGCTGTGCTATGCCAAGTATTCTGTTTGCTGTTCTTCACATCATTAGGCAATGGCAGATGCTATTGCAGTAAAATTAATAGAAGCATAAACTCCGCAGTCAGCTATATACAAACACCCTCTAATTAATTATCTGACTGTAGGAAGACGTGACTAAAAGAGAAAAGAAATATCACTTGCCACGTGAAAAAAAAAAGCAAGCTGTTTGTTTATACCAATATATATTCACTGTGGACAAAATTATAGAAATAGGGGGTGGAAAGGAAGAGGAAAAATTAAGTGTACATCAAAATCCATTGTGTTAAGAGCCATACTGCTACAGAGAAGAACTGGGAATTTTTGTTTTATTATTATTCTAAATATTTTGACCTCAAGTATTTGCAAGCTATTGCAGAACTTGAAAAAGCACGTGAAAGACTCAGCACCATTCCAGCAAGAGAGATGATGCCATCTGAAGAATCATCTTGCAAAAGCGAGAGGCCTTTCCAAGAAGGGATCCAGAAAAGCATGGGATTATGTGCTCTAGTACGGGGGGAGGGAGGGGGGAGTGACGTACCCAAGGAATTCAGCAGCTCCAATCCAACATAGTGCAACTAGCAATCAAAAGTACCCATCATCAAAAAGCTTCTCTCTGTGGGGTTCAGTCCCTGTGAGGCTGGTGTTTATATCACAGCTGTCACACATGTTAGCAGAGCAGCTGTGAACTAAGCTCACCCTCTCTAGCAGTTAAATTTCTCCCCATTAGGAGTGAGGCAGAGTGACAATTCAGTCTGAAGCAAGCCGAGTCTACCTACAGCTTTAGCAGCACTGCTTGCCCACTACTTCCCATATCTGTCGATCCAACACTTTTCACAAACCCTAGGACTACAAATTCAGCAACGCTCTTAAGCACATTTGTATGCTGAAGCCCTTGGCTAAATAAGGATGGAATTGCTTTAGCATCTCTAAACTCGCAGATATATTCCCTAAAATCCAAAGTTGGTGACAGCTAATTATCCATTTGACCTGCTGTGAGAGACAACTAATGCCCGAACACCAAAAGATTTCAATTGCAGACTGGAACAGATTGCAAGACGCGGAAATACATATTTATTGTACACTCAAAATGATGATCTGTTCTGAAAATCTGGCCCCAGTGGCAGAGTTCCTGCATAGGATTTATCTTACTAAAGGTGTAATCCATCCCTGTGTTAACACCAGCCAAATGCCTCGCTTAAGCACTACTTTTCAGGATTCAAGTAGCAAATAACCCTTACTCTGGACTTTGAGTATGGAGGAATTTCATCCCATGAGACATGGGTGGCATAAACTCCATGACGAGTTTCCTCCATCTCTGAAGTAGCTCTGAGACTCCTGCTATGCTTAAGATTCATCTGGAGCAGCAATCTACTTGAAAGGCTGAGAAATAACGAGAAAAGCCAATACCCAAAGGTCTCCTGTAGCCTAGAGCTCCCTATTCCCTCATTTTTTCCCCACAGTACTTAATTGGATAGGCTTTTAATTTGACGGAAAGATAAAGCAATATTCTAGTGTAGCTGACTTAATTAAAAAATCTTGTATCCTTTAAACAACCAAATATTTAACATTTTTCTCACAGGCACATGCTTCTGTGCCTTCATCTACAGGTAGAGAAGATGGCACTATTCCACTGGTGAACCTGCTTAATTCCTCACCCCCGCATTTTGCAGAGGACTCTCTTTCCTTTTGCCCGATATCATCCTTCCCTACATCCACACCACATTACACAAGTGTCTGAATTCGGAAATGATCTGGGCTAGAGTCTGCAGCCAAGATTTTGAGAGTAATTAGTGAATTCAGATGCCCACCAAGGTAATTTAAGGTCCAATGGCCTGAGTCAAGGGGTGTTCAGGCTCCCTCAGAAATTGAGCCACTATGCAGGTAGGCTGCAAGTGCTGTAGTGTCTTTTAAAAAAAGAAAAAAGAAAAAAAAATATTTTGACATTTCTCACCCCTGCAAAAATGCAATGCGCGCACATGGCACTATAGGAAACACAGACTCCAGGCTTTACAGCCAAAGCCAGCCTGAATCTGAGCACTGCAGTTTCAGCACCATATAGGACTGTATGAATGTTCTTTGTGCAAGCTCACTGAATGGATTTTCACTTCTATCCAGCTCAGTGGCATCAACCTGGTGTTGATTTACAATGTGTCCACAACTACTGAAATCCCCAGGCCAGTTCCTGCTCACAGTTGTACTAAAACCAAACATTTGAATGGGGAAACTCCACATTGGGGGCAGCAAAGGAAAGAATTTGCTCTGATGCTGGTGTGAGTCAGGACCCACCTGAGTTCACACTGCAACTGCAAATGGATTGCTGTGCTCCCTTCTGGAGGTTCATATAGAAAAAGGATTGTTTCAAACCAGAGAGAAACAGAGGTGTCTAATTAGCTTGCGCCACAGATGCAATTCAAAACTCCATCTTGCTCAGGATTTTTCATTATGGTTTTGTTCAGTTCCTTGCAGGTGTCATCGCTGGCATGGGACCAGATGTAGCAGCTCAGGAAGCCGATCAGAAAGTGCCCCTGTCATCACGTATAACTATGCTGTTCCACGCATAAAAAGCCTGTTTTATATAAATTGGGAGGGGGAAAGGGAGTCAAAGATATACTGAAGGGGAAGGAAATAACAGCTCAGAAAAGCCATCAGACTTTCAATCTGAATGCATGTAAACCAAATAAAAAGTTGGAGAGAAGGGTTGCAATGCCTGTCCCATTCTCTCCAGAAGCCACAGCATATTGCATGTATTCAACAGTCTTATTTTCTGCCTTCCCTAAGCTCATTTTCTTGGGGAGAGCAAACTCAGATTTAAAAAGGAGCAGCATGAGGTGCATCATATACAAGTCATTGGGAACTAAATAACTAACTCCCAAGTCGCTCTCCAGATACAGCATCTGCAGGATTTTTCACCGTCACTTCCACAGCTGCTTGCCTGGATTCCAACCACCTCTGCTGGACCCCAGTGACATCAGAGCCCCGTTGCCTGAGGCACTGTCTATAGGATCAGAAAAAAGTAGGGCTGGAAGGAACCTTGCACAGTCATCTAGTGCAACCCCCTACTCAAGGGAGGTGTAGCAGGCTGTGTACCTCAGGGGCTGCAACTCAGCTGCAGTCAGGAGGAAAAAGTGACTGCATGCCTGGTAGGCAGACTGGTCCAGCTGATGAGGATAACTGGCTAGTACAAGGAAGTTAAAAGGCTCCCAGGGAAGGGAGCAGAGGCAGTGAGCCAGGGAACTCGTTCCAAAGGAAGAGGGAGGACTGCAATGCTGAGGAAGCAGCACAGAGATGGAGTTGCCCTCTCGGGGTCTGGGAAAAGACCCTAGGTTGTGAATTAACCCTTTATTTACCAGGCCTCCCCTTGTTTGCTGATTGCTGCTTTATGCTGCATCTTGTGGGGCATGTTTGCCCGGGCAAATCAAAATTATTATACAGACTGACAATCTGCTACAGCAGGATCATCCTTGACTAAACCATCCCAGCCAAGTGTTTGTGCCACCTGATCTTGAAAATTTCCAGGGATGGAGATTCCAGTTTCTCTATGTACCCTGTTCCAATGTTTCCAGTCCGCCTAATCTTCAACCTAAATTTCCCCTGCTGCAGTTTGAGGACTTTCCTCTTAGTCTGGTTTCCTTAGGTCACAGAGAAAAGCCCATCTCTACCCTCTCTATATAATCACCCTTCAGGTATTTGAAGATTACTATCGTATCCCCCACTTCAGCTCCCTCTTTTCCAGACCAAATAACCCTATTTTTTTTTTCAGTCCTTCCTCTTAAACCCCACTTCCCAGGCTCCCAAGCATTTTTGTTGCTCTCTGCTGGACTCTTTTCAATCTATTTACATCCTTTGTAAAGTGTGGGGCCCAAGTATGTGCCCAAGCAAATCCATATGTGATGGACAATCCTTCCCAAGAACCTGAATCTAAATAGACAGTCAACATGCATGCCCCATGCATGTTGGGGCAGGGGGAAGGTGGAAAATTTTGTGGATTTAGGATCATCTACATTACACAGACAAGGAATTAACAGACAGCAAAATTTAAAGGACGTGTGCCCCCAAAATAAATCGCACAATATTATCTGTGGCAGAACAAACAACTGATCCAGCACTTCAAATATAAGAGCGTCTTTCCACTGACAGTGCAAGCAGGCTTAGAAAGAGCAGACAAGACAAGCGTTCAGCGCAACAGTAGTGAAGTGTGCAGGGACTCCAATGCCACAGAGTTGAGAACACGGAGAAAAACAGGCTGCTTACGTGCTTAACTAATGAACAAAACCTGATAACTGAACTTTAGCATTACTGAGAAGGTGGTAAGCCCTGACCTGAACATTTTTCTGGTTTAATTGCTCACTAAATAAATAAATAACTCGCTCACTAAATAAATAAATAACTCCCATGAGGCTTTGGGAGTGAATGGTTTCAGCATGATTCATTCTATACCCTTCTTTTTTTTTTTTTTCCTCTCCCCAGCGCGTTAGGTTTTATTTTAAATTTCACATCTACCAACACACACAATTACAACATTTGATATTCTTGCTTCAACATTCATGATGGAAAGGAAAAAAATATATATCCCACAGCTTAAGGATGATAGGCAGATGGTGTGCAAGCGTTCTTGACGTAAAGCTGACAGAATGATAGATGTCTCAATTAACAGGCACCTAGGAATGTGACAGGCTAATGAAGCACACACATACCAAGTGTGTATAGGTATTACTTAAATGTGACCTTCTAGCTAAAAATACAAATTAGTTTGATTGATTTTCCAAGAATACAGAATACAATTAAATCAATGCGAGAATTTAAGACGACAAGTTTTCAAACTTATCTTGAGGCACTGCTGAGCCATACTAAAAATATATACAGCTCTATATCTATAAAAAGAACTACTACAGTGGCCAAAGTTAAATAAGATTGGTGCAAAGGAGTATTAGATAACACTGTGCGCAGCAATGCAGATGTTCCAGATTTGGATGTAATGTCAGACTCAGGCCAGCTGAAGCCAACAGATATTGGAATGTCATCAGCAAACATTATGTTCCAGCTGCTTTTAATCCTGTTTGACTAAAGTTGTCCCTTCTCTGTTGACTGTCAAAAGATTATACATAACAGGTTAAGTATAAGATCTAGGCCAGGGCTGTCCAACCGTTTTGAATGTGGGGCCGGATCATGAGCTTTTTTTTATCACCCAGCGGGCTGGCGAGCCATATTCAAAGACCTCACAGGAAGTGGCATCACATCACCCCCCACCCCTGAAATAAAAGCACAGTGTTTACTTTCATTTCCCGTCACAGCACCTCGGGTCTCAGAAAACAGCTTGGAGGGCTGCATGTGCATGTTGGACAAGCCTGATCTAGGCTGCCTTTTGATGTCCCAGTAGGAAAACCCTGCGTGGTTAACACCGCAGCAGTATTTCTCACCACTGGAGAGGTGAGGGGAAGGGCCTGAGAAGGGCATCACCACAAGAGAAGCAAGGAAACATATGCAACTGTGGATCTGCTTCCCACAGAGTCCGAGAATAATTCAAGATATGAAGTGGTGGCCAGTTTCTTGAAGACTGGCTATCCTCCCTCCCTGGTCTCTAAGAAGGACCCATATCAAATCGGGCTGCTGGAGCACCTAATATCCAAAAGTGGCCAGTGCTGGACACTTCATAGGAAGGTACCAACCCCAAGATGTTGTGTCATTCTGTTTCTCTGTTTTTTTCTAGTGAGTAGATGAGCTACCCTAGAGGGAAAAGGGGAAGGGGTGGGGGAAGAAGAAGAAAAAACAAAAAGAAGAAATAGCAGATAACTGCGGGCAAAAGGAAGTCATATTGCTGGAGTCTGCTGTCCCTTACTTACAGCACTCAGTAAAGTTCCCCATTATAAAGGCCACATTGCAAACAATTTGAAAGGAAATGGAAGTCGGGAAGATGTTTTTGTTTGAGTAACACTCAGCTGCAGTTACACAGTGCAATAGGTTGTGCAAGCACCAATTAGAGCTAAGTATGATTTGGCTGACCTGCTTTTGCATGAAGTGCCTAGTATATAATTTGCTGTCCTGACAAGACAGAGGTTTTGCTTCTGCTTTCATGGCCCTCTTCATTGGTAATGATCAGAACACGTCACCTGAACTAAACCAGTATATACCTATAGCACCGTATATATCAGGGGCAGGCAATTATTTCAGGCAGAAGGCCACTTACTGAGTTTTGGCGAGCCACCAAGGGCTGCATGACAGGCAGCCGGGGCAGATTAATACATTTTTTTCTAAATTATTTTTAGGGGCCCTGCAGGCTGGATACAATGGCCTGGGAGGCCGTATCTGGCCCACAGGCCGCATTTTGCCTGCCCCTTATATATATAGTACATCAGTGGAATCCAGTGGGCTACTGTATGTCTGTATGATTTCCCATCAGAGACTTCAGGCCCCATCTCTACATAGGCAAAAAAAATCACCCATAGATTCAAGTAGAGCTTTGCTCAATTAAGAATAGCACCCACAACCAGGGACAGATTTTCAGGAAAACTCAGTGTACTAAGTGCTGACAAAGACTATCAGAAGTATTTTGCTAAACACAGTTTTGGTGGAAAAGGCTGATTTACGGGAGCCAAAATGTTTTTGTGGAAATGTACCATTCAATTAATTCCCAACTAAACCAAAAGTGGGTTTGATGGAACCTGAGCGGTTTCTCAAACAGTTGTCTGCAAAGACATTTAGATTACCTACTCTCTTGTCACCCTAGCGGGTGGGTGGAGAGCCAGGAGGCAACGATCCTTAGGAGTAATGACCGAGCCTGGAATCTCAGATCGTAGCTTCCCATGTTCAATCTGGATCCAAAAAATCATGGAATCAGAGATGTAGGGCTGGAAGGGACCTGTACAAGTCATCTAATCCAACCCCCTGCCTGGGGCAGGATCATCCCTACCCAAACTATCCTATATAAATCCAACCATCAACCCTGACGCAACACAAGACAACGTGGGGACTTCCCACAGAGTACAGTGCTGTGTGCTTTTGAAAACTGGCCCTTTTGTATGGATTTACAAAGAGACTGTTCTCCCCTGAAAATCTTGGAGGAAATGTAGGCACCAAGCACAGGAAAACATTCCCCAAGCCCTGCAATAAATTTGGTCCCACTAATAAACCCTTGGATATACCAAATTTGGGAAGAATCTAAGGAACCCCATGTATCATTACAGGCAATGACATGGGCAGGCTGTCAGCTCAAAAACAACAATGTCACTAAAATCCATGCCGTTTTTCAATCCCAACTTGATACAATTACTGTTCCTTTTTCATCCTGGGGTCACATGAACTCATTTACATGTTGAAGCTTTGCCGCATCTTGCGCTGGGAATTCTGTATGGTTGTATTTCAAAACTGCCTAATCGGGAAGATGTAAACCGCTGGAACGAGACAAAGCAGGACACTGCTCGGATGGCAGGGAGATTCCCAGGAGAAGCAGCCGGTCACTTGGGTCTCTCACACAGGTCATTGGAAAGATAATCCGTCAGTCTGTATTCACAGCATATGAAGCACATACAAAGTGGATTTCACAGGCATTTTACAGTCAGTTATATTTTAAGTGACTAATAATTACATTTTGTCAATTGCCTACCTGAGAATTTATCATCGTTTCCAACATTTTAATTGAATTAGCTGGGATATTCAGAGCAAAATGTTAGCATATTGCTGGCAAAATTGACTAATGGCTCTTAAAATTTAATTAGGGTGTATTGAATCAATAGTCATCCTTTGTGGTAGGCAGCATTACAGAAATCAAATTGCCATTTGTTTGTTTCCCTGTTTACTTTTTGTGCTGCAAAAATACTAATAATGCCAGCATCTATTTTTAGGCTTCATCTGGTAAAAATGATTATGTTCAAGTCCCGAGGTATGCTGCAGCTTTTAGAATTTATTGCCTTCGCAGCATGAGAAGCATATTGAAAAAACCAGCCCTAAAGTTGCTTTGTTGAGGAACCAAAAACGGCGGTCTTAAAGCAAGAGAATCCTACTCCTGATAGACAGGTGCCTTGGAAAAGCCATTCCCTGGGCAAGAATTAATTAACAAGGGTGAAGAACAGGTGAACAAACTGAACTGGCTGGCGTGAAAATGAGGAAAGGGACATAAAATGCATGAGCTAATCCACAGTAACCGTTTCATTTGTCTACTTTATTCTACAGTGAATTCAATCTAAACCATAGTGATTTAGCAGTTGTCTTATTCTTAGGTCAGATGCCCCGGTTTAGAGATCTGCTTATGGTAGCAATGAAGCAGACGCACAACACGGTTATGGTGGAGCAGGTGACCTACAGTAAGCCACCCTCTGCCTTTTAAGTCAGTAGGAGTTTCCCAGATTTAACTCTCCGCTGCTCGGTGAGAGTTTATACGTTTAACCCCCTCCCCCTTTATACTTTTCAAAAATAAGCTTTAATAGTTTTTTTCAGTCTTATTTTAAAAAGCCCTAACACAGAAGATTTTTAGATGCAAGATGTTGAAAATAAATAGTTAGCATGAAGAGGTTAGAGCAAAGAAATAGATGTTTCATAGTTGGTAGGGTCGGAAGGGACCTAAGCAGATCATCAAGTCCGAGCCCCTGCCACGGGCAGAAAAGGATGCTGGGGTCAAACAACCCCGGCTAGGTGGCTGTCTAGTCTCCTTTTGAAGACTTAATTCAAATGTTAAGCAATTGAATTAAGTGATCAAGACTCTATAGATGATTTGAGATTCATTGTTATGCCCAAAAGGAGCATAGAAAAAGACTCTTATAGGAAGACTAGAGTGACAGGCAGACTAGATGACAGTTTCTTGACCCAGTGTGGCAAAAATCTACTCAAATATGATGCATGTCCATACAGAGACCAAACAGGCACTGATGAACTGCGCTACCATTGGGTTCAAGAAATTAAACATGGATGCATTTGATGCAATTTTGGAATAGCAATTTTTAATTATACTAAATACCTCAGATAAACACCTTTGCAGGTTAAGGATGAGGCAGGAGAGAAGTATATGGAGGCCAAAAGGCGCACTTGAGACAAGATTATTTAAAAGCAGAGTAAATAATAATTCAGGCTGGGAAGCTGTGTCCTTCAAACAAGGTGTGGGCTGCTTCTATCTCCAGTGAAGAAACAAAAATCAAATGCAATTAAATACACAGTGCAATAAAATAAAATAAAAAAGCACTGACATTTCAGAAGTAAAATTCCAATGTGCAACTGAAAGAACAAAATGACATGATATGAGTCAGAGAAGGGCATATTTTATGAAATTATCTAATGACAGTTCAGTCTATTATGCAGTGAAAAATAAAAAAAACCTAACTAAATAGCTGATCTGCCTTTAACCCAAAATGTGTTAAATCAAGAGCTATCAACAACATTTGCCAATATTCAGTAGAAACTGGGGCTATTTTTCCACAAGGCCAGATCCACAGAAGAACTCACGGCCCCCAAGTCCTTACACTGAGCACCGTGAGCAACTTCTGTGGCCAAATACTCAAGGCAGCTCAGCATCAAGCACCCTGAAGCCTTGTTTGAATCTGGCCTCAATTGTGGGTGCTGAGATTTTATGGAGAAAAAAAAAAAATCTGCATGTGTCTTTATGAAAAATGTAAAGAGTCACTGGAGTTAAAGAATCCTGGGGCCTTTCCAAAAATAAGAATCCATTTAAAATTTAGGTCTATCCACAAACAGCAGCATAAACACGCTGAATATGTTGGGTTCAGGTCTTCTTCCTAGTAGGGTCTTGGGTTATTACTAGGGATCTTGGTTTTCTTGGACTTAAAAAATTTCCCAATTTTTGGTTTAAAAAAAAAAAGTCACCCCAAATCCACATTTGTCCATGACTTAAATGAAACACCACTAATATATATATATGGATGTGAATATAAATGTGGATGAAACACCACATATATATACACATAAATTAGTGGTGTTTCATTTAAATCATGGACAAATGTGGATTTGGGGTGACTAAGTGAAAATTGGGTTGGTTTGTTTTTTAAAAAAATCAGAGAAAACCAGGATCCATGTATTACAGCCTTAATCTACAGATTATCAAGTACTTTCTAGGAGGTGCCTCAATTTCTGCCAAAGCCCCAGGTGAGGAGACAGCACTGCACATTGCAAATCAGTCTCTGAAGAGCTACTTTTCAGAAAAAAGCGATACCAATTCTGACTGCCAAGCAAATATGTGCAAAGCTATTGCTAAATCCCCATTTCAAAGGTCACAAGCCTAGCTCTATTCACATCCAGTGCAAATTGCTTCAGAAGTCACTATTCTCCAACACTGCTGCCTAAAAAATTATTCCTAACCGTTAAGTTGAATTAGGAATTGCCCCAGCTTGCTTCAAAATGAGACTTCCTTGAACAGGGGAGTCTTTCCAAAATTGTTTAATTTTATTTGATTTGGGGATGGACAGTTTTACTGAACCCATCAGCCAACAAAGTCAGCACCAAGGTTAACCTTTACACATACACTGGAAAGGATTCAGATATGAAAAAGATACCAAGAAAACAGGACTGGGACTTCATAAAGCAGGCCCACTATTCTTCCCATCAAGTATTTGAGCTTTTCTTCACCACGTCTTTAAAAATGTATGGAACAGACTCTGCAGACCTCAGCAACATTTATCAAGTTTAATTGATGGATTAGTCCCGTCTGTTCAAGTGTGCATGGACAGCTATACTGGAAAGTTGGGCATCACGGCACTGTGGTTACAACACAGGGATCTAGGGGGCATTGCTCATTCCTCAGCACTCTTTCTATACGACTGTGGGTAGGCTAGCCAGATTTGCTCTACCTCTGGTCCCCTACCTCCAAAATGGGTATGATTTACACATCCCTCAAAAATGGCTGGAGATTTCATTCATTTACATGTGTAAAGTACCCTGAAATAATAACTGGACAGCAAGTACCAATTCGTTGCTAGGGATGGTTTGTTCATGGCAAGTTTGAGAAGGTGGCAGCATTTGTTCAAGTGTATACTTCAAAACCAGCCTACTGTTTGATATCCTTCCAGCTGGTGCTCTGCCACAGATGGAGATGATGATGCCTTAAAGTGCTAATTGGAGACTCCTTTTGTCCTGCTCCTTCCCATCAGCAGGAATGCCAGAGTCAAGCCTCATAATTTCATCACTAGGAAAGTCCTATGGCACCTCACCTGCCATTCCCCACCCCATGCCCTAGTTTCACCACCTTTGTGGCACTTCTGTACTGGAAGTTTCCCTTACCCATTATCCTCTTAGCTTTTGTTTAGTTGGAGAGGAGTTACTCTTTCATGCTGGGAAATTTAAAGAAGCTTCAAAGGAGGCAGACACTCAACTTTCACTGAACTCAAACTCACAGATTCTCCAGTAACATCCAAGCATCAGAGATCATTGGTATAATCCCAATATACTTGAGCTTTAAATAATCTTGCATGCCCAAAGACCTTGAAATGACGTACAAAATTCCAGAACAAATCAACCCGCAGCACAAGAGTGACCAAAGAACAAACTTTTAGAAAATGCCCGCGCATTTTGGATAACTGAAAATGAGGCCTTCACCATCTAAAGCTTGCCTCTCAAAATAAGTGGACACTTCTGAAAACCTGGGCTGGACTTACTTCAAATAAAACAAGTCTGTAGAAATTCTGGAACAGCAAAATTCCCGATTCCCGGTCCCCTGCCCTAACACCAAATCACTCTCCCAAGTAAAATGTTCATTTTACTTTGATGCTCTTGTAGATCTTAATCAAAAGAACGTATACAATTTATATAACAAGACTACTGTACAAGAATGACGTTTATCCAGCAAAAGAAAATAGACAATGAGTACCACAGTATTTGAGCAGAGAAAGGAAATATCATTAAAAAAATTCAGAGAAACAAAAAACGATTAGTCTCACGAATTTTCTTCAACTCTTCAAATAAACATGCATTAAAATATGCAATAATGAACTTCCTGTACTCTTTCTAATGTAGTCACAATTTGTTTATTGTGTCAAATGAAAGGATGCATTAGTCTACCATATAAAAATAGCCATAAGTATTAAGAGGAATCTCCTTTTTTGGTCACTGCCCCTTTTGCTGTTAGACACTGTAATAAAATACAAACCATGTTTTCCAGGACATGAAAGTGTTGCACCTTCCCTGCACCTCCCACCTTTCTTTTAAACATCTATAGACCAGTCACACTATCATGTTTTACTAATGTGCCCAGAAGAAGCATGTGGCCTGTTTTTAACACAGAGCTGGAGAGTCAAACAAAACTGAAGGACCATATTGCTTTACTACACTGATCCCTGAAATACAATTGCACCTCAAAAAAGCAATACAGGCAGCAGCAAGGCAAGACCATAACAATGGCCATGCTAACCTCACAGGGTCACTTCTAAACCCAAGAGAGTTTATTTTAGACTCCATAGTCTATCAGGTCCTTGACCTCTCACTTGAGACTCCCAAGAAGGACCAAAGAAGATGAGTTTGCTAAAGGGGTATTTGTTGATGTGCAACTTTCTCAACTCATTTCTTACAGGTCCCCAAATGGCTTCAGACAATAATGCTTTTCCATACCTGGATGGCCAAGAAGTTAAATTCTCTATCCTGAATTACCAGTCCTATGAATGGTCAAGGCTGGTGCAGTGTTATTAAATGAAGACATTCAATCTGCAGTAAAATCCTGAACACGAGCAGATTCTTCCATATCCCTCAAGTAAACAATGTATTAATCAGAACAGGGTGTAAACCTGAATGCTTTCCAAATGAGCTATTAATTATTATCTGCTATGTGCACCAGTGGAGGTCAATGCACCTTCTGTCACACAATGAGTCCTTTGAGAGAACAGCACAAAACCAGACAGCTTTTCTTCTGCATGTCATACTGAGGTCAAGTTTCATTACTTTTTCTCCCAAGCAATTTGGGTAAACAATTTCATTGCTTTCAAGCAAAACGCTTGAGAAGGAGCAGGACAAAGAGAGTCTCCATTTACCACTTCAAGGCATAATCAGCTTATACCCTGGAGGGTATAAATTTGAGGAAAAATACATCTTCTAATGAAAATTATCACAAAAACTGACCCATCACCACCAGAGCGCACAACAAGTGTGAGTTTGAGCAGCCGGCCCAAATTAACATACACGTGCAGAAATGGTTTGTCGTCATCCTAAAGCACCATCCCATTTCTACATACATCTTACATATGGCCACATCATAACAAATCCATTCCCAGAGCAAACGTGACATGAAGACCACATGTGGTTTTTTCCCCAGCTGTTGTTCCATGATCCAGGTCACCATCCTCATTCTTCAACAAGATCTAACATTGTCCAAACCCACCTCTCAAGTCATCTCTGTCTCTTTGTAATAGTCACCATGGAGGTCTCTCTAAGTTTTTAAAAGTTATAAAACCTATGTTTTTATTTTCGCATGGAAACGCTGAGGGCAAGCCAAATGGGTTGTAGCACAAAACACACTCGGTAAAAATCCAGTGCAAGTGTGGACCTCCTCCCAAAGCCCACTGAAACCAAAGGTGGGGTTTCCACTGATCTCAATGAATGTGTGTGCATTTGTTACATAAGGAAATGGAACAAGAAATGACAGAAAATTCAATCATGCTTACATATTTTGGAATTGCACCTGAGAATTGCAATGCAAGGCATAGCCTTAGCCCAGTATTACACATTGCACAGCTTTCTTCACCAGTTATAAGGGAAGAAAAAAAATGGTGCACATTTGTGCCATTAAAGTCATAAAGCATGTGCACAAAGGAGCAGAATTAAGGCTGCACAGATGACTGAGAGACTAGTATTTTCTAATATTAGTGTCCAACTTTGCAACCTTAGCTTGGAAGTATTTTTGACATAATTACACTGATTTAATTTCAGGACTGCCAAGCACCTATAACTCCAGCTGAGTGCTGAAATCTGCCCTGTTATTTTAGCTGTGACCTCTGGTTTCCATGTTGGAACACAGAAGCTGCCATGAGCCAAAAAATGATTTAGTACCAAGGTTCACTTGCGTGAAGCTAACAAAAATATAGCTTCAAATGAACATGCTTTAAAATTAAAGGGTGAGTCAAGGGGATTATTCTGTGATAGTGTAGCAGGCAATTAAAATTATACCCAATAGCCAAAAGGAAGGGAGCGCAACATCCATCAAAAAAAAAGCACGCCAGTAACCCCTTGCTCAAAAGGGAAACTTTTTTCCTATCTGAGCGCAGCTAATTGTCAGAACAAATAAGCCAAAAGATGAATTTGAAAAGAACAAGGAGGACAGTGGTTTAAAGACTGTCTTCGTACAATGCCTTCTATCAGCAAAGGATTGCAAAATCTTTAAAAGCTTGCTTTTTGATAAATTCAACACAACCGGCAGTCATTTTTTTTTTCTTCCAAGCCATTCTTTAATACAGCCTGGATATGCAGAAGTCTTACTCAGTTGCAGAAGAAACATTATCAGTAGCAAAAGTGAACAGTGAACAGCAGAGCAAATAGAAAATCTCTACCAATTAACTACAACATGTAGTGATAATGGAGGCATTCAGAGACAGCAAGCAAGCGGTCTCAAAGTTCAAACACGTTTTGCATTTGCAAGAATAAACAGTAAACCGAGAATCTTGAAAGGCCATTCGGCTCAACACAATATAGCTGCTGCTCCCTCTTGTCCTGCTGCGATCAGCCAGTCCCAAGCAGAAGAGACTGCTGTGCTGGGCACTTGAGGAACGGGGCACCTGCTGCTTCCAGTGAAAGAATATTAATTCACCATTAAAAGAATGAATAGCTTTGGTGACTGGCTTTAATTCCTTAAACATCACTATTGCTGGAGGAGAGAGAGGTGAGAAAAATCAGCCATCCATTAGAGCAGTGTTTCTCAACGCGGGTGTTGTGGGCACCTTGGGGTGCCAGCAGATCCTTTCAAGGGTGTTGTGTCATTGGTAGAGATTTTCTATTTGCTCTGCTGTCCTGTACACTCTGGCTATTGTTAGTGTCTCTTCTGCAACTTAGCAAGACTTCTGTGCATACAGGGTGATTCACAAGGTAAGCCCAAAGACAGGAATAAGAGTCCACAGTGTTAAAACCATTAAGATCTGTCGTGGTCTTCACAAGTTCTTTGCAACAGAAGAACTGCTCTATTATTTTTGCTGCAGTCCAAAAACCGAGTGAAAACTAAGAGCTGGAATTTGAGGGGTGTCTCAAGCCTATTCAGGGTGCCTCAAGTCAAAAAAAGGTTGAGAACCGCTGAATTAGAGAACGCAGGTAGGGAGGTGGCCTGGTTATGGAGGGTTCCTAGAGAAAAGACAGGTGGATAAAAGCTGCATGGCAAAGGCCACAGAAGGAACCCAAGATCTGATCTAGTCTGGGAATACCATTAAGCACAGGTGTCCCATAAACGAGATGGCTCCCTGGTCTGAAGTCATCCATATGTTTACACGCTTCATCAACTCTACATCCGCAATGAAGGTCTGGATGTTTGAAGGGCTACAGGGCAGCCTGCAGAGTGTGCCGGCCAGCTGAGCCTGTGCACTACGCATCTCCTAGCAGGCTGATTAGAGCAGGAGGACAAGCCAAGGCTCAAGAGATAAGCAGCCAGAGGAGGAAGTGTGTGATCTCAAAAGTTCTGCAGCACATCGGGAGCATCACTACCGCTAAGGGTTTGCCGTTTGCTATGCTTGATTTGGTTGGCAAAGCAGAGCTGCTCACAGCCCAGTTGCCAGGCTTACCTTGAGGATTTCAGCATCGGCTGGTGAAGAGATGCTCTGTGCTTCTCTCACTCACCAAAAGACGACTGTTATTTGGGGTGGAGGGAAGGTTTCCAAAAATCAAGAGTGAAGAGTGCCATTCCCTGCTGGCCGCATTTAGATCCTGAATCACAGCACCACTGCTAATCTCTCTGTGCAGTGGCAAGCGCTTATTATCACCCCATGGAGCTCTGTGCTCCTTTATCCAACTCCAGATATTTATGGAGACCTACACTAATTTGTGCATGAGAGAAAGGGGGAAGGGAGGAAAGATAAAAAGAGAGAGAATAATGCATTAAAATCTCACTGTTAACACTTTCCAGCTCTTAAATGCACATTTAATTTAGATTTGCTCACCAGTGCCCACCTGATTTAAATAGCTACCCAGTGAAATATTTGTTTTTTGGGGGAGCTTCTAGAGAAGAACTTATTAAATATGCCTAAGCCAGCAAAGCTCTCCAGAAGTCAGCTCAGCTTCTCCACTTGCCCCAACAGTGACTCTGGCCCATTTTTTACAGTACAGTCTTGCACCAATTGCCAAGTGACTTGTTGGGAATTACAAAGTGAAAGGACCTGTGTGAGCACTGAAGCCAAAGGGGAGTTTGTTCATTTGCCTAAACACTCAGTCAGACCCTAATGCTAAGTACAGACAGTCAAAAAGTCTGATGCTGAATCAAGTCAATCTTCAGAGGGTAATCTGAGCTGTGTAGATCAAACTGATAAGCAAGTGAACAGACATTTACTACTGATTCCAGAAATGCAGCCACACACCTGCAGTGGCCCAGGCCAGAGGCTGGGGGGCACCACAGCATGAGTCCCTGCTCACCTGGAGCAGACAGCTTGGGCCAAGGCTAGCCTGCCCGCCCTGCAAGGCAGGGGGTTCCTGGGGAGGAACAAAGCATCCTGGGATGCTGGGGAACTGTGAGTTAACTTGAATCTGGAGGGGATCTGGGACAAAAGTTCAATTTAACCTAAATCACTTAAGTCTGATACCACATTTATCCAAGTTTATCTTAAACCAGTTTCAGCCACTTAGAAGTGCATGTAAACTGCTTTCAGTTTTGTTACTTACAGATTTGAACCAACTTCCGATCACTTACACCAGTTTGTGTAAAGGAAATGTGGTCATCACATCACACACAGGTCACCTACTCTGACAACTGTGGCTGAAGTTCCAGGCAGCAGTAAATCCTGCACAGCACCCTTGGCAACACATTTTGAAAAAATAGCAATTCACAGGCTCATTGTAGGTTTCTGCTTTTTTTTTTTTTTTTTTTTGCTGGGAAGGATGTAGGTGGCAAGCCTAGAGAGGAATTATTCATTTAAGCACAAATGCATGGAGATGTAACCAGAGAGAAGGGCAAGAGGAACAGCAAGCTGATAACCACAGAAAGCCTTTTTGGCAGTGAAATCTGACCATCAGGCCATGTAACCATCTCAAGGAGCGTGCTCTTACGTAGCATAATTCTCCAGTCTCGCTTTAAAACTCCAGAAATTGCCTTACAACAACAGAATTGTAGAACTGAAAGATCTCAGGAGGTCCTCCAGTCCAGTCCACCCCTCTTTTCAAGGCTCTTGTAGGATAATCCCCATCTAAACCACCACAGCTAAGTGTTTGTCTAAACTGCTCTTAAAAGCTTCCAAGGATGGAGATTCCACAGCCTCGCTAGGAAGTGCACACTTTCATACTCTTGACTTAGCTGGAAGAGAGCTGCCAGGTAATCTCCCAGCTCTGACTTCCTTAATTTTCCTATGAAATGAGGAAGAAGTAGTTCTGAATGCAAATTTGAAGAGTGAAAAATCAATGGACTGTAAAAGGCAAGTCTAAATTACTCAAGTGCTAAGACTCTGTATGCATCAAAACTGATCAAGCTGGAGCCAGGAACACTGTCTAACACTGCAAAGGCAAGTGACATTGGGCAAGAAGGATAATGGGAGTGATAGTTTCTTCTGAATTGCTCCATTGTGCCAAGTCTAAGAGCAGTGAAACAGGACTCGCTGTTGTAGGACTTGTCAATATTGATGACTGCTGGGGTGCTGAGCCTGTAAACTATCCCTCCAGTAAATATACTTCTAGTATTGTAAACATGGCTGTAGGAATGAGTTTCAGGATTTGCAACAATAAATTTTGGCTGCTGCCTAATTCTTCAAATCTCCCTGCAGCAAATATATTATATTAGACTACCATACTCACTTGGCATTTGAAAGGTATTGGCTGAAAAGAGGAACCACACTGTGCAGACAGCTCAAACTAGCTCATTTTTGACTGTATGATAATTAAACTACTGAAAACAAACTTGGGAGTCGCATGCAACCTCTAGTAATTCCAGTCACTTTCTGCCACTTATCACTCACCTTCAACCTCTAGGAACACATACTGGAACAAACATCTGGATCACTAACTCCAGTCCCCTGCTGTCACAGACATCTTTTCTCTTTTCCAGGTGTCACTCCTCTGATGGTTGAAAACTCTCTTTTAATCTCCAACCTGAGCCAGGAGAAATTCTCCTGGGAGTGATTTAACCCTGATTGTTTTCAGGTTATTTTTTTTCCTGGAGTTGCCATTTTTACTCTAGAACAAAAAGCCTGAACACCTCTATACTTATGGCTTCTCCTGGGAGAGAACCAACGATCCCAAGAGAAACTAAATGTCTGCACAAGACCAATGGCTGCATGCACACATTCAAATAACCTGCGAAAATTCATCCAGGTTTGCCCTCCGGGTACAGAAGCTTACCCAGAGCCACGTGTATAGGCATCTAAATGCCAAGGCCCTGAAGAGTGGGAAGTCTGCAGTGCTGACACTGTGCAGGTGGAAGTGAGGGGTGGTGGGGTGGGAGCTTGTGTACACTTGTTGGCGTCCCTGCAGGCTTCCTTAGCCTGCCTGGCAGCAGACTGCAGTAGTGCATAGGGCAGCCCTGATTAGCTGCCCCAGACTGTCCATGGTCAGCCTGCATTTCCTTATAGCACAATGTGGGGATTGAGAAGGGGGAGTGTTCTGGAGCAACAGTGTCCAGTGTCTCCTGGCAGGGGGGAGAAGCTGGAGGACTGTGGTCTCTTCTGAGAGAAGCCATAACGTGTACAGATATTCACTGTCCCAGGAAAATCCAGGGTTAAATCACTCCCAGGAGAGCTGTTCCCAGGTTGATAGGTTTTTTTCTGGAATGGCCATTTTTACCCTGGGAGAAAAAGCCTCAACATCTGTACACTTGTCGTTTCTCCTGGCAGAGCAGCAACTCTCCCAAAAAAACCTGAATGTCTGTACAAGGCCAGTGTCAGCACATACCTACTTGCTCTCAAGCTCATATTATCCTTCAACTTATCTTGCTGCTGGGGTTCACCTCCGGTGTATTCACAGCAATCACGGTGCTTTGTTCTATTAGGCCGAACAAGCCAGGCTTTTTCAGGCCTCTTGTAAGGAAGGCTCTCCATTCTTCTGCCTATCCCCACTTCCAGTTGTAATTCATATTTCTTGAGCAAGAGAGAGATCAGAACTGTGCAGAGTATCCCAAAGGAGGCCTCGACAACACCCTCTGCAGTGCCTTTAATATTTCTTATCATCAGCAAATCTGAAGAGAATTTCAAAGTTGGAGAGCAGCTACGTTTCATGAAGGATCCAGGGTCTGATAAAGAAACTTTGTAAAGATGATGGCCCTTTATAACTAGTGGTATCTTCAGTAATTCAAAAAATAAAGGTTATAGGAACACTGGGTTGTTCTGGGGGGTTTGGGGTTGTTTGTTTTGTGGGGGGGGGTTGGGGGGAATTGTAATTTCTTTTCTAGTATTTTGTGTAGTGTATTCATTCCACTGCCTCCTCCATTTCTGCTATTTGTAGGTGGAAGAACAACTTCTCCACAGATTGGACAGAACTAAGGGGTATGCCTTATAAAAGTTAACATAACCTGCAAATCCTCATTCAGATAGCCTGTGAGACTTGTCCATATTGCCGACCCCAGGCATTCAAAAATTATGAGTCTGGTTCCTAACAGACTCAGTTCCTCAGGCCAGCTACTACCGCCTTTGCCACCACACTGGGAACAGAAGACATGAGCTCCAGACTACACACATGGACCTCTACAGCTTGTAAACAGTGACTTACGCTTAGTGCAAAATTCAGCACTAGAGGTGCAATTTTTGCTACCTGCAAATCTTGAAGTGATTTTTTTCCAGCAAAACCGAATACTGGAACAGCCTAGGAGTACAGAATAATATGAGGTATTAAATGTTATTAAACTCCTGTGCTGGGTCCTGACCATGAAAAGATGCATGTGTGCTCATTGCTACAAAGCAGTATAGCTTCTTACTTTCAACCCCACTCATTACTCTGCTAGGGTGCAACGTACTCTGGAAAGACCTGAGAGGCCAAAAAAAAGGACAGCCAGCACTAGAGGTAAAAGCCCTAAGTCTGTGAATGTCCTGGGAACTGGGGAAAAACACTTGGATTGTGAACACTGAGGTAAGGACCATATTTTTGCTTTGTTTGTACAGTGCCAGCAGGACAGGATACTGGCCCAAACCTGGGATGCTTATGTGCAATATTAACTCAACGCCAGCTGAAATCATCAGCCCCTGAAGGGGTTAGTGAAACCAAAATTTCAGCTTCAACCCTGATTACAGGCATCGAGCCAGACGTGCTGCTGAGTTTTTGGTTGTAGCTGTGTTGGTCTACGGACATAGGCAGGCAAGGTTCATTGAGTAGACGTGATCTCTTTTATTAGACCAACTGCGTAGTTGGAAAAAAGCCAGGCATGGAATTCAGTTTCCACAGGGTTCGGGCAGACCCTGGCTCACCTGTGGTAAGTTTTGTACTCCCCTTTCCGTCACTTTGAGATCAAATTATGGCCTAAGCCATAAGCACCTATGCATTTGTACTTCTGAAGTTGCACTTGACACTTTCACTAGGCAAGCTACACAATGATTTTGCCCGTAGGAGACCTTCGCACACAAAGCAGAAGGAACAAGAGACTCAGACTAGTTGAAAAAAAAATCTTGGTTCAAGTTGACAGGCAAACAAATTCTTACCCTCCCGACACAACTGATGAATTTTCATGTTCTGAACCTCCATGCATATTTACTGCAGTTTTGCCTCTTCTCAGATAGAGCACAATGAAAAGCAGGGTGACTACACTGTGCTCAGACTTAAGGGAACATTTTTCCAAAGCCTCCCACAAAGCCCAGCTGGATAATATATAATAGCACTATAAATGAACAATAATGTCATTTATTTTCTCCCCTAAAACCATAAAAACACTCCTAAAATCTACTTTGCCTGATGTATCTTTCCTAGCCATAAGGAACATCTTGTTACAGTGTCACGTGGGTGTCATAATAAAGGGAAGCCCAATGATTTCTAGTAACAATCCCCAAGTTACTTTTAATGGGTGCTGGGTATCCAAATTCCTGAGGCAGTGATAAAAGTAATACTGAAAACCCCAAGCTTAACAAAACCTCATAGGAAATTATTGGATCCAAGCAGGTGTGTGGTATCCTGGCTCCACTGATTTGTTAAAAACTACTGCCACTAGCACCGCAGCTATTTTAAGCCATCCAAATGTATAAACACGCGAGTTCTAGATTATTTAATTTGCATTTTTTGTTAAAAAATTGCATTTGACTGCAGCAGTTTCAGAGAATTACACCCATTTGAACTTCGGAAACCAAAAAGTGGCTTCAAACATCCCATGAATATATTAATCTTACTAAAAAATTGCACTTATGGCATCTTTGTACTTACACAAAAGTCTGCTTAATATGGTCTTTTCAAGAGCAGATGTTTCCAGAGAGAAAGGAAAGTCCAGCTGTTCTGAAAGGAAAGATTTTTCCTCCCTACTTCCCCCACTTTTTTTTAAGCTTGGCAATTATTAGCCCAATTTAATTAATGTCCTGTTTTTCAGAAGGATGGAGGGGGAAGATGAAAGACAATTTAATGTCCAACTTGAAATTATGAAGCTATCTACAGTCCTCCTGTTCATAAACTCTGTTGCATTCGGGATTCCGCTAGTACCGAATAAAACACAGTCTTTTTCCTGAATAATCTCCAGTCTAAACAGACACAGGGAGAAAGGGGAAGCCAAAGGCTGAGGGATGTGTAGCGACTTGCCCAGCGTCACACAGCAAGTCAGTGGCAGAAGTGAGAATTAGAACAAGACTAACTCCCTTGCGAGGTCCCTATCCAATTGCAGCACATTGCTTCTAACCAACTACGATGCAGCTTCTCACCATGCAGCATATCCCAGAGCCATCAGTAGGGGTCTAGCACAAGTCGGGTTCTTCCACAGCCTGGGTAAAATCCATTCCAAACCAATGCAACTCTGGCTAGGACTTCACTCATCACTGAAATGGGGAGACTGTCTTAAATTGACCAAATTGTAATTGGTCAATCTAGATGGCAGCATATCATCATTATAAAGATGACATGCCCAGCTTGCTAATTAAAGCAGAAGAGAGCGTTGTTTTCCTTTAGATACAGTGATTGCGTTGGCTATAAAATCTTCGACAATCTTTGAAAAAACAAAAAGTCAAAGTTGTTTTTAAACTTTTCTTCTACAAAATTAAAGGCAGCCCAAAGTTCATCCTACTCCACTCTGGCACTTGCTTATACCACTGCATAAGTGTGCACAGGATCTAGAGCAGAAGTACTAGGGTACGAGGACTCAAAAAAAAAAAAAAAAAAAAAGTCAAAACCCCAAGAGGCCAAATTCTTTTCTGATGACTTAGGCAGATGCAATCTCACTGATGCTGCATCTGCTCAATACCAGGTCTGAGTTTGACCATGGGATATTTACAATGACATTTGGATTCTACCACTAGGAAACCGCTCCATCCAGATAATTATGCAGCCCTACAAGTTTTTAATTCAGCTTGATTGCTGTTTGTGTTACTCTCCATTTAAATGTATTAAGTCATAGTTATAGTGTTGTCAGATTTTTCCCTGAAGAAGTATTCGGAGCATCGATGGGAAAACTATATTGGTCAAGGGCTCTCGGTTGCATTTACAGAGAACCAACAATCAAATTAGTTTATACACTTGCCATTTATAAGGGTGCTAATAACCTCGCACATCTTGCATAGGAGTTGTGGCAATACTGCTTCTTAAAAAGTAGTGCCCAGTGTGTCTTTAATTCTGCCCAGAGCATGCACGATCTTTCATACATCTTCATTTATGGAAACAGCTCTTAATTGTGTGTTTTATTAGTCAATCTATTAAACCATTAAAAAGAACCAAATGTGCTGCTTTCTGCAAAGGCAACTGGCAGAAACGCTTGTCTTGGAAGCTGATTAAAACTGCAACGCTTACTTCTCAGCTGCAATGAACACACAGTTCAGAGCCAGGGATTAGATTTGGTGATTCTGCCAGCCAGTGGGAGTTGTCTGCTCTATTAATGACTATGGAATTGGTCCTGCATTTTTTAAAAACCTGATGTAAATGTTACATTTGAGGAAAAGATGTTGGATTGGCAGCATTAAAAAGAGATAGCTTTGATTTACCCACAAAATGGCATAACAGAGAAAATAGCAGTGCAAACCTCCCCCAGCTTCCCATCTATTGATGGGTCTCCTCTGTCGAAGGAAACAGCTGAAAAAAATAAATGAATGCTCACTCTTGCTACCAGCAGAAGGAGTGAAGTGGGACCAAATTCAAGACCTTCAGTACCAAAGCATGTACCACGACTACCAAGGCTAGAAAAGTAGCTCTGTTAAATAGCACCAATTGGGGCCCCTTTTTCCAGGGAACTGTATTAGAGGAAGACCCTGCATGTTTGGGCTGGGATTTTGGGAGGTCTCTAAAAGAGACCTGCCCAAGCTAATGGACTTTGGGCATCTATTTCTCTTCAGTTCATCTGAAAAAAAAATCACAACCTTAAGAAATAATCTGGCACCTACTGACTTCAGTGGAAAAAAAATCTAGTTGACATCCATAGTACTGAATCAAGCCTTTCGCCAGTGGATTGCAAAATGGGAATACTGTATTCAATTGTGGCCTCTCTTCTGAGCACTTGGACAAGGTGCCAGTTAGGGTGGTGCTTCACATTACAGACACCCTGAAAAAGAGTGTGCACTCATTTCTTACAAACCATTGTCTGGTTCTGCAACGCTAAGAGGTTCCACCCCAGGGCTGGATTGAAAAGGGAGATGAAAAACCCTGCTGCCTTTGAACCGTCCATCTCCCCTCGCAGCCTGGCTGTCTTGAATGACAACTCCCAAATTCAAAAAAAAAAAAAAAAATAGCCTAATCTTTGCAAACAAGTTTCCCAAATAGTCTCTGAAAAGTAATAAATCCAGCCAGCTTTCAAAAAAGGTTTAAGTGGACTTAGGTACTCACAAAGCTCCACCAACTTCAATGAGTCTTCTCTCAGGGAATAAGTAACAGATCTATTCTATGTAAGCACAGATATCAGAACGTAACCTCTATTAACGGTGAAATTATTTGGTTAAAAATCGTATCTGATTAAAAAAAAAAAGAGCAGCAAGCTTTGACTGTAATGAAGATTGAAATGTCTTACTACTGTAGCTAATTTCAGAAAATACCATAGTCCCTCAGAAAATATCGCTCCTGAAATATACCTTGCCTGTTCTTTGCTTTTATTATTTGTATTTTGTAGTTACTAACCGCAAAAAGGAGCTCTAAAATTCTGTAATCAGTAATGCAATTCAGTCTTTAACAAAAGCACTGTATAATTAACTGCAGCCAAACACAATGATAAGATCTATAAGCATTTGGCAGATAATTCCACAGTAGGAAAATCAATGGGCAGCTAATCAATAGAATTGAACCATACAGTATAACATGGGAGAGTTCAAGAGAGGGGGGAAAAACATGCAATGAGGTGTCTAGCCTAGTTTGAATCAGATGAATATAGCAGGTGTCCAATCAAGGACAATTCCTAGCAGGCTGGGCATGTTACAGCTGTTGCTCCTTTTCCTGTCACATTGTAGAGAGAATGAAAACCACAGCCTGATATGAGCTGCTGCGATATTAGTTCAGATTTTCAGATGTGCTTTCAGACCCTCTGCACCTACTGACTTTGGTTGCAATGAGAGCTGCTCAGCCCCCATGCATCGTCGAGAGCAAAGTCTTATGTCCCCACTCATGGTAGCAAGCTACCAAGTTTTATTTAAACATAGCACATTTTATAAATGAAACTGTTTGCAAATGATAGTCCAGCCAGATCAGTTATCCTCTTAGTCCCTCCTTAAAGCAAACAAGGTGAGGACCAGGCAAGGCAGGACTTGAGCTAGGAGAAGAGATGAGCCCATGAGAGCTCAATGTTGGTCGCAGAATGAAAAAGAAAAAGCTCCTCAATTAAGACAGCAAGAGGTGGGTCAGGTGTAGTACTGGAAACCTGGGTTCCCCTCCCAGCTCTTTCACTGGCTTCCTGTACAATTTTGGAGGAGATAATTTCTCTGTGCTTCAGTATCCCAAGGTGAAATATGGGGCACTAGCAATAATGAGCAACACTATCCTAGGATCTAACACCATAATATGGAAATTAGTATATTAAAAGCTCACAAGTTCTGAAGGAAATACAGGACTAGGAGTGCAGTCCAGGCTGACCAGCCTTAACATGGGCATTAAAAATAAAAAGCATCTTGCTCATGATATTGTATTAGATTGATTTATCTCGTTTGCCTTGAGTCAAGAAAAGAAGCTTATGCTTCAGCAAGCATCTCTTACAAAACCCAACTGAATCTGTCACTCCAACTGAAGCAAGTTACCAAGCAACTAGAAGGGCCTCTTAATGCCACTCCCAAGGGTAGATGGCTTCTTCCATCTGTCACTATCCATTTAATAATTAAAAACATGTCACTTGGATCATCTGGTCCATGTGTCAAGGTACAGAGAGGAGTGACAATTTTTGCCTGATCAGGCCACACAAAGCAGCTCATAGCTGTGACCAAACACAAGTTCACAGCTGCAAACAGCTTCAAAAATGGCTGATTGGGTGAAAATCTGACCCCTCATCGCAAAAGGGTACCAGATAAAGATGTTACAAAATGTAGCAGCTTTTGTAACTTCTGTCTGCTCAGCTCTCAACCTATGGCTGTTTTCAGAACGGGAGATGAGGAAAGGGAGCAGAGGGAGTTCAGTTTAGGGGTGTTTCAGCCCTGCTTGGAAGGTGGGGCAAGTATATTGTGGCCCTCCTGCCCTGAGGTGGGGGGGCTCCAATTCACCCACCCCACCCTCTAGCCCCAGCTGGGGAGCTCCAATAACAAGCTCCCTCTGCTGCACCTCCCCCTCCCCACCTCTGCCCATGCTGAAAACGAGAGCACTGGCAAAGAGACCTAGCCATTGCTATGTGAACCTGGCTGCAGGCTCCCTTCTCCCCTGGAACCAACACTGAATTTCTGCAAGGTCTGGGGCAAGGTTGCAACTCCAAACGCTTTGCAAAAGTTGTTCTGAGTTACAGCTGGGAGCTGCACCTCAGTCTGCACTCTTAATCACCAGGAGATGAAACTCAAAAAATTCACTAATGAAGAATATTAGCCAAAGTACCTGTACAAGAGCACACTGGGAATACATAAGGTGAGAGAAAATGATTCCTTACTTTTCCTACACCCTGAGAGAGCCTAGTCTATCATTAAAGTCAGCTGCATAAACAAAGAGGGAACAAAAGCCTTTCAAAAGACGGCAAACAAAACCCAAAAATATATAATCACTCAAAAATATTTAGGGAGCCATATGACAAAGGCAAATAAATTCCCTTCAGTTTAAACAGAAACTCTCTCTCAAAATTTAATGATATTCAGCTCATCACTTAATTAGCCTACACTCACCTGAACAAATTTATCAAAATCTCTTAAGCCAGATTCCAATACCAAACAATACCCTACGGTAAAATTGTCATAAAGTGGCCTGGGTGCACAAGCCAACAGGAGATTCGGGTAACATTTAAAAAAAAACAAGACTTACTAGCTTCACCTCTTGATGCAATTCACCTTTCGAGCTTCACCTTTCAGGCACATAGGTAAAGATGTTTAAATGATATTGGGTGTCTTATTGCCAATGATTTCATAGGAATGCGAGTGCAACCCACCTTTAAAAGTCTAGCTCTTTGGGGCTTTAGAAAACATAAGTCCTAGGGATCACCAATACACGTGCCCAACATCTGCTCCAACACATTTTAATTAGAAAGCGTTTGCTGATTAGCACGCTCCAGCAGCCTCGGCAGTCACATGCATTCAATGTCCTCATATTTCAGATTGGCGGAGGGGGTGCCTTAACTAAAGTCTGTCAAATGAGCTTTAGTTAAAGCACTCCCACCGTCATTTTGAAGTGCAGGATGCTGAATACATGAGATGCTGCAAGCGCTTTAATTGAAGTGGCTCCTCAGAGCCACACTAATTAAAGCGCCCGCCCACCCTGAACCATGTGTAAAGACACCCTAGGTGACCAATGCCCATAGGTTGCTTTTGAAAAGTTGAGATCTTTTTCCATGAATGATTTAGCCAACTTCAGAAGAGCAAGGTGCAGACCCAAGTAAAAGTACAAGAGTCTGGTCCTGCGCAATGAGCTGACTGCATCACTATGATCACTACGCCCGCACCGAGAGCCACTGCTGTGGCACACGCATGAGATAAACAGGAACTACATATTATCTTAGCCCATCACCATAGCACAAACCTGGATGCTGCCTCCTATTCCTCTGCACATAGAATTCTGCATTCCAGCAAAACCCACTGAAGTTATCAAACCCATGTGAATAGTCTCCCCCAAAAGGATGCATTTTCCAGAAATACTGTCTGAATTATTTTAACAGTAGAATATCGTTAAGAGTTACACACCAATGCTCATTAAGCACAACACCATTTACACCAGGGGACATTGCAAACAGCATTTGCACCAAATGTCTTAACAAAATAAGCCACTGGGTGTCTGATATAGCAATTTTTCCCTGTTAAGGTAAATAAATAAATACAGAAAGTTGAAGGTTACCTGGATTTTCTTCCAGCTTTCCTATAGTTTCAATCTGCTCCACCAGGTCATTTGAGTTCCACTGACTCATGCCAATGAGAATAGCACTTTTCCCTTCCACCACCTCCTCTGCAGCGAGAAGAAAGAGAACAGGGTAAATTACAATCCAAGCAGGAGAACAAAGGCAGGATTACCTTGTTGGTAATTATTAAAGAAATAAGCAGGTCTTTATGAACCCTAATGGGAATACGCAGCATGCAACATACACTAGATTCTCTCAGAAGTCTGCCTGTCTACAACTTCACATTGCCTGATACCTTTCAAGGCCTGGCCTATGTGGATTTGCCCTACATCACATGCTAAGAGTCTCTGAAGAAAGGCAGAAAACCCAGTTCCAGTATCTAAACCCAAATTCAGTGCTTAAACCATTAGACTGTCTTTAATATCCTGTAACTACCAGTTCACTCATACAAGTGAAGCAGTTCATTATACAATAATGCTGTAATGCATCTTCCCTACTCCATACGAGCAACATTTTAACACACCAAAGGCTACTAAAAATGTGTTGACACTTTCACTATTTCAGTGTGGTTATAGGCTATCTGGAGCAGTAACCACCTCATTGCTGTGTATTTGGACAGTGAAGTAGCAAATGCCCCTAGTATGGCTGCAATTATACTGGTACAAAAGTGATTATATCGGTATAGTTCAGTTCAGTTCAGGGAACAATATGAGCTACACCATTATGGGGCCTATTTGTACCTGTGTGATAGTGTTCACATGAGGGCTTTACTCTTATACCATGACTCTAATCCACATATCTATGCTGCTTCTCTGATGCAGGTCAGTTTTACGTGACTTCTTAGTAAAAGGCATTTCAACACTAAACACAGAAAATCAATCTTAAGATTTCAGTGTCCAGGAATCCTGAACTCAGAACTCAAAATTGTGAAGGGCAGGGGAGTGCAATCACAGACATTTCATGTCTGTAAAACCCTTTCATCAAAAGCCACATGAGCCTTTCAATTTTAATCTCAGGATACAGAGATTATAGGATTACACGGGCCTACTGCTCAGCAAACGGGTTCCGCTAACAGGTCTGTACTTTCATCAAGAACTCATTGAGAAGTGGGCTGGGAAGTGCCAACAAAAAACACCCGGCACGTTGCAGATGTTCCCCTTTAACAGGCTCTCAACGCTGTATGAAAACATTTCCATTCAGTTTAGCAGCTGTTTAGGAAGCAGCGCGTATTAGTTCCTTTTGAATGAATTTATTAAAAGCATTTCAGCGTGGCTATGTACAAGTTCCTGACGTGTGCTGTGCGCTTAGTGTGAGTACACAAGAAAGCAAATGCAAAATGGGCAACTGGAATTCTTTGCTATGGCAGCAATTCAGATAAAGGGCCAAATCCTGCACGCTAACCTCATGCAGTATAAAGACAGGCTCAGTGGGAGTAAACAGCTGAATTGCAGCAGAACACATCAGACTGAAATAATCAAATTCAGACCAACTTCAAGTTTCAAAAATGTTTCAAGGGCAATTTGATTCTTGGTCATCTAAATGCATATCAAAACAATAATGTCACATTGTGGCCTATAGGAGAGAAGTAGGTCTCTTGGGAAGTAATGCTCCCCCTGCCCCCCATCATGGAATATCAAAGCAGATATCAATCCTGGGCTTTATGCAGCTACCTATGACCACCATATCTGCAATGAGGGAGCAGTCAGGACCTGCCTCTTCTCACTGCCACTCAGAAAGTGGAAGTGGGATGAACAGACCGCAATCAATACCTCCATAAGCAGAGCAGACAGCAAAGTGCCTATGAGACTTTCTCTGCAATTCTCTGGGCTCAAAATTTACTTGGGATTTTTGGGGGCTTTTGTGCTTCTGTTCATTTTCTTTGTTTAAAGGGCTGATTCATTGCAAGTCTTCGGTCACTACACAAGATAGGGGATGTGTTGGGTAAAAGGGTCCGCCTGTCTTGAGAGAGTCATTCGTACGGTGGAAAGGCTCTTCTCCCATGTCGTTTGACAGCATAAGGCTATTACTGTTAATATCTCTCAAGGAAGCTCAATAGAATTTAAACTGAGGAGTTATATAAACCTGATCACCGTGGTTGTCATCCTTGCCTGCAAGGGATTGCGCATGATGAGTATCTCACACAGACATTAAACACAAAGGCATCCTCATGACCCTCCCCACCCCCCATGAACTTTGCTACCAACATGAGAGCTGAGACAGGGATTAAGCACTTCATTCAGGGATACATAGGGAGTCTGACACAGCCCTGGACTTCTAGCCCAAGGCACTAGCACCAGCAGCATCCTCTCTCACTTAAACAATGAAGCTCTCAGCAACTGGGCTGCAACAGCCCTCTGATGCAAGATACCTGACCCTCAGGTCAGGCCACTGAAATGCCAGCAGCACGCAGCGCCCCACGGGCAAAGAATGGTACAATTACAACCCCTGCTCTCTGCTGGGAGCCAAAGCAAAGAGGGTGCATGCTAACCAGCATTACCACTTAAGCCCTCAAATTCCTTCCAAAGGCAGGATCCTTAAATCGGCTCTGTAAGCAAGTTTTAAAAGTTTATCATTGCTAGTGCTGTGGTGGAATGGAGGACCTGGACACAAAATTAGCCTTAGTTCTTCAAAAATGTGTCAGGATGATGTTCAACAGGTCTGTAAAATTGCTGGAGCATTCAATCTAATATTTTCTCTTCATTCGTCCCTGTTCTGTAATCCACTAAGACAGGCCTTCCAGATGGCCCTCATGTTTAACAGAGAGAGGAAATAAGATTTAGAGGTTGCAGACTCAAGTACTTATTTTTATTGGTTCATGCACTGGACAGAAAGCATTTAATATGGTCCAAAGCACAATGGAATTTAGCATAGCACTCTGGTAGTCATCACGGCCCACGCTGCAAACCATATCACAGCAGGAAACGGTGCTCGGACCACTGCTTTCCCATCGCCGAGGACTCCACTGCCTGTCTAGCTATAAATAAAAGAAGGAGGGTTATGAACTCCTGTTTACAGCCCAGATTCAGATTGCTTTAACTGGCAATATACAAAACCCCAATATCAAGACATAAAAATGTACTTGCCAAGCCACAGTCCCACTACTTCAAGAAAAAAATGCCTAGGTCTCAGATTAGATGCATCATGAACCAATCTTTTAACCCCAGTTCTTTTCAGCCTATTCCTTCAAGATTCAAGATATGAGAATATAGCGGGAAAGACAGCAAAAGTTGTGTAGCCAGCATGGCCGGGAGACTATGGACCTTATTCTCCATGTACCTCAGCATAAACACACAAGTGTAATTACACCTACTCCAATGGAGTTATTTATCTCTGACCCACATGGTGAAAGAGAGAGAGTTGGGGTGGATCCAGAGGGATGCAGTCTTATCCCCTACCCCTTCCACGGTGTAACTCAGATGCCAGTGGCTCCAATTCTCTGCCTAAGTCCTGTGAGGATTGCAAGGCACAGCTGGAGTCCCAGGCTGGTGTGGGACACCTGCAGAAACAAGCACTGCCCCTGGCTGACCTGGGGGCAGAAGGAGCTCCAGGACCACTCCTGCCACAATCCAGCCAAGGGGCTGTGAGGAGCAGCTCTGCAGGGTGCCGTGTTCGGAGGCAACAGCAATGGGTAGGTCTCTTTTCCCTCCCCCCACCTAACAGCCCAGGGCTTCCAGTGCAGGGAGCGGCTATGCAGGGTGACAGGCTCCACGAGGTGATGGCAGTGACTGCAGTCTCGCCTTCCAGCACCGGCTCCCACTCAACAAGGGACACACAGGCGGACTGGGCAGAGAACAGAAAAGCCTACAAAGGTGGAAGGGGATGCACACCAGCTGCTGCCACTGTCCCTGACTAAGCCCAGCACCCTCACTGAAGACCCTGGCTTGAGCACAACAGCAATGCCATAACTTCCTCCACCCCAGAGTCACCTAAGAACAGTGACAACAGCAAGTAGGGTGGCCTTTCATGCACCCAGAAGCAAACCCCAAGCAAACCCTGCTGGAGACAGGGGTGAGGGTAGAGGGGAAGGAGGGAGTTTTCCCTTCTTTGAGGACTCAAAGTCCCTGGCATCTGCTATCGTGACACTGTCAACTACCCACACAGCAGCAGCTGCAGCTATTTCTGCAGTGCTGGCTGCATCTCTAGCACCCCACTCTTTGCATTCCTAGATCTGCCCATGGCAGGGGGACTCCACTCCTTGTTGTGGACTGAACGGTAACAAAGAGCCCTCTTCAAAACTATAATTACAAACATGGAAGTCCATCTCAAGAGGGTTCAAATTATCCACAGGGAATAAAAACGGGAAGGAGACCATAGACATGTGAATGTCAAAGAAACTCTGGCTTGATTTTATCAAAATGTTGCTGAGTAGCTGGTGCAGGTCCTTAGCACCACTAAAAACTAAACCAACAGGTTTAAGAAGGAGATTTTCAATGTCCTTTCCTATTATTTTAAAAAGAGACTTACCTGCCTAACCTCTTAGACCAAACATACTGGATACCAGCAACCCATGCCCAAACTGTTGGAAGGCAGATAAAGATGGGTCAAGCCAAAAAAAAAAAACAAATGCTGTACACAAGTGACTAAGGATCAGATATTCAAGATCAAATCTTCACATGGTGTAAACTGATGCCCACCCATTGAGGTTTACAGAGCTAGGTTGATTTGCATTAGCCGACTACCTGGCTCCAAGATTTTTCAAAGGTGAAAGGCAGAGTAGATCTGCACCTGACAGACAAACTAAATAATATATATGTAGCACAAACATTCACTGGAGTTCACTTCATTAGGTGCTGTGAAAGGACATTATGTAAAGTGGAATCACTGAACTGGATACAAAGGATGGCGGGGGGGAGGGAAGAGGAGAGAGGGTGCCCAAATGTCTCAGTTTACTGAGAGAGAAGAAACGTGCACACACGTGCCTACTACCATTTTGCTTCACTACAACAGTAGCATTTCAGAAGGCATTTCAAAGCGAACTCATTTAAAACACATGGAGATGGAGAGGAAAAATTATTCATTTAGGATTTTATTATAGCTTTCAAGCTTATGCATCTTCCTGAAAGGAGAAGAGATCACAGATAAAAATAGATGTTCTCTCTCTTCACCAGACTTCAGTTGTATTTGGGGAAAAGGAAACGTGCTTTTACATATAAAAGCGCTAAGTCTCTTCCTCTTTTTTTCCCCCCCACTAAAAGAAGTACATTATAGATTAGGCAAGATCTCCACACTTATCTCCTTAAGAAAGAAATGCTATCTGTTCAGTGTCGAAAACAGTAACTCTGATGTATAAATCCTTAGTGATACACACCGCCTGCAAACATCGATGCTGCAAATCAGTGCAATGAGTAGCTGGAATTCTGGATTTAGGGCAACTCGTCACAACTGTAGCTGATGCAATACCAGAGGAGTGCCTGCTTCCGAAACACAAAGATATGCTCTTTTCCTTTACTATTCCAAACGAAATCTTGGCCTGTATAAACTCCAATCTAAATTTCAATCACAATGAAGCAATTTCTTGCTATTTATAACCTCTTCCATGGGCAAGAAAGCTACAATATTTCCTTTGAAGAGGGCAGAGGTTAGAAAAACCTTTTATTACAGGACAAGTAATTAAAAAAATAAAAATAAAAATAAAAATAAAAAAGAATCAAAACCTCCCTCAAAAAATCCTCAAAAGGATTCAATTCATTCCTGTGCTTTTAGTATTCCTCCCCACAGGTTTGTACTTTCCTTGAACATTCATTCTCATTGTGCCAAACTTTCTTCATGATCTATAGTAGGGCTGCAGCAGCAGATGGCTACGCACACTGCACCGATGTTATCTCTGCCTGAGAAGCCAATCCTGGAGTGAGCAATGTATTCAGCTGAATGCATTCATATACCCATGAGGAGCTCTTAGGGCTTTAAAAAAATACATGTAAAAAAAGTGTGCAGAATGAAAAGATTTGTACAAAACAAATGGAAATGATCTCCCACATGTGGGAGAAAAAGGTATGTGCACAAAGCAAGTCCTCCGACAGGGTCTTCTGAGCCACTTCAAAAGGAGATAAGGAATCAGAATGTAATAATGAGAGCAGTGTTATTCACAGCAGTTTTAAAAGAAAGGGCCCCAACAACCCAACAGAATACAACATCGGAGAGAGGAGTAGGGTACCTGCTACATGCCAGATTTGCAGACCAAACTGAGCTCTGCTCAGAACCCCTCTTCAATGAAGCACTATCACGTGCTAAAAAATTAAGCACACGCTGCTTTGCTGAGAGGAGATGAACGTAAGCGCACATTTAAATCCCGTGCCAAACTGGAGCCTTAGACATTTTCACCACTCTTGCTTCCCCGCGCCAACATTTTTTTCCTCAAGGAGTCATAGGAGTTCAGCAACTCAAGGCCTGATCCAAAGCCCTTTGGAGATGATGAAAAGACTCCCAAGGACTTCAGCGAGATTTGAGTCGGGTGCTTCGCAACATTTTTTAAAGCTGCTGGTTGAAAAAGGCCGAAATACATTGTGATCAATCATCCAGTGACGTTTCACCATTGTGACTCATTTCATTACCCAGTTAAAAGGACTTCTGTTCCCAGAATTGGAACAAGAAGCATCACAGAGAGCACTTAGATGTGTTCCTGAAAGCTTCAAATGAAATACCTATTATACAGCCAGTGTTCCTAAAGAGTTTTCTAAGAACTGTATGTATAGGAAGCTAACATTTCAAAAAAGTACCATTCTAATATTTATAAGTGCTGAGAACAAGCCTGAAAAAGTGCTTTTGTATTATCATCTTACACCACAAAAAACATTCAAGTTCTGCTCACAGATCCGAACAATGCAGCAGGATGCTCATCCAGAGACCGGATCTCCAGTAAGTGCACTTTAATGGGCAGATGTAGAAGTTTAGTTTCTGAAAGTTTATTTTCCATTACCAGGTTATAAAAGTTTCACACCCTCCAAAGGGCATCACTGTACTTGCTAATGACGTAAGGCTCAAAATCCAAATTTAAAAAGGTCTGACAGATACCCTTAAACATTATCAATATCTGCTGGGAAAAGTCCCAGTTTCTTTAACTGAGCTCGCTATGTGTACAATGGGATCACACTGCTCATCTTTTGATGAAAACCTAACCCGTTTAAATTAATCGAAGTGTTGCCATCAGGGACACTGAATGGTACGGGTATTGCAAGAGGAGCTGTCAAATGCTGCTATGCCAGGGGTGGGCAAAATGCGGCCCAGGGACCAGATGCAGCCCATCAGGCCATTCTATCCAGCCCACAGGGCCCCTAAAAAATTTAGAAAATTAATATTTATCTACCCTGGGCTGCCTGTCATGTGGCCCTCAATGGCTTGCCAAAACTCAGTAAGTGGCCCTTGGCCCAAAATAATTGCCCACCCCTGTGCAATGCCAAATCAAGTGATCTCAGGGAAGCTCCTCTATAAACCCAGGGATGAAGAACAAGACCAGAAGTTGAGATTGTCCTCCAAAGCTGTCCAGGAGGTTGGCTTTAAAGAAAAAAGTGTCAAAAATAGGACACAACTTAAAATCAAACGCGAGTTGGAAATACTGGATACACGGCAGCTTTACTGTTTGACTGCACCAAAGACTGGTAGATCCCATGAGGGTTTTAAGAATTTGGTGAATTAACAACAAACTACTGGCCTTCTCAGTGAGCCAAGAGAAGACAATACAAACTGACAGATACTTAACGAGGTGTCTATTTTTGCCTGGATGTAGTCTATCCCCCACTGTAAATTGCTCCAGTTCTCCCCAGCAATTCATCACACACTCCTTCCACCTATACTTAACAACATTTCATAAAGTATTTAAGAAGAAATTTAATATCTACAAAGAAATGCTAGCGCTTTCAGATAGAAAGGTAAAATAAAGGTGATTATTGTTTTCTGCTTCTCCCTTTGAGGATTACAGCTATAAGTTCATTTGGGAGAAAGAAAAAAGCCAGATTTATGCAGCTGTGTACTCTGTTCCTGAAACAGACTGAAAAGAATCTGCCAATAACTCATATTTGATGAAAAGTAGAGAAAAGGGAAAAGGGAAATATTACACACACACTGCTTTGTATTTGATTCAGAGTATGGCTAAGTGAAATTTGGAATTTCCAAATTCTAACATTTTAATGTTCTTCCTCAGCAATCCTTCACAGATGGTCTTCCATGATGGTCTTATCTGTGTGTCTGAAGATGCGTGATGAGGTCGATCCAGGATTCATAGACTCTAATGTAACTCAGGCACATGTTTCCATGCAGGGTGGGTGGCTCCAGATTCTTGATTCGGTTTGTGACAAGCTGTTTCTGCTGCTCCTGCTTTTATGTCTCCTGTTGTCATTGTAAGGATTCAAAGTACTAAGATCCTTGCAGCAGCATCTTCCTCCATTTGGGGTGGTCCTGAGTGATAGTCTCATAGTTTCATAGTTGTTTCATAGTTGGTAGGGTCAGAAGGGACCCGACCAGATCATCAAGTCAGCACAGGTTTCTTGTGGGTAAGTCTTGCTTGACCAATCTCATTTCCTTTTATGACCAGGCGACCTATCACCTGGACAAGGGAGAAGAGATTGATGTCCTGTATCTTGACTTCAAAAAAGCCTTCGATCTGGTATACTGTGATCACCTCTTGGAGAAACTAGACAACTGTGGCCTTGGGTCCACCATGATCCGCTGGCTGGGAAATTGGCTCCGTGGTCAGACCCAGAGGGTAGTAATTGATGGCAGTCACTCATCATGGTGTCTTGTGACCAGTGGGGTCCCCCAAGGCTCTGTCCTTGGACCCATATTGTTCACCATCTTCATTAAAGATGTGGACATTGGAGTCATAAGTGGACTGGCCAAGTTCGCCGATGACACCAAACTTTGGGGCAAAGTATCCATACCAGAAGATAGGCGGGTGATCCAGGCTGACCTGGACAAGCTCAGCAAATGGGCAGACAAGAACCTGGTGTTTAACACCAAAAAATGCAAGGTTCTCCACCTTGGGAGGAAAACCTGCAGCATCCTTATAGGCTCGGTAGTGCTACGCTGGCTAGTACTACGGAAGAAAGAGACTTGGGGGTCATCATTGACCACAAGATGAACATGAGCCTGCAGTGCGATGCTGCGGCTACTGAAGTGACCAAAATGCTGGCTTGCATCCATAGATGCTTTTCAAGCAAATCCTGAGATATCCTTCTCCCCTTGTACTTGGCCTTGGTGAGGCCCAGCTGGACTACTGTGTCCACAGTTCAAAAAGGATGTGGAGAAGCTTGAGAGAGTCCAGAGAAGAGCCACACACATGATCAGAGATCAGGAAAACAGACCTTACGATGACAGGCTGAGAGCCATGGGGCTCTTTAGCTTGGAAAAGCGCAGGCTCAGGGGTGATCTGATGGCCACCCATAAGTTTATCAGGGGTGACCACCAGGATCTGGGGGGAACGTTTTTTCACCAGAGCGCCCCAAGGGATGACGAGGTCGAACGGTCATAAACTCCTGCAAGACCGTTTCAGGCTGGACATAAGGAAGAATTTCTTTATTGTCCGAGCCCCCAAGGTCTGGAACAGCCTGCCAGAGGTGGTTCAAGCACCTACACTGAACACCTTCAAGAGTAAACTGGATGCTTAGCTGACTTCCTGCCCTTTGGGCGGGGGGCTGGACTCAATGATCTTCCAAGGTCTCTTCCAGCCCTAATGTCTATGAAATCTATGAAGTCCAACCCCCTGCCATCAACTTCCATGAGTTGATGGCGATTTTTTCAAGCTGGTCTTGAGAATGCCCTTGAAATGCTTTCTCTGTCCTCCTCTTCAGCATACACCTTGTTTAAGCTGGGAGAATAAAACTTCAGAAACTGTGAGTCAGACATCCAGATGATGTGGCCAGCCCAGCAATGATGTCAGATGATCAGCACCCCAATGCTTGTGGTGTTGGCTGGTGAGAGGATGCTAAATGTTGGCATATCTACCACCTTTCTACTGGATTTGGAGGATCTTTTGCAGGCAGTGTTGATGGTATTTCAACAGCTGGAGATATCTCCCATATGTTGTCCACATCTCAGCTCCACACAGTAAGGTGGAGACCACAACTGCTTGATAAACCATGAGCTTGGTTTCAGATCTGATGTCACAATCTTTGAACACTCATTTCCTCAGGCATCCAAAGACTGCATTTGCACATTTGAGGTGACACTGGATTTCTTCAATGTTGGATTTTTGTCAGTGGAAGCCATCTCTTGCAGAAGGCTGACAAGGTATGGGAAATACTTAACGTTCTCCAGAGTCTCACTGTGAAATACCAGTATTTGTCATGGCTTAAAAATTCCCCCCAGAAAAAGAGTTGCTTTACATGTGCCAGAAAGTTTTGATTCAGCAACATTCTTCAGCAAGGTAAAAAATGCATTAAACCCACAACCTCTACATATCGCATTTCAGTTTATTGAACTGACTTGGAATAGTAGGTTTTGTATCAGTTCATAAATAACATCTCCTTGTGGTAAAATGCAGCATAAGGTTGAGATTTATACTTTTCTGAAAAAAAAATGAAAGTTTCCTGTAGGCAAATTTTGACATAACTTGTTCATTTTCTGTCAGGAAAATCAAAGCAGAATATTTCATTTCAGCTCAGTTTGACCAGAGTAGAAATATTTTGATCCAGAATTCCCATCTATTTCCATTTCTTCCATTCTAACCTCAACAGGATATGTAAAGTCAGATATATATGATTTCAGTGACTTCCTTGTGGTCTTTTCTTTACGGATGGAACATGAGCACCTGCTGCATTACTCATGGTGTATAAATCCATGTGCAGATGGTAAAACATTGTTTATCAGGTCTTCTTAAAAAAAAAATTCTTTGAATTATATGAAAACTTTGATAGGATTTTTTCTTCATCAAGTTTGAAATGAGTAGGTTTTATAAAGAAATTAAAAAGTCAGCATTTCAATTTAAAACAGAAAACTGTTATTTGAGTTTCCAGGAAAACCTAAAACTGATGGGATTTTTTTTCCTCCTCCTTACCCCTCTACCTCAAAGCTTGAATTTTAGTTAGTTAGTTTTGAACAATGAAAAATGAAACAGAATGGATTTTAATAAAGCCTCTATTTCTGTGCAGGAACCGGGACTTCCCCCACTGTGATGCCAGACGGTCTCAAGGGGAACGCCTCCAGACCTCAGGTTGGGGAGGACCGGGTTAGAGACTTCTGGAGGTGCTGGACGTGTTCAAGTCAGTGGGTCCAGATGCTCTCCACCCCAGGG
>NW_017728932.1:9124004-9138007 GCF_001723895.1 Crocodylus porosus | reverse complement strand
CAAATTATCAGAGAGTAGGTTTAGATTAGACATCCGCAAGAACTACTTCACAGTCAGGGCGGCTAGGATCTGGAACCAACTTCCTAGGGAAGTGGTGCTGGCTCCTACCCTGGGGATCTTTAAGAAGAGGTTTGATGACTACCTGGCTGGACTCATTCGAGTCCAGTCTTTTCTCCCACCCAGGCGGGGGGGTCAGACTTGAAGATCTACAAGGTCCCTCCGACCCGACTTCTATGATTCTATGTCACTCTGAATTCAGACTGGACTTTGACTCAAATGAGTATGTTGCCAAAGAGGAAACCAAAAAGAAGCCACTGAAACCACATGAAATTGCAGGCAACGTCTCCAACTGAGGATCAAATGGATGAAAAGAGCATTAAACAAAGGATTTCTATTCAGCTCAACTTTTAAGAGAGGCCTTTTTGGTTGTTAAATAGGAAATTCTTATCAAGACCAAGGTCACCGCTATATATTGTGCGCGAAACGGATTAAACATAAAACTAATTAAGATAAAATGATGACTCACTGCAGGGGCTTTAAGCATCAATTTCTACGATGCTGTTATGACTTATTGTACAATTCTAATTTCCCTCCCTCGTTGTAGCTCGTGCCAGATCCAACACAGTTATTCAGTGCAGCAAAGATTTGACCCTTCCTCAGGTCATCACTGATATTGGATGTAAACCTGGAATCTATGCAAAGTCAACGTAAGGAATCCCACTAACTTCAACAGGCATTTTATCAAGCAAATTGCCAAAAATAAAGTTACCCAATTAACAGCGTTGATTCCTTTATTGTTCCAAGAGCAATAACAGCAATGAATTGGCTCCCATTAAATGCTAGTTGTCAACATGCAGTCTAGTTCTGAACTATGATGTCTTCCATCCGTAAGAGGCCAGAATCAAGCCATCTGTGCCAGGCAAACATGCTCCACACACCATATACAGCCATGCCACATACTGAGGGAGAAACTTGTTCACAGGTTCAATCTCAGATCTTATATAAATACAAAAATCATGTCATGGGAGGAGAGAAACTCCAAGTACATAATATGCTGTAGAGCATGAACCACATCAGACAGAGATCACAGTGGTGAAATACTAGAGCTCTATGGTGAAGTATGCTTTGTTTCATCTTAATTCAAATATTTTTGAAGGATACTAGAAGCCAATGATTTGCTCACATTTTAAACTATATTCTTCCATTCAGCAAATTCATGATCTATTACAGGTGGTCTCATCTTTTAAACAGGGCGGTTTTTACCGTGTTCAGCTGCACTGTTGTCATCCAAAAAAGGGTGTCATCGGAATTCCTTCTTCGCAGGTATTTGGACTAATATTTAGTATTTGATCTGATATTTAAAACCACTTTTATTATTATTTCCCATTAAATAAATGTTCTGGAGGGAAAATAAAATATATATTTTTGGTGGGTGGGTTTTCATTATTATAAAAACAAATTACAACATTTCATTTCATCTTCATGATACCAATAACTCCTGATATTTGACAGCATGATACATTCTTATTTATTGCACAAATCAACACAGAAACACCTGGGAATTTAAATGTTTTTTCATTTTTAAACAACTACGGACAGCTGCTATTTAGTGCCGATTGAAACACCATCTCTTCTTTTCTAGAGAAAAGAAAGTATCAGCTGTTCTTCATGTCAACAAACACTTTGATATTGAAAACATGAAAATAGCTGTCATAAACATTACCACCACTCAGATGTCAAAAACAACATTAAAACAAAAAAATATATAGAACCACAAAAATACTGGAATAAACTTCCAGAACTTTTCAAAACATTTCAGAATGGAAAACCCTTCATTGACAAAATTTGCTTTCTTGTTCCCATAGGAACTTCTGGCAGAACAAAACATTCTTTTTTTCAATGGTTTCAATCTTGGCAAAACCACATTTTTTTGTCAATTCCATGTAAACACATAAGGAAGAAGCTAGATTTTGGCCAAACTGTATTTCCTCGCAGTAACTAGTTCCCACTGACATTATGATGTAAACTCTCAGCTGCAGCTTATGGCTGTTCAGCAAATCACCATAAAATATTCCACTCAACCATGGCAATACATATACATATAACAAATAAAATCCCATAGAAATCACTGCAGCTCCAAGGCATGAAACAAGGCTGTCCTACCATGCAGTTCTCCCAAAAAGTTTGAAAGTTTAGCTGCCTTGAAGGAAATCAAAACCAGTTACATTTCCCTTTAAACTTTCCCTCTAAAGGCCAACCCAAAGCAAGCATCAATTCAAAGTAGACTGTGCAGATCTTCATGGCATGAACCTGCTTCCTCAAACATTTTTTCCTCTGACGAGTGAAAGTTAACCATTTATTTTAAACTGAGTTTGTACTCTCTCATCTATCAGCATTCCAGCTCTGACTTCAGGCCCCCAAAACTGAGGTTTTCCTCCTACCCTTTGGGAAACGCTATCATAACATTTAGATTGCAACATTTCTGTATAGTCAATATACTAGAAACTTAGGGCATTAAAAAAATAATGTTAATTTCTGCACACACACACAAAATCAGAGTTAAAATATTTCAATCCCTATAATGTTTACCTAATGGCAATAAATTCTTGGTAAAGGTGCTTTTGGTTCAGGAAATGATAAAATCCCAGGCAACTCACTGAGTTCAAATCAGCCCAAGCCTCACTAAGCATTCAGCACAGCTAACTAATTAAAATGGATACAGGTATCTTAAGCCACCTACCAAAGCAATGAGAGAAAAATAATTTAAAAGTTGCATCCACAAGAAAACAATTATACAATAAGGTTAAAAAAAAAACCTGTTTGGATTTAAAAACCAATAAGCTACATCAATAATTGACATCAATATTAAAATATATTAGCTTGCAAATTGGACCACAAAGTAATTACAAGAATTATGACTGCAGAGGGGGACACAAAGAGCTTTAGAGAGGGAGAGGCAGGAGCACTCTTGATGCACTCCTGACTACCAACAAGTTGCTGTTCTCCATAATGGAAATCTACTTCAGATTCTGTTCAGTTGTTGGAGTCTAATTATCCTCCATGCAGGCTAAAACATGCCTTGCTTTGATGATCTATTGGGGCGGTTCAAAGAAGATGAAGATGAAGATATAGTGTATTCCTGCTATGGTGCATTAGCCTGCTTTTAGAATCAAACAGAGAATCTTTCTATTGCCACCATTCTGGGTCAGTTGAGAAGCCACTGATTTGGGCTACAGGCCAGAAGAACAAATTATGAGGATAGCAGCCCAAAAAGTGATCAAGAGGAACAAGTCATGAGCCCTAAGTGGAAAAATAAAGAGGGAAAGTACCCATCCAGGAAGTAAAGCCAACTCCAGAACAGTGGCTGTTAGCTTGAGCTCAGGATCAGCTCCAATTTTAGGACAGACATTAGGCCAGGCCCACCCTGCCATCATCATACAGCCCAACAGAAAAGGTGCATTAGATGTATCCTCACTCCTTTCCCAGATGCACAATGTCTACTATGTTGGTCATCACCAGAGACTGGATACAGGATCTCCAGAGCTATAGCAAGATTCATTTCCAGTCTGAAAGATAGGATACAGCCATTAATTGACAGCTGCCAACTGATTTGTATCCTTCGTGGACTGGCCACTCAAGGAGAACGTGCAACCCGCATGGGACTGTGTGTCACAAAGGAAAAGGACAACTGTAGGTTTCAAAGGCACTCAGGCTCTGGCCAGAGCTTTCCCATGGGACCTTGGGCAAGGCACTTAAGTTTCTCTGAGCTTCATTTCCCCATTTGTAGACTCCTTGGTATAACGCATGCACAGCACCAACTACAATAAGGTCCTGAACTCTATTGGCATCTGTAAATGATTTGTGTTCCTAATAACCTATTATAATACGATGTTTAGGCAACAGGCTACTGGCAGCAGAAGTTATTCTTAACCTTTCCAGTGTCAAAGCACCATCATTCAAACCCAGACCTATGCAGAGGAATGAGAATGAGGTCTCTGTGGCAATGGAGGCCGCTGCCATAAAGCAGGGGATGGGGAATCTTAAAAGAGAGTCGGTTAAAAATAAAGAAATGAGAAGGCAAACACTCACTCCCTTTCACTGCAGATCCTGCTAAAATCAAACAGCTGACAAGGGCAACCAAAGTCTATGCAGCTGCTCCCTACCAAAACCCAGGTGCTTCATCTTGTGTTTACTAGGTAGGTCAGCCAGAAACCGGCTTACTGGAGTGGGTGCAGTTTGACCCCAGCTGCTTTTCAGAAAGCAGAAGTAGCTCACTATTGTTCAGATTTAAATGTGCCTGCTGCCTCCTAATACAAGCTAAGCCTCTGGAGTGTAAATCACACCAGGGCAGATGTGCAGTCTGGGATGGTTTCCAAAAACTCCTCCATGAAGAGCTACAGCACTCAATACCAGTTACGCTACTCGGAGAGGCCTTCCAGCTGCAAGGGTCTCACAGTAGCGTGGAGGACCCACTTTGAATCAACTCTAGGGAATCAGTGAAGAAAATGGGTAAGAAATAGGCAACGCCAGCCTCAAGGAAAATGATGCCCTGGGTGAACTTGTGTTCTGGCACCCCATCCAAGTCAGCAGCGCTGCTGCACGCAGAGAGGTGGACAGGGGCATGGGGTGGTGCGCTAGGCGGTCAAGCACTGCTGCTGCTGTGGAGGAACAAGGCAGGTGGACTGAAGCAGGCACCACCATGCCCACACGTGCCCAGCCAGGCTCCCCCTAAGTAGCAGCTGTAGCTGGGGGGGCAGGCTGGGCTGGGCACCACTCCTCCTGCCTGGAGCACCACCCTGACCACAGTGCTCTAGGCAGTTGGGCACATCACCCACCCAAGGCCAGCTCTGGAAATAGGTTACAGAAAATAGAGTTGGCTGCTAAACAGCTTCTGGGGGTGGAGTTGCTATGCTGCTTCTAGCAAATTACTCATACACTAGCCTGGGTCTTCCCTAGCACCTGCAGTCCTCCATTATTTTTTCTCACCCACTTGCAAGACCAATTCTGTTTTCACCCAGGAATTAAGATGCCAGTTCTCCCATATTCCAACTTCTGAGCAGCGGACCCTTTTTCTGCCCCTTTTACCAACATACAAATAAATGCTTATAGGTATTACTTTATTGAAATCTTGATTGAATACATCACAGTATTTCTGAAAAGCTTGGATGATGAAAGTTAAAGGAATATTAAAAGATCTAAGACTGCACTGTCCCCACCTGTATTACTTCCCCCCGCCTCCAAACAGTCTGCTACCTGTGCAAGTTGAACTATGAATTGCCAATGCAGATCAGACCAGTTGGCAAAGATTCAGGGCTAGTGGGCTCAACAGGTGTCAGAGCTGGAGGAAGTTCAATGAGCAGTAATAAGATAATCCTTTCCCAAATAAATATTTTTCTGAAGCCGTTGTACATCATACTGTATCAGTTTCCCTGCTGCAGACACACTAACAAACCCCAGCAGCCCAGAATTTTTACTATTAAGCATTTTGCAAGACTGAAGTTTGATGACACACTGAAAAGTAGGTTGATCGTGGTAATTCAGGTACTCTCTTCTTTGGCTTTAAGGCAGCTCTTGTGCAAGTCCAGCATATAGGCTTATGTCTCGCCCAGTTTGTTCAGACACCTTGCACCAGGAGATGCAAGTCATGAAATCTGATTATCCTCTGCCAACTCCCAGTGACCAGTTCTTCTGACCAGAGAATCTCAACTAATGAAGATGCAACCATTCTCCATCCAACACACCCAGCTTTGCTATAGAACTGTGTGCAATGTCAAGGGATAGAAATGCCATCTAGTGCACATATCTGCCTAAGGGTTCAGGCTAAACTAACTGAAGTCGTTTGCAGTATTTCAGTTGGGGGGGGGGGGTCAACATAATGTTTAACAGGGTCCACAAAAAACACATATACTCACTTAAGAAAAACCAGAAAGCAAAGACAACAGCCAGGTAGCAGGAAGCAAAGAACCTAGTTTTAAGAACCTTTGGTTACATTTTTCCATTCCATTTACAGCGTACAAGAGCTCCCAAACATGCTTTAAAACAAAGGACCTATATAATTTTTTTTTTGTTTTAAATCTCACAGGGTTGTTCCTGGGTCATCACTTCATCCCTTCTTCAGTATAGGAGACTGACTGGAAACCAGTTGATGATAGCCTACTGTTTAAAAATGCAGCCCTATCCACCACCTCTGTTTCCTGGACCGTTAATAATCCATTGTCATTTCACAATAAGACCCTAGCTAAACTCTACCTCTCATGCAGCTTGGCCAAGTGGTTAGGGAATTGGCATGGCACTGGGGAAACTTCAGTTTCATTCCTCTGCCCCGACCTGCTGCGTGACCCTGGGCCAGTCACCTCCACTTTGTGCCCATTTCCCCATACGTTTGCATATTTAGAGTGTGAAGCGCCTGGGGCAGGAGCTCCCCTTAAATGATTACACCGAGTTGAGCATAATGAGGTTCTCTTGGTAGAAGTCTCTCGGTGCTATTATGGTACTAATGAATAGTAATACACCCAGAGCTGAATGTTGTCACTAGTCTTCGGCTTTGGTGAAAACCTACTGTAGAATGTAATGAAAACAGCAAGGCAGAGTTAAGCATTTAGCTTTGAAAGCTAAACGCAAAAGATTCATAACTTAACAATGCTCAGGCTGTTGACTTGAAAACGCCTCTACTAAAAAGCATCAATATTTTAGTCTCCTGCAAAATATAATTTTAGGTCGCACTCTGTGGCCACATTTTATCCTGAATTACCAAGACTGCATTCAGCTTTCTCCAAGCACATTTTTTTCTCCACCTCCTCTTGCTTTATGATCAATGCCTCAGTGGCTCCAAAAATGCAATAGCCACACTGACCCTTAAAGTGGTCTTGCACAATAGACTCAGACAGCCCAAAGGCATATTCCCCAGTCAAGTGCAGCTAGTGGTCACATTCCCCAAGCCAGTGCCCAGAGACACATTAACCATTAAACTGCCTCCTCCAAGTGTTTGAATCACTGGCTGTTCTTGATAGTCTTACCATTTAAGAGTTTAGTGGAAAAGCTACAATTCAACCTTTGTGTGAATATTAGAAACGTGGCTGAAACCCTCAAGACTCCAGTAGCAAGAAGGATGTTTTGCAGACATCACTCAAATTCACATAATTAGGTAAGTTGCGACATTTCTCCCAGTCATACTTCATAAGCAGGGATCCTACTTTTCTCCATTTAAAAATTGCAAATTCTCTGTTTAAACCCCTCCCCCAATCCATGTTTTTCCACGATTAAAATGAAATGCCACTACTTGAACACAATATATTTACAATTCTTAAGCAATTTGGAAGCCTACCAGTGCCTCAATCACTATAATAAAATAAATTCTAAACACCTATATATGTTTGATTTTGGGTTTATCATCATGGAAAATCAGAGCTCCCCCCGCCCCCTTCACTCACCAGGACATGGGTCCAGTTGTGGCTGTACCCACCCACCCCTACACTGCTTTGCGGTACTGAGCAGCCCTGATATGCCATTGCCCTGCCGATGCCATTGCCCCTCACTCCCCACCCATAGTCCCCCGGCCCTGCCAATGGACCTCATTCTCCACCCGCAGCCCCCCCATTCCACCAGCCTTGCTGGAGCAGACCCCCAGCTGCCAGGACTACAGGGCCAGGGACCCAGGTCTGCTGCCCCACCAACAATGCCTGAGCCCCAAAGCGAAGCACGGGGCCTGGCTCCTCCTCCCCCACAGGTGGGGCACAACCAGGGCATAACCCATGGGAGGGGGGGTGGGGGACAGGACAGATACAGGCTGCCCACTGCAGGCTCAGGGCTCCCTGCCCAGCTGCCCTCCCCCTGGGAGCCTCCCCAGCCCAATGGATGGGACTTGGCGTGGCAGGAAAGAGCGGGGCAGGGAGGCTCACTGCCACCATCAGGGCTAGGGACAGACATTACACATAAACCAGTTTAAATGATCAGAAACTGGTTTAAACCTGTAACAGAACAGAAGTTCAATGCATATAAACCAGTTTGAAAATGGCTGAAACTGGTTTGAGACAAACCTGGTTGAATGCAGTAACAGATTTAACCGATTTGGATCAAACTGGTTTATGCAATGTCTGTCCCAGACCCCTTCCTGGTTTAAGTTAAACCAGACTCCCCCAGCATCCCAGCATGCTCTCTGCCCTGGGTGGGACTCTCTGTTCCACAGCAGAGCTGACTCCTCTCTTCTGCTGCCTCACAGGAGCTCAGCAAAGACTGCAGGCGTCTTGCCTGGCTTGCCCCTAGTCCCCCACTCCTCTTCCCTCCCCTCACCATCCCCTCTGCCTTGCACAGACACCTCTCAGCACTAGCTATCAGACCACGTGCTGGCTATGGTCCGTGCTGTGGCAGACAGGACAAAGCCAGAATCAACAGGTAGCTGGTAATGTCCCTCTGTTGTTTTCTTAATGGGCTCATAAATGCTGAGTTAGGGGTGATAAACACCATTATCAATTCCCTGCTGGGCTGGTCAGGAGGGAGAGGAACCCCTCCCTAATCAGAGCATCCTGTCGGGGCCTGGCCATGCTCCCCTCAGCTCAGCAGTGTGGAAGGGAAGGGAGGGCTGCTCTAGTACCCGCTGGCTTCTAGCCTGAGTCAATGCAGGGATGTGCTTGCTTTTCTTCAGTCCAGAGGAGTATCTGTATGGTTACAAACTGATTTAGCCTAGCTAGGTTAGACTAACCTGTGAAGATTGAATCAATTCAGGCTCGTGCTTTTTGAATGTCTGTCCCTAACCTGGGAGCCCTGTGCCACCATGCATATTACACCCCTTGCCTGATCGCCTGCTTTCCACTCCCCCCAGCCCCTTGCAAGCTGGAACTCTGGCATTGACTCCCAGATGAACATGAGCCACCAATGCCAGACTACAGCCAGCAAAGCCAGCCATACCTTGTCATGCATCCAAGGTGCATCTCAAGCCGGTCCAGAGAGGTGATACTCCCCCTCTATGTGACCTTGGTCAGGCTGCAGTTGGAGTACTGCGTCCAGTACGGGGCACCACACTTCAAAAGGGATGTGGCCAGCCTGGAGAGGGTTCAGAGGAGGGCCACCCACTTGGTGAGAGGGCAGCAGGACAGGTCCTATGAGGCGAGACTGAGGGACCTGAACCTAGTTCAGCCTCAGCAAGAGGAGGCTTAGGGGGGACCTGGTGGCTGCCTACAAACTCATCAGGGGAGATCAACAGGAAATAGGTAGAGCCCTTTTCTCCCCAGCAGCACCTGAGGTGACAAGGAACAATGGTAATAAGCTGATGGAGATTATGTTTAGGTTAGAGATCAGAAGGCAACATTTTACAGTTAGGGTGGCCAAAATCTGGAACCAACTTCCCAGGGAAGTGGTCCTCATCCCTACCTTGGGCAAATTCAAGAGGAGGTTGAATGGTTACCTGTCTGGGGTCTTGTGAACCCAGCATTCATTCCTGCCTGTGGCAGGGAGTCAGGCTTGATGATCTGTTGAGGTCCCTCCTGACCCTAGCTACTGTGAAACCCCACTGTTTCCCACGTTTTTCTGCTTAGAAACCAAAAATCTGTGTTTTACCACATTTTTCTGTGGCAAATGGAAAACCAGGATCCCTGTTAATAAGTAATAATGAAAACAAAGATGAAAAAGCCTTTTCCTCTCCACGTTAAAATTTCTGATCTGAATTTGGTGCTTATGAAAGATGCTGGATTTTCTAACCAGAAACAGGAGATCTTTCATGCAGCACTAGAAGACATAATTATCTGTTGTATCCATAAAAATACAGCGAGCAAAGTACTGGCAGCAGAAGTTTCAAATTCCTGCAAAGCAGCATTGTGCCCAAACCCTGCTCATGTGAATATACTATTTAAATGCACTGAGTGAAATCCTGGCCCTACTTCAACTAACTTCTATTGCCTTTAGTAGGGCAGCATCTCTCCCATGTTGTTTAAAAACTAAAATGCTAAAGAAGAAAAATAAGCTGCAAAGTTAACATTGCCATAAGGTCATAGGGAGGTCTTGTTACTGGCTGACTGGCTTTCTGAAAAAGATGCTCCACTACTACAGATAAACAACAGGACATATTTGACAAAATGGATTGGATAGATATTACAGATGTTGCGTAAAGAGAGGCTAAACATTAAAAGAGCATGTAGCAGTACTAATCCTGGTTTGTATTTGATGCTCAAATCAATACTCAAAAAAGTTCAGAGAAAAGCTTCTACTTGTCAAGGTGGGCAGACAACAGTTAACAGCAAGTATTTCTGCTTTACTTAATATTTCCGCTTCCTTCAGATGCGCACCCACACACACATACTCTTCTAGCCTTTTTTCATATAAACCTAAAACTCCAAACAAAACACAGGGAGCCAAAGGGCAAAATTCCAGTCCCACTGCGGTCAATGGCAAATCCTCACTTGTTACTGAACACTGCCAGGGTTGGGGTCTGAAGACCATGGAGAGAAATCCAAGTAATGGTCAATGGTGTTGTTTTTTAAAAAAAGAAACTGTGTCCATGTATTTTACTGCTAATTATTCTACTTACTGGAAACAGTTCTTAGTCCTGAATAAAGTTATGGGTCGGTTCCTTCAGCCGTAACATAAGGAAAGCTGCTATTTACATCAATAGGCATTTTGCCAGGGTAGAAATAGAAAAAATAATCCAAGAGCTCTTTAAATTCCGTGTTTTTCTTTTTTTAATGCGTAAGGCACTTGCACAGCTCAGAATAGACCCCAGGGTTATGACTCCTCATCCAATACTGTGTCCCCTAGGCCACAAAGCTACAGCAAAAGCAAATACCACAATATTGGCCCAATTCCACATCCGCTGCAGTCCATTCTGGTCTCCATATAAAATTCTTCTCCCGCCATCACAAGTTTCTACACCGCCCCCCCTTCCCCCCAGTCAATCTACCAGGCAGTCTAATACCCCAGTTATCTTGTACACTGGAGGTTTTGCAGCTGGGAATTATTTGATCATTAATGTTATTCACTTTGTACTGAGGAGCCTCAGTCAGAGACTAGGACTCTGTACAAGGTATCCCACATGGAAGACATAAGTGGGATTATGATGCTGACCAAGTTGTATAAGGAAGGGGTGTTTGACCCCCTGTCCATGGGCCAGAGCCAGCCCATATAGCAGTGTCATCCAGCCTACAAGGGTCCCCAGAGTAGCAATGGCAGTGTTAACTGCTGCTCCCCTGCTGCAGACCCATGGGAAGCCCTTGCAGCAAATAGCATGGCCCTAAATACTAGATTGGGCACACTAGGCCTGATCCAGGTGACATGAGACAAGACCTGGAAGCACAGGGCCCAACATGAGGGCAGTGTAAAGTGGGATCCAGGTGGCACAAGGCTGGATCTGGGCACATGGGACTCAACCCCACATGGGATCTATGCCACTAATCCAGCCCAGAGGGCCAAAATGTTATGCACCACTGATACAAAGGGATCTAAGATCTATTCCATGTAAGAAGCAAGTGTTTGTATTATTACTGGCCTCTGATTAAAGACTGTTTCTCCATCAGGCAGTCATGCCAGCCATGTTGCCATCAGAACTGCATAACGAGAGAATTAACCGACCATACAAACCAAAATCCCAAGCACTGAGATACAAATTGAATCAGGATGGTCATTTTGCACAGAGGCCATAGCTATTGCTAAAAGTCACAAACTAATCTCTACATTATTTATCCTTCTGATTATGCAGGGGAGCACCAAACACTGAAGTTAAAAAAAAAAAAAAAAAAGGCAAAATGCTAAGGGACTATCTAAATACATCTCATGAGTAATTATAATACTAGGCAATTCCATGGAGCCTTCCAACTAAGGATCACCAAGCCATTTGCTAATGTTAGAGTGAATCAAGATTCATCACCCCCATCAGATAGGAAAACATAGTATTATCTCAGTTCTACAGATGAGGACAATGTAGGACAGAGGTGTCAACTGACTCACAAGGGACACAAGTGTAGAAGAAAATCAGAAACAGAACCCAACCCTCCTGCTTAAGAGTTGCATGATTTTATCAAATAATCACCCATTCCTGTCCATGACTCATCTGGAGACATCTTGATCCTTGCATTACCCTGGCCTTGTACACAATTACATTAGTGTTATTGGCATTATACAGGTATTTAAAAACAAAACAGTAGCAAACAGATGCTGTAAACCTTTAAACAAGGTTAACTTCACTCAATCTGATGGAGAATTACCAAGGATAAACCAGATGGTTTTTCCACCCCAGGGTAGCAGCTTCCCTGTGGTCTGGGAATACAGTGCTATAATAGATATATATTGTGCAACCTACCCTAGGATAGTTGTTTGTCTGTATGTTCCTGATTCCAGAAATTTATACTGGCATACAAAACAATATGTTGGTCTGCCAAAGGCCTCTCAGAGAAGGCTTTTTTCCCTGAGCTGTGTGTGAAACATTGAAGACAACTCAAAAAATAGCAGAACAGACAACACTGAGCTGAGCAGATATTATTGGCCATTGATCACAGATTTTTTGCAGCAATCGTGCTGCAGCCTGTTAAGAAATTCTTCACACAGATGCCTCACGTTGCCACAGACATGCTTTTATTTTTAAACACAAGAATGCCAGCCTAACCACACTTCACAGTGGGTTGCTTTGGAAGTCATCGGGGCACAAACAGCTGAGTCAATGGGGAGTAACCATCAGCAGCAGAACAACTAGCACCCAAAGATACTGTTTTAAAACAGATTTCCTTAGCAAATACAAATAAGGCAATAGGAGAAAGATCCTTTCACTGAAGGCATTGAAGTAGGACTCCGGAAATACGCGTTGTTCCGTTACATTCAGGATCTAGCAGAGCATGTACAAAGGCTGTAAAAAATCCAGCATTTTGCAAGAATTAGCCCCTGCCAGAAGATGGTAGCCTAGAGCAAGGGTTGTCAACCAGGGATATGTGCACCTCCTGTACACTGCTGCCTCCCAGGAGCAGGGCCATGGTGGGGTGAGGGCAGCATACACCCCGTCAGTCAGATGCGGGGGAGGGAAAGGGGGCAGGTGGTTGCATGCAGCAGTGGTTGCTGCCATCCACCACCCCATCCTGCCGCCACTCCATCTCCAGGTGCACACTATTCCCCCACACACACCTGCTCTGTATCCGGACAAGCCCCCCCCACTCCCCATCTGACTGTGCACCACCCTCCCCACTCTGCATCTGGCCCCTGGGGGTACACTTACTAAAAAAGGTTGAAAACCCCTGGTCTACAAGTTCTGGGCAACTCAAGTCAAAAACAGAAATCTCACCGACTTCAAATGGGCCCTGACTTCACCCTCCAAGTTTTGCGTTATGCAGTTGTGGAGTATTTGGCAGAAACAACCTGAATAAATCAGGTGCAATTTCAAGGGTTTGACTAAAATAAGGAAACATCTCCCTTTTGGCTAAGTACAGACAGTCAAAAGCCTGAGGCTGAATCAATGTATTCTTTGGAAGTTGAATCCAAAGAATAAGCTGCATAGACTGAACTGATAAGCAAATGAACAGACATTCACTTTTGATTCCAGAAATGCAGCCACATGCCTGCAGTGGCCCAAGCCAGAAGCTGGGGGGTGCTAGAGCACACCTCCCTGCTCCACTGGAGCAGGCAGCTTGGGCCATGACTAGCCCACTCAACCTGCAGGGGGAGGGAGTTTTTCTGGGAAGGTACAAAGCATCCTGGGATGCTGGGGGACTGTGGGTTAACTTGAATCTGGAGGGGATCTGGGAGAGAGGTTCAATAAACCAGTTTAACCGAAATCAGTTCAGTCTGAGACTACATGCATCCAGGTTTATCTTAAAATTGGTTTCAGCCATTTTGAAAGCAGTTTATGTGCACTAAACTTCTGTTGCATTACAGATTTGAACTGGTTTCCAATCACTTATGGGTAATTTCTGTCCCTAGCCCTGATGGCTGCCAAGAGACACGTGCTAGTCTTGCTCTGGGACTGAAGAAGAGCTCAGGTGTAAGTAAAAAGAAATTCCCCTCAACGTTTGGGGGGCGGGGGTTGGTTTATTGGG
>NW_017728932.1:9117671-9123904 GCF_001723895.1 Crocodylus porosus | reverse complement strand
GGGGGGCAGAGGGGGAGGGTGGAAATCTAATTTAAAGACTTTCAGTAGACCTGATTCCCAGAGTGCAGGTGCTTGGCATTTCCTCCAAACCTGACCTCTTCATAAAGTGTTTCAAACTGGGCCCCTCACAATGGAGGTATCTAAAAATTAAATTCTGAACATTTTGAAAGTCTCCCAATTTCCATCAGATAGACTTTCAACATATCTGGGGTAACTCCAGCCAGTCTCTTTTAAGTTTGTGAATCATCATGTTAATTGGTGGGGCTATATACATATTACTGTGGATATATGAACAGCATCTGCACCAAACTGAAAGGGACAGATGCATTTTACCATCCATGTTAGTTAATAAAGCTGAATAGTCCTTATGTAAACTCATTGTGCTACTCACAGATGAACTGTAGAGATATTTAAAATAAATCTCTTAAACATCAAAATATTGAAACTGTTATTGTCAGTGTATTTTAGTTGCTATGGAATACCTCAGTTCCAGCGTTAGCCAACATCTGATGAAAGATCCTGTATTGGCTTTAAATTATACAGCTAACTATGTGAAACCAGAAATAGCAGCTACTCATTTCTAAGCAACAGCTAAAAAGATTTACGAACAGGAAGCCTTAAACTTCTTGAATGTACTTTGCACAAAAATATCTGGGGACTGTAATCACTCCATAACTCCTTCAATAGACAAATCCATAAAGCAAAGTTAGAGGGGGAAAAAATCACGTGGCTCTGAAGCCATAAAATATTCCTTTTGCCACGACATCCAGGACTTAATGAATACAAAAGCCATGGAAGCAAGTTTAAACAACACCAGAGAATAAGCAAATGGGTCTTCTGTAAAACACACACCACAAATACATTGGGAGTTGTAGCAATTTCTCAATTCAGGAACTCATAGGATATAGGCAAATTAGCGCCGTGTGCACAGAAATGGGTTCCGATGATGCTAAAATTGATTAAACAGAAAGTCATTATCATCATCATCCAGAAAGGCACAACACCAAAAAGGTTCATGTAGCATTTTTGCAAAATTCAGGTTGGCTAACTGAAGCCAGTCTCATCAAGGCAGGACTCCATGCCGGCTGGCATCAGTTTACAGCTCCTGACACGCACAGATAGTGGTCTTCAAATTAAATAAAATAGGTGAGGGGGTTTTCTTCCTCATAAGCAAACTGTGGATATAGTGTCGGCCTGACACTAATCAAGTGAGTGACACTCCTAGGGAAAAGCGTGTTTGGTGGAAGTTTCAACATCTACTCAAACGTTACTGAACTCAAATTCTGACTCCTCAAGGTTTCATTAAAGTGCTGTTCCATTAAGGCTTGCTAGAGGGAAGCATTTCTAACAACTAGCTGCCAAGAGCAAAACAGCCATTTGCTTAAATGTGCGAAACAAAAAAGTTGAGCTGGGAAATGGGTCAAGATGAGGGGAGCATACAAATGCATAACTCAGAAGGGCAGTGGCAAAAGGTGACTCATACAGCCATGCTGGCAGCAAAATTATGGGAGGGTCAGTAGAAGAGAGTGGGAAACATGTATAGGAAGGGACTGGAAAACAAGTATGGAGGAAACAAAGAAAGGGGACCCTTGAATCAGCTAAGGAGGCATGGCAACCAATAAAAGATGTCCCTAATCAAAGTGGGTGTCTGCCCTGTAATTCTGCATCTAAGATTCAGAGTCACTTTGAAATCGCTTAGAATCACAGTAGCACCAAGATGATCCAGCATCAGTCCCAAAGTCATTTTGGGATACAGAATAATCTCTACATGAGAGAGGGGGAAAGAAACCCCCATGTAAAAGTACAAGTCTAACCACTGGCACAGAAAAATTCCTAAAAAGATGAGACAGAAAGGCTTGGAAAGTACAGACTGTACCCGAGGGAGACAAGCAAGCAGGACAGGAGGACAGAAGTTTGCCTCAACCTTCACAAGCAAAAGCAGCTCCCAAACCACTGCACTGGGCGGCACAGTTTGGGGAGGAGGTGGGCAGCCAACAGTGGTGAAAGAACAAATTAGGGACTACCTAGAAATCTGGACATGTACAAGTCCATGAGGCCAGGTGGGATGCACCCGAGGCTGCTGAGGGAGTCAGCTGATGTGATTGCAGAGCCGCTGGCCATCATCTTTGAAAACTCATGGCGATCAGGAGAGGTCTTGGATGATTGGAAAAAGGCAAACATAGTGCCCATTTTTAACAAAGGAAAGAAGGAGGATCCAGGGAACTACAGACCAGTCAGCCTCACCTCAGTCCTGGGAAAAATCAGGCAGCAGATCCTCAAGGAATCCACTTCTAAGCACCTGGAGGAGAAAAAGGTGATCAGGAACAGTCAGCATGGATTCACCAAGGGCAAGTCATGCCTGACCAACCTGATTGCCTTCCATGCCAAAGTGACTGGCTCTGTAGATGTGGGGAGACCGGTGAATGTGGTGTACCTTGATTTTAGCAAGCCTTTTGGTACCGTCTCCCACAGCATTCTCCCAGGCAAGCTAAGGAAGTACAGGCTGGATGAATAGACTCTAAGGTGGACAGAAAACTGGCTGGAGCATCAGGCTCAGAAAGTAGCAATAAATTACTCGCTATCTAGTTGGCAGCCAGGATCAAGTGGGGTGCCCCAGGGGTTGGTTTTGTTCAATGTCTTCATTAATGACCTGGAAGATGGCATAAAGTACACCCTCAGCAAGTCTGCAGATGACATCAAGCTGTGGGGGGGAAGAAGGGGGGAGTAGTAGATACACTGTGGGTAGGGCTAGGAGTGACCTAGACAAATTGGAGGCTTGGGCCAAAAGGAATCTCAAAGTTCAACAAGGACAAGTGCAGAGTCCTGCACTTAGGACAGACCAATCCCATGCACTGGTACAGGCTGGGCGCTGACTGGTTGGGCAGCAGCTCTGCAGAAAAGGATCTGGGGGTTACAGTGGGCAATAAGCTGGATGTGAGCCAGCAGTGTGCCCTTGTGGCAAAGAAGGCTAACAGCATCCTGGGCTGCATCGGTAGGTACACTGCCAGCAGGTCAAGGGAAGTGATTCTTCCCCTCTATTCAGCACTGGTGAGGCCACATCTGGAGTACCGTGTTCAGTTTTGGCCCCTCCAATACAAAAAAGACATGGACAAATTGGAGGGAGTCCAGCAGAAGGCAACAAAAATGGTTCAGGGGCTGGAGGACATGACATATGAGGAGAGGCTGAGGGAACTGGGTTAGTCTGCAGAAGAGAAGACTGAGGGTGGATTTACTAGCAGCCCTCAACTACATGAAGGGGTTTCAAAAGAGGATGGAGCTGAACTGTTCTCAGTGATGGCAGATGACAGAACAAGGAGCAATGGGCTCAAGTTGCTGCAAGGGAAGTTTAGGTTAGATATTAGGGAGGATCTTCTCACTTCCAACCACAACTTTCTATGATTGTATGACAGAATGCTTTTTTGTTGGGGCTAATTATTATAATATTTCACACACACAGACTGGGAAGCAAGGCCCTGCATATTCCCTGTACTACACAAGACAGAATACGTTACTGAACATGGCATGATTGCTCACATTCACGTGACTCCTTGTACTAGCATACAAGCAAGCCAGCTGCTCGTCTCAATCTTTGAAATGCTAGTGCAGCAAAACAGGCACTGGCATCCAATTTTGTGCCTCTCAATATTGGTAATATTTTGAAACAAACATTTTTCTTGCTTAATGTCCCTAAGCAAAACCCAATGAAGTCAGTGGGACTCTTTCTATTTACTTTAGTGGGTTTTGGTTCAGCCTTAAATGCGTGCCAGTTTGAAAATGCTCTAGACAGAAATAGCAAATATGTAGGGAAAGATGGTTAATCAGAGAGACTAAGAAGATGAAACCAGATACGAACTCTAACTCTGTCCTCTGTTATGTGCTCACATCTCTGGTTATTCTCAGTGGGTGCTCAGCATGCATATCAGGGAATTAAATTCAAGCCCAGAGACTATTGTCAGCTTATGATACTAAAGAGATAAGATTTATCTGACCAAGCACAGAGATTAGCACACAGAGCTATTGGCTCACAGGTACAATACTGTATATTAACAGAAAGTAATTTGTTGTAAAACAGCAACTATGAAAAGGATGTGCTGTTAAGCATTAAGAAAATCATTATCAGCTTCATGCTTGCCAAAACAGGAGTTGCTGCTTGCACTTGAAGGCAGGAGATCTGGTCCCTGACACCAGGCACCACATGGAAACAGGTTGTCATTACTGCTATTCATTTCAGATAGCACATTGCCATTGCTTTCCCAAAAGGATTCAACAGAAAAAAAACCTTGTAATTTCTAATGTAAAACAATGGCAAAACCCATCTTGCTTTGTATTGATAGATCTTCTTCCCATGTCGATTCTTTTACTCTACAATTATGCAATGGATTGTGTGGTATAACATTCAGTACAAAAAGGAGAATCAAGGAAAAATTTGCTTTTATTTTAACAAACAAACAAACAAAAAAGTCTCTCCCCAATTTTTCTTCCCAAAAAGTCATTTTGCTTTCAATAAACTGGCACTTAATTGGAATAACAAGTCATGAGAAGATTCCCACACCATATGTACAGGTAATTTTAAAGGTTTCTTGTGAAGAGCTCTCAAAGTACTATGTTTAGAGTCCCAGATCCTCATCACTCGTGCTACTCAAGTTGGCCAGGAAAAATTCCAGATCCTCCTCACTTCATTCAGTCCCCCATTTGTTACAATTAGGCTTCAGGAGATTTGCCTAGGGAGAGGAGAAAGCGGCAGCTAGCAATTTTACACAGAGGCAGCAGATATCAAAAATATTTATCAAGAGTAAGCAGTGCTAGGAAGCCTAGCCGTGATCCATGTTAAAATCTACGTCACAAATGCAATGGCTTCTGCGTTATATGAATGTATCAATACAGAAGCCAAGGCTGTCAGCTCAGGTTAAAAGGGTACCACTACTGAGAGAAGTGTTCAGTTCTGTTAGCGCTGCAGACTACATTCAGCTGGAGAAAAAACCCAGCTGGATTCCACATTGCCTCTTTGATCTTCAGCAAAACTGTCAGCAAATTTCTAACCGTAACACCTCTGGAACCAGGTAGCTAAATAGGAGGCAAAACACATTTGGGGTCCTAGCTGAAAATGCTTTCAGGTTTTGAATTGTAAACCTAGCATGCTGGATGCCAAAATTCTCCAGAAAAAAATAAGAAAAATAAAAACAAGAAAAAACAACAAGTCGTCAGTGATGGGCCAGATCCTGTTGTCACATCACTGAAAATCCAGAGCTACTCATGGAAACCAGTATAATTACCAGGGGTTTCTGCTGGTGTAAAATCTGCCCCCCCTGCCTCTGAGCAGAGCTCATCAACCTGCCCAGAGCACTACACTACTTCCAGTTGAGACAACAGGCTGTGTTCAAACGTGCTTTACTCCTCCATCCGTACTGTCTGACACTGTAAATTAGCAGTACAGACATGACCCTTGATTTCAAAGCACTTTACAAAGGAAGTCTCTTATCTCATTCTGCCAAGGGCGACAGGAGGGTGAAATTAATCTTCCAAGGTCACTCAGCATGGTAATGACAGATGAAGAACAGAACCCCGGCCCTACCTCCATAGTGCCCCTTGCCTCCCATAATTAGTCTATTCATTTAAAAAAGAAATATTTACGGTTAAAGGGTATTGAAAACTGGGGCCCTACATGTGCAGAGCCTCCTGTGGCCTATTCTTCTCAATTTTGCCATGTACCATCTATATAAATCACTATGGTATACACTGATACAAGCTGCATCTGCCAAAATTTTCATAAGCAGTATTGTTCCAAGAAGAACAAACCACTAATCTTACAATCCTCCTTTGAAACAACAACATACTGGAAAGCCAAGGGAGCAAATTACTCTGTCTGAATTTCATTACAGCTATCCACAAATAATGGATGCACTGTTTGTACCAGATGTTTGTTTAAATGGGACCAATATCTGATCTGATATTGTCCCTGAGACAACATATCATGCATTTCTGTTTGCTTAACAAGCTTCCAAAATTTGAAATAGAAAAGGATGAGGCCAAAGCTCAGCGCGCACATAGGTCAACCATTTTTTTGGTTGAGCTCTTGAACGCACAGGTGTACATCCCACCATTTTCCCATCCTGCTTGACGCCTGCATTTCAGCAAACAAGCCAGGAATGAGAAGAAATAAATGTAGAGTCACTGAAACAGTCAGAATGGTATGAAATCAGCAACTAAAGGAGGAGGCTTAAAAAAAAAAAAAA
>NW_017728932.1:9067545-9117369 GCF_001723895.1 Crocodylus porosus | reverse complement strand
ACTATGAAACTATGAAACTATGAAACACAAACTGTGTAAGGTGTGCTCTGCCTCTTTATATACTAGGAGCAAAACCAAGTCAAGCTCCTTCCTCCTTAGCTGCCCTCCCTAGCTCCAGCCTGGGGTTTATATGGGCCCAGGGCCCTCCCGCTTCTGGCCAGCTGACCAGGTGCAGGTGCAGACTAATTTCCTCCTTAGCTGCACCTGAGCTCCTGCCTGGCTTTTTGGGCTCTCCCCAGGCAGCTCCCGCTCTTCTAGGAGCAGGGTGCCTTAGTGCCCTGAGTCACCTGATAAGAAGTAAGAGCAATTGGAATCGCTCATTTGTATGCATAAATTCAGCCTAGCAGACAGCAGTAGTGGGAAGGTTCCCCTGACTGCAATGTTAAAATCCATGGATATCTATCTGTTCAGGAAGAATGCAGTTAGGGAAAATCATTCCTAAAACAGAACCACTCCTTTCCAAGCCACTGACATCTCAGAAGCATCTCGGTCACCTTGAATGCTTATGGATCAATATCCAACGAGGGAAGCACTGGATGGGATAACATTACCAGGGCGCGCTAGAGAATAGGACTGGCTCCTTATGCGTAGTGGGAATGTAGGCAGAAAAAAAGCTGTCTCATAATGGGCAGACAAGTTTCTTTGAGTAAATATGATACCTTTCATTAGACCAACTAAACAGTTGGAAAACCTGTTCTTCACAAGTTGTTGGGCACAAACGCCCTTCTTCAGGCCTAGGGAGAGTCTGGGTTGAACAGCAGCTTAAGCCACTGTACAAAATGCAGGTCTGTGAAAATGCAAACGCATTGCTGGGAAGCTCAGAAGGGATGTCTATATCTTTAAACCAACACAGCTATGACCCCTATCCCCCCCATGTCATAATGGAAGGCTTCACACTGGGCAATACATTTTGGAAGCTTGCTGCGACCCGTTGTTAAAATGTCCTTGGAATGTCTAAAATATTGTAAAGTCACAACTTCCTTGCTCACAATTGCTGTATCCACTGTACAAAATTCCATATTTCACTTCATTTTGATAGATAAATTTGAATTGATCACAGAACTAATACTTTGTGCTTGTTTACGTGCAAACGTTCATGACTGTTTGCTGCATACGAACACAATCTCCAAACCAGTAACATATACGCACTTCATACTTTAAAAGGAGCAAGTTCACAAGCCTATAAAAAAAACTATGATCACGTGAACTGCAAAAAAAGAACTTTAAACGGGGTGGGGGGGGAAGAAAACCAATGAATGCTACTTTTGTTCACTTTCACGAATGTTTCTTCCAGTGGCCTAAAAACACCATCATTCCACAATCAAAAAGGTGACACTGGTTAAAAACCACCTGATGTAGAGGGGAAGCAAAAATAGATCTAAAAAATTAAAAAACACAGAACAAAAGTTAAATTGGCAGTAATGAGTAGAAACTAAACGGTAGGAATGCTAAAAATAATAAAGGACAAGTGGAGAAGCCAATTGTCAGAAAAATTCAGGAAAGTAAGATGGTGAGGTATGTTTGGGGCAAGGGTGTGTTTTTTTTCCAGCAAATAAATGACAATAGGAAACACAAGCACAATATTTGGCTATTACTAGTTGGAGATAGCACCACTGTTAATAGTGATGCAGAACAGAAGTAGAAGTGTTTGATACATACTTCTGTTCTGCTTTTGGAGGAAAAAAGCAGAATGCCAATGAAATATTTTAAACTTCCTGGAGGCACTGCTGAAATGGAAAGAATGAACACTAAACCAGAATGCTTTTAAATCAGCAGGCCTGGATAATGTGCACCTGGGAGTTTTTAAACACCTGACCCAAGAGCCTTCTGGGCTTTTCATGCCTATCCTTAAGTCTTGGAACAGCAGGGAGGTTCGAGGCTAATTGAAGGACTCTAACCTTGTTCCAGTATTTAAAAAGAGAGGCAGCCAGACATCACCTTCAAGCAAAACAATGGGATATTGGATTTATGCCTCTATTCGCAAAAGGAGATTAGTATGGCTAATTCTGATCAACCTGAGTTAATGGGATGCAGACTTTATCAAAATGACATTATAATTCTTTTTATGAGATTACCATTATCAGCTGGACTTGCAATCATGTTGACGGAAGCCACAGTCTTCTGTGAGCCCTTTTGTTATGTGAAAGCATCCGTACAGAAGCCAGTGCTGTCAGTTCAGGTAAACTGCTGCAGTTGAGAATCCATGCAGCAATAAACAGAAATTTTACTATTTGGGAGACAAAAGAGCCTCCCATGTTATTGGCAATCATACATACTGTGGCCTTTTCTATACCAGCAAATCGCTGCCTTACATAACAAAAGCTTTGAAGTGTACTTTAAAAAGGCAGACAGCCAAGGAAATTTGCCTCTTGGGCAGATTTTGTACCCTATTCTTTTGGCATAAAGGCAGCTGAAAGGCTCATTCAGATACTGGGCTGGATTCACTCCAGTCTAGGAGAGTGAAAAATACCCGCTAAACAAGGAGGAAGAGAGAAAGCCTTCAAAAGTCAAATTCATTACTTTCAAGAACCAAGACAAGATCTTGAGTTGATGGTTCCCAGCCTCCTAATCATGCATTATAATTCTCTTATCTACATTATCCCAGAAAAATCTTTGCTTATTTTCCAAGGACTGACATTAACCCAGAGATAACTTGCTTGGGGGTATCCATTTTTATTTTCCATTTTTAACTACTCTGGAACATTGCAGCAAGCAGAACAACCAGCTAGCCACCACAGCTGAAGTTGTAAAAGGCAATCTAAGTATTTTAAAGTACTTGAAAGGAGTGTCTTCTTTTGGCGATCCAGAGCTCAAGATTTGAATTGCCAGCAATTAGAACTGGAACAAAATAATTGTTTCCCTTCCTTACATGGCTTTTCTTGTAATGCAGATTACATATTTAGATTTCCAACTAACCAGAATAATTTGGCATCTGCAGTAACAAAAAAAAAAAAGTTGTGAAATCTAAACAGTCTGTATTCAATCCATCAATTTAATCATCATCCATAAAGTAGAATATCAATGTAGTATTACTGGTATAGGCTAGATGGAAATGGGCTTGCAGTTACTCTTTATCATTGTTCCATACGTTGTCTTTGATATTTAATGACAAAATATTGTTTCACAAAGACTTGCATAAAAAAAATCACTTGCCCTGAAGCAGCTCCTGTTAAAAGTGACTTTAGTGAGATCGCTACCGCTACCATAATGGTTGAATGTGTGTTATGCACCACTGACTGAAGGAACAGAAAGGCTGCGTACTAGACCTCAGCCTGTCACCTCCCATTCTATAAAAAACTTTCTTTAACATTAGAACAAAGTTTATACTCCACACCAGCAGACTTGCAGCTACGGGGTGCAAACAAGTAGAAATGTTAGCTCTCAGACCAGCAGAGACTCCTTATGCCTGAAGAAGGGCTACTGCACCCAAAAGCTTGAACTTTTTTCCAACTACTCAGTTGGTCTAATAAAAGATATCACATCTACTCAAAGAACCTTGCCTGCCTAGCTCACAGGAAGAAATTCAAGCTTATATTCACCTTCCACACACTTCTTTCTAAATTGCTTTTATTCTTCCTGTGCAAAAAATGGTAGCATTTCACAGACATTTATTTTGGATGGAAGTCCGAAGTGATTCTCTGCCGGCCAATTTTCTCTCATTGCATTGCCTAGATTCCCTGTTTCTGACGTCAAGGTATGTTTTTGCTATGATTACATGTGACCACATCATAAACCATGAGAAATTCAGGGGAGTCAACCTGCCATACTTCAATCAATCCATCTGGTCTAAAGCCCATGATCATCAGCAGGGATCCTGGTTTTCTCCAATTTAAAAAAAATCCCCAATTTTTGGTTTTAAAAAAGTCACCCCAAATCCACATTTTTCTGTGATCTAAATCAAACACCACTAATACAGATATATGTATACAGTGGCATTTCATTTTGATCATGACAAAATGTGGATTTGGGGTGACATTTTTTTTTTTAAACTGAAAATTGGGGATTTTTTTTTAAATCAGAGAAAGCCAGGATCCCTGATCATCAGTCATTGTAGGATATGAATATGCATAGCTTTTATTAAGAAACTTTGCCTTTCAGGATGTCTGACTCTCACTTATAAAATCAGCAAGAAGGATCATAAACACGATACCAAAAAAAAGATGTACTTGGATTCAGATAAACTGGGAAAGCCCATTCATTAAATCTCAGTTCCCTCTCTGCCTTCCAGTTCTGCTAGTCCCCATGCCTGTATATTCCCTCCTGCACAGAGGACTGGTAGCTGCTCTTGATCCTGCCTGGACTTTGCAAAGCTCCAGCAGGGCAGGTGCTCCTTTACCTCTATGCACGTGAAAGGGTATAACTGATCCCCAAGTAACTTCTTAGACGGATTTCAAACCCAATGCAGTCTTCATCCAGCTAAGAAGATACACCGGCACAGCTTTCTTCTGCTCCTCTCTTGGAGTCTGTTGTTGCTTAGTTTATATAATCCACTAGGCTCTTTTAACTGAACAGTGAGTCAGGAAGACTTGCAGGGCTGCCCAAAGACAAGACAGCATTACATTTTTATGTTTCATTGTCCTGCTGAGTAGCATCTGTTCACGATCTCCAGCTTCACATCAGCGACATTCTTCAGAACTTTACATTTTTTCTCTTGTCCCCCAGCCATGGAGGCAATAGGACTAAATGCAGTTTTTACAAACCATGAAGCATGTAGAAATTGATAAAGCAGAACCATTTACCTGGGCTAAGAGCAGGGAGCACTAGCAGTACACTTCCTGAAGATGACTTGAGAACGGGAATCCGAGACATTCCGGGAATTAAAAATTCTGCTGAATGGCAGCAATAATCCATTTACGCTTCTAACAGAAGTGATGCCAAAGCCAAAGGCCACTGAGTTATCTGCCATGAAACACCAAGCTGATATATTAAATCAGCCTCTGACACTTTGCTCCCCGATTCATCATCATTCAAGGCATCCTCTGTCCCAGAGAACACCAGAGCTCTCTCTCCTTTTCATCTTTAGCTGCTGGCTTAGCCAAAGCTTGAGACTTGCAAGAACAACAATGTGGCAGTGGGGGGGCCCAAGGGGGTACTAAAAAAAACCCAAAAAAACCCATAAAATAGACCGCTCGTACCAGGGCTCTTCCACAAACAATGAATGCAAAGGTTTGAGTCCATAAGAAAAATCGTTAATAAGTTTCTGGTCCTGGCTAGTCAATGGAATTGGTCGTTCCTTTACTTCTGGAGAGAATGCAAATCCACCCCCAGCCTAATACAAGTCAGTATTCATGTCAGGGGTCAAAAAAGTGCATGTCAAGCCATTGATCAAAATGAATCGGAAATAGTTGGATGAAGGTTCAATACAGCCCGCTGCAACTGCAGCAAAAACAGACACCATATAACAGACATGCCTAATCCTAAGAGGTGGAAGCTGCTTCCATTTTCATGGTAATATTAAGCTGATTGGTGTGTTATGAGCAAGGATCCTAGTTATCCCCAGTATAAAACTGCCAATTCTCTCATAACCACCCCCCCCCCCAGTCCATGATTAAAATTAAAGGCTCCCCATAGCCCTCTAGCCATGCTCTTGCCTCTCACTCCCCCCCACAGCCCACCAGGTGCCTTTTACTCCCCCACCCACCCACAGCCCCTGCTCCCCCAGCCCTGCAGGAGAAGGCCTCCAGCTGCCAGGGCTACGGACCTTGGTCTGCAGTCCCCTGCCCCCGCTCTCCCCTGCTGCTGCATGCACTCCTGAGAGGGACAGGGGGGACCAGCACTCCCCAGATCTGTGCTTGGGGGAGGCACAGGCTGCGGGCTCCGGCTCCCACCCAGCTGCCCTCCCCTGGGGCCTCCACAGCCCAGCAGGTGCAACAGAGCCACACGAAGCAGCTCTCACTGCCGTGAGGTCCCCACTGCCTTGGCGATGCACCCCCTGCGTGTGCCACTGTGCTTCGAGGGGTGCAACCCCGCATCGCCGCCATCACTGAAGTCCCGCATTGCCAAAGCAGCGTGGAGCTTGCAGTGGCGAGAGCTGCTCCACGTGGCTCCACTGATCCCTGCCAAGCCGGGTTGTGCCCGCCAGGCTGTGGAGGCCCCGGGGGAGGGAAGCAGGGTGACAGCCCATGCCTACAGCCTGCACCTGCCCCACACACAAATCGGGGGGGGCCCAGGTCCCCCCCTGCCCCTCAGCGTGCACATGGCAGCAGGGAGTTGGTCCTCCCTGTCGCCTGGACAAGCTAGCCGTGGCCCTGTCCTGCTTCCTGCTGGGGCTCTGCAGCCATGCATTGCGGCCCTGGGCCCCAGGCCCCAAGCACCGCTCGGCTAGGCAGCAGCCCCAGCCCTGCCCAGCTCCCTCCCTCCCTACAGGGGCCTCAATCCCTCTCCCCCCTCCCCGAAACACTTACATGCTGGAGCTGCTCAGGCTGCCTGGGGCTATATGCATGTCCATGCACATGGTGCCCCCAGTCTTACCACCCTCCTCCCACTCCCTCCCAGCAAGCTGGAACTGCCAGCCTGCAAGGAGCTCATTGCAAAACGGCAAAATCCATGGGTTTCTCCAGTAAAACAAGAAATCCATGTTTGCCTCTGGTAAAAGGTAAGAGCCAGTTTACCCTGTTTTTCCCTGGGAAACAGGAAACCCACATCCCTGGTGATGAAACATCAGTTTTCCAAAGAGCAACCAAAGGACTCGTGCATGAGCTTTAGGAAAAATGAATGCCTTGCCTTCTTGTTCCCCCTGCCCTTATGTAAGGGGGGGAAATTCAGTTCTATCCTCATGGGAGGGAAAATGTGGAAAAAGGCTTCACAGGCTAGGAAAAACATCATCTCTTGCTCAGTTCCTCTAGGAAGCTAAATCAAAAAATAGATGAGGATGAATGAATACACATGAATGAATAAATAAAAACTGGTAACCAGCCCCTTAAGCTACCATGTGGCTTATCCACTAGAGAGAAACAAGTGGGTCCCACACTGTAAGGATGAGTTATACCCACATTAAAGAGCCCCTGTGTGCTACAGAAACAACTTCAGTGCCATTAACCTATGGAAGAGCCTGGTTACCTGGCACCACTGTTGCATTCTCAGAGCATTTGAGATTAGCACACAAATTAGAAGCAGAAATGCCACTGGGCTGAGGCCAACTGCAACAACAGAAAGACAGGGAAATGGGTGAAGTTTATTTAGTGCTGGAAACACAAGGAGAATTTTAAAGAGGTGACAAGGTAGTGGATTTCTCTGAAAATCCATCATCTATTACACAGAAAAATTTATGCTCCCTTGTCAGAGGTTTTAAGAATTTAAACAAAATTGAAATAAATCTTTTAAATGCAAATATACACATATATCTGGCAGTGGATGATTTATTTCCACTAGAACTGCTGCTGCCTTTCCCCTTTGTGCCAGTCTCCCAGAACTTCTACCCTGCAAACACAACTGCAAATGCAGATAGCCTTTCTGCTCCTTCAGTTAATGATGCATCTCACACACCGTGGCAGGGAGGGAATAGGAAATTGTGGCATCCGAGTCCAAGTCTTTACATGCAAATCTCAGGCTTCCATATCCATTGTTAAACAGACTGAGGTTCACTCCTATGATTTACTTCATATTCAGTCAGTATCCTTTTCCTTGGCTAAACCCATCTATAACTGTTCAGAAATAAAAAGGCATGTTTTCTTAATAGCAAAGGGCAGAGTTACCAAGGGAAAGCTGATCATTATATAAATGTACTGGGCCAAAATAGCATCTGCCTTCAAGTACTCATTTTAAAATGATACAAAGGAATAGACAGAAGGGCCCGGTTCTCTCTCCCTTCCACCAGTTTGACTCTAATTATATCAGTCACCTTAGATTTACACCAGTACAATAAAAGAATCAGGCTCACTGTTTAACAGCTAGCATCTGTACCTTTTCTTTCCTCTCCACTTTTAATGTGGATTTCTCTTAACTCTCCTCTTAAATCTCTTTGCTGAAGACACATACCACTAACATCCCAAGACTATGGGTAGACATTCAGAGAGGTTAGATCATGTTAAAAATGACCACCCCATCTAACTTTGTTTGCCCAGGTGCAGACTATACACCAGACAGAAGTGCAGCTCTCAGGTCTAACTCTTGGTGCTTCACAGAAAGCACCATGAGTTAGACAGGTCCTCCTGACCCAACAAACATTAGCTTTTGGGTCAGGAGGGGGGCAGATACAGCTCCAATTTGGAGCCGACCTAGGGAGAGAGGATGCATCTCTACAGTCTCTTCCACTAGCTTTGCTCCCCACTCCCAGCTCCCATGCTGACTCAGGATAGGAGTGGGGGAAAAGGCAGGGGAGGGAGATCCATTCGGCAGGGTTCCCTCACCATACTGGGCAGGAGGGAGCAGATGAATTGGATCCTCCTCAAGGTGGGGGGCTCCAATCCACCAGCCCCTCCCTCACTTCAGCACAGCACAGGAAACCCCAGAACAGACCTCCCACCCCTGCCTTCTCCTGCTCCCATCCTGAGGCAACACCAGGGGCTGGGCTGGGCTGGGCTGGGCTGTGTTGCAGCAGCCCAACACTGGAGCAGACAAATTAACGAAGACATGCTACTTCGGAGCATCTTCATCTGAACCTTCATACAACGAGGGTTAATGTGTCACATGATCAGAGTGCTCTGCAGCTGTGCTCTTCTGTTAGGGCATAGTTTCAGAGCACTTTCAAGGGGCCGATCACACAACAAATATAAATTTCTGTCTGCACCCTTAGACTCCTAGTTAGATCGATCCAAGTGCAAACTGTACAAAAGTTCTAGGAAGGTTAGCTCAGTCTAAAAATGGCCAACCCCATCCAAGGTAACCCTACTCCAACGTAGTCTTTCTTAGACCAAGTTGGCCATTTTTAGACTAACCTAAACTTCCCGAATTTCTGTCCAGTTTCCAGTATAGCCCCATAGCTGGGAAAGCCCAGTCCCTGGTCCCAGTCCCAGGGCTGTGCTTTTCCTGCCCCCCTGGCACTAGACTGTGCTTTTCCTGCCCCTCCACACCTCCTATGGAGCAACCAGTCCTGTCCCCCTCCTCCTAACCCTCCCATCCCACAAGCTGCTCCTGATGCCAGTTTATTAGACTTCAACAATACTAAAAGCTGAGAAAGTAAGTCCCAGTGGTGGGGAGGGGCAGGAGGAATGGGGGTGTAAGCTCAACAGGTTGGGGGGGGCTAAAAATAGCCCCTTTTCCCCCCAGACTCTCTCACAGGTTCCCCTGCTCCTGCCAAACCCTCCTGGACTCCTGCAACCCCCATGGACCCTGCCTGCTCCCCCAAACCTGTGGATCTTGCCTATGGATCCCACCTACCCCCCGCCCAACCACCATCGACAGCCCCTGCTAACTCCCTGATCCCCCCCCCACAGATGCTGCCCTACCTACACCCACTACCCCTCCTGCAGATCCTGTCTGCCCCTCCAGTCCCCCTGTGGACTCCCTGATCCCCGCAACTGCTAGTCCCCCCATCTCAACTTACCTTCAATCAGGTGGCTATTTTTAACTCAGTCTAACCTCTCCCTAACCTCCCCCAATGTCTGTACTTAGTCTAAGCAAACTGCTTTCAACAAAACCAGTCTGGGCACTTAAGTGGTCTGGTCTTCCATGTCCTAAAAATAGGCAAATCCACTTTTTCCCCCACCTCTGCATCCACGTCACTTTGTCCTAAGGAATGTCTCCTTGCTTGAGTGAGTGAGCTCCTACAGAGACAGATTTGGGATATAAAACAAACAAACAAACAAAAACACATCTTGAATCCGTTTGAGAAAAAATGTGAGTTCCATATTTTGATTTCTCTATGGGATAAGACATATCCTGACCTGAAATCTGTATTAAAAATTATTCCTTCCCCAAAGCATTCTAGACAAACTGTGCTTTATAAGCCGCCCACCTGAGTCCCCTACAGCAGCATTTTATAACAATCTTCTAACACAATTGTCAGCCACAAAATCCCTGTATGCATTTTATCCAGGAAATTACGTTAACGTTCGTCTAGCAACAATCTTGCTTAAATGCGACTGTATGTGGCACTGCTCTGATTCACTGCATTACTCCTCATGTTCCATAAAATCAGTCCCAAATGCTATTGGACGCACCTTCGGTTAGGCTGTTACTTTTATAAGGCAGCCAATATTCCAGCCAGCAAAGTTTATTCCCTCCAAATAGCAATGAAATCTTTTGTGCTTCTGGGATCCAGGAAGCAATAACAGGTAACTCAGACAGGGTAAAAACATACCAAACCCCAGGCGGGATACAGTTTCACACACCTACATGTCCCAACATACGGGATTGCTTTCAATCACTTTTCATTAACTTTCGAGTCATCCTGAAATAGACTGTATACAACACAGTGTCTGAGAACAATATGTGCAAGTGCTCTAGGGCAGGGGTTTTCAAAATTTTTAAATGTGTACCCCTTCTGACTCAAAGTTTCAACTCCTGAGCCCCCTTATATTTTGTTCTTCAACGTGCAACTCCAACAGCATATACAAGGAACAAGACCAGAAAATTCCACTGAGTTTTGAGATCAAATTTTGAATGCATTGTTATGCTAGAGGCAAAGGTTTGGGGGACTGATTTTTATTGGACCAAATGCATAGCTGGGATTAAGTTAGACAAGCTTTCAAATGCAAGGCATTCTTCTTCAGGTGACCATGTGCAAGTGTGAAGAAAATCTTTAGACTACAGAACACCTGCTGGTCTGCCCACATATACTAACAAGACCTTCACTAAGACTACAAAACTGTTGGTTGTTTGTATGTGCCCATCTCGGGACCCAAATCTGAGCATGGGAACAGGATGCGAGAAGCAAACTTTATCCCAACTATGCTGGTGGGCCGACACTTTTTTTTTCCCCCTCCAAATTATCACCCCAAAAATTCCTTGCCTCTTACACAGTTCCTTAACCAGAGTGGCTACAACGCCATTCTAACACTACCAAATACATTGTTACTGGTTTGGTTTAGAAACCAAAGATTTTCTTATTGATAGTGAAAAATGTAAGTCTCCAATCAGAAACCTTCTCTTCCACTTTCCAGCCTGGCCTGACTCGTACAGCTACCCCAAGCAGAAAGCAAAAATGGAAAGCACAATTCTTACAGAACCCTGTAACATTCAATTTATTGTAGATTTCCATTTTGTAGCATCATCTTTTTCTTGCAGCAGATGTTTCATTCTTCCCCATCCTCCTCCCAAATATTTCTGAAGCAACCAAAAACTTGACAAAACAACATCTCTTTCATGCCGACTTTGAACTCAAAACATATGTCAGTGTGAAAACCCGACAGGTGACACTCTAATGAAAACTGGCTGGTTCTCCACCAGTCCTGCTAAGGAGAAGAAAAACATTATGAACTATGAGAGCTTATTGTGAGACAGCAGACAATGCAAGTCCCAAATACTGCCTAAAAGTACCAATTACCTTTTGTAGCACCATCAATCATTTCCAGACATCCAACCATCATACAATAATAAAGCCGGCACCTATAAATCCATAAGATTAATTTGATCTCCTCAGAAGTAGCCACATTCAGCCTGAGAGAAGAAACATTTGGAAAACCTCCACTCTGTACTGTAAATATCAACAGATGGGGAAATTTAATGACAGTCTCAGCTATTAGAAGTAAAATATCCATTCTCTTTGCAAAGCATCAAAATGTTTTTGCACAAAGAAAGCAAAAAAGTCTGCTAAGCGTACTATTACTGAAAGCAATCACACAAAAATGCATGTGCTTTCAAACACATTTTGGACTTAAACTTCATTACCGAACAACAAGAAAGATTTCTACACCTTCCTGCCTTTCTGCCATCTAATACCACCAGGGGAGGAATCCTGCCTTATCTGCACATCAGAGAGCAACTCACAAAGACTCTCATGAACCCAGAGGAATAGACTTCCACCTTCAGCTTCCTCTGTGCAAAAATGAAGTTTAATGCCTACCTGTGGGGACTTTTTACCATCTTTAATTTTCCCTGAGCCTGAGGAAGAGCACATGTGCCCAGAAGCTTGCAGAAAAAGTTTTTGGGGGGGTTTTGGGTGCAAATTCTTAGGTGGTCTCATCATCTCTGAACCTAGAGTTTTGCATTTCTTTTTTGTGCTTTCAAACAAGCACCTTGGCATTTTAGCCATGAATGCCGCGTGCTCCCGGAGGCTGGGGGGGCACAGTGACCGCCCGCAGGCAGTGGTGGCATGGCGGTGGCAAGTGGGGGAGGAAGGTGAGCAGCGACCAGCAGTCGGCAACTACCTGCAGATACCACCACCAATATCGACAGCAAGGGTGGGGTGGCAAGTGGTGACTGCCCACAGGCGCCACTGGCAGCATCAGCAGTGGCTGATCGCAGGGAGTGCACCGCCAATCGCAGGGGCTGCATGTGCACCCGCATGCATCATCAATGATTTTAGCTGTGGCCTGTGGGTTTGGTTTAGGCTTCTTTTTTTTCTTGGTGGGGGTACGGATGGTTTGGGAAGCAGAACACAAAACAAGCCATACACATGCATGATGCATGCACACTTTGTAACCAAGCACATTGGGGTGGAATAAGATTGATTTTTTTTTTTTAAAGTCAAAGCAAAGTCAGCATTTGCTACAAATCCAGAGAAAGTTCATTATTTTTAGCTCACTGGTCTTCAGCCCTTGAATCCACGCATTCAAAGCAACTTGAGGTCCCATTTATTGGGGTGTAGAAGAGCATAATTTTGCCTCAGCAATCCATAGTTTCACAGTTGATAGGGTCAGAAGGGACCTGAAAAGATCATCAAGTCCGACCCCCTGCCATGGGCAAGAAAGGATGCTGGGGTCAAACGACCCCGGCTAGGTGACTGTCTAGCCTCCTTCTGGAGACCCCCACGGTACAAAACGACTACAACCAGATTTCACAATAAAAAAAATAATCCTCTCCCGCAGGCCTTTTTATTCTCAGGGCAGAAACAAAGGGTAAAGTTTGAAGAGGAAATCTTTCAGTTGGACTCACAGCCCTTTCAGTGTCCTGCAGAAAAAAACCACAAATCAGCCCCAGCCCAAAACAAAGCCTACTACAGCTGGTGATAAAAAAGTTGGCTGGGTTCTTTAGAGCTCCTCAGGTGGTTATAGAAGGAGAAACAGGCATTGTGAATGACCCGGTTATATCCACATTTATTACGGCTCACACCCCAAAGTACCATTTCCTTGGTTTTCACTCATCCCCTATCCAGGAGATATTCTGTCAACTACAGAATGAAAGTCTAGGGTCTGCTTTGTCAAAGGACTGAGTGCAAGCAGCTGAGACTTTATTAGGAGTAGTACATTACATGCACAATACTTGCGATACACTCGTGACCGAAGACCAACAAAAATGATGTTTGACAGATAATCGGGACCCTCCAGGTTCAGGCCCTTAGATCAGGCTTAAGGGTATATCCACGTTCTAGACTGTAAACGCCCTCTAGATATGCTTGAGCTAGTCAGAAGCAAGCAGGGTGAATTAGCCCAGGCTAAATTCCAACTAGACAGCTTCTGCTATTCAAAATAGCTCTTTCTACACTGTGCCTACCCTACACATTACCACCTTCTTAGTTCCCCCATTCATTTCAGTGGACACACTCGCATGTGAATTTTAAACTGCACGGATGAAATTAAAAGGGTGAGAAGGAGAACAAGGATTTTAAGCTATCAAAATCACCTTGGGAGGTAGATTACAATTTAAAATTAAAAAAAACAAAAACCGAAAAAAACAAACTCAAGCTATTTATTTTATTGCTGTAGCACTCCACAGAAAGGAGGGTGAAAACACAACCAGCGTACTAACCTCGTGCATCAAAGAATTCATCATCGGAGCTCTCCACAGAATCATTAATGACGTGCTGCATGTGCCACTGAGCGCCACTGAACCTGCGGGTGCCAACTAGAAATAAAAACAGACACTTGTTAGCGCAACACAATGTGGGTCTCCTCTCCCAGCTAAAACAAGAAAAATCAATGAACTCCGACATTGTTCATTATCAAGAGGATCATTTTGGCCAATGCGCATACTTTAGCCTAAATCAGAAAGCCATTTGAAATGTAGAATTTTCACTGCCATAAAAATCTCACTACACATCTCAATTTGATTTTTTGGGTTTTTTTTTTTTTAAAGCCCTCGGTTGAAGTTCAGCAGACACTTTCAGCTAATGGAGTGACTTGAAGAGACCAAGAAAAGAAAAATTCCACCCAGGTAATTTTTTAGGCCATTTCACATCCAAATTTGTTCTTGAACTGCGCAGGAATTTTTTAAAGGCAGTAAAACAGCATGTCCTTTTGGCAGCTAACATTTAAGCTAAATTTATTCCACAGCTTTTTGTAAACATATTGGACATAGAACACTTAATTTCCACTCCCTAAGCAGACTCCTCAAATGAGCAAAGAAAATTGTTTTCTTTGTTGTCAACCAAAGAAAAAAAGTGTTTCTCAAGTTTTCAATATAAATCTTAGCCTTTGAAGATAGGAAGACCAAAGCATTCTGGAATAGCAAAGTAAGTCTCATAGTAACAAAGCTCAGAAAGCCCAAACGTGTTATAAAAAGCATATGCAGCTATAGAAAAGGAAAACTACCCATTCTGAAATCACTTCATTCATCCCTCAAACATCCCAATCTGTTTTACCTGCATGCAGTACAGCGGGGTGGGCAATTATGTTGGGCAGAGGGCCACTTACTGAGTTTTGACAAAACATCAAGGGCCGCACAATAGGCAAATTTTCTAAATTTTTAAGGGCCCGACGGGCCGGATAGAATGGCCTGGCAGGCCGCATCTGGCCAGCAGGCTGCATTTTGCCCACCCCCGCAGTAGAGGCTACCTGACAGTTTGGAACTGGGAAATGAAAAATATCTGCAATAGTTGAAATACGCCATATGATACTGGCCTGGCCATCTACAGATCACAGAGAGCTTTACCACATGCTGAGAGAAAGCTAGAAATTGTTCACAATTTTCCTAGGCTAATTAACATTACCCCAATTTTCCCCCTCTTTAATACATTTTACATACACCAACTTATTTAATGTCCTGCCAAGGCATCGTAGAACAGCCTTATCTAGAGTATGTCAGTTTGCAGCTCCCCATTCAAACCAATGGGAAGACCAGGATCAGAGATTTCACAGATGTTTAGGGTCGGAAGAGACCTCCACTAGGTCATCAAGTCCAACCCCCTGCCTAGGCAGGTAAGAGCGCTGGGGCAGACGACCCCAGCCAGGTGCTTGTCTGGTCTCCTCTTAAAGACCCCCAGGGTAGGGGAGAGCACAACCTCCCTTGGGAGCCCGTTCCAGATTCTGGCAACCCTTACGATAAAGAAGATCAGGCCCATCATTTATATTTAAACATAAATAAGCCAAGAAATTCAGATGAGCTACTCAATTTTTCATTTATATATGGATTTTAACAAAATTAATTTGTTTAATCTTCTATGCAGATGAGGCTGTATCTGCTTCTTTCCTAGACCTCAACATGGATACAACAGACCCTTACAGCTGGGGCCACATTTAACCTAAGAATTTCTATGGGGGCGGGGGGGGAGAAAGGACTCTTCGCAAGTAGATCGGAAATCTTTCTTCAAACAAAAACCAAAAGTTCTCCTTGTTCTCTCACACTGAGAGGAAAAAAATTCTGATGATCAAAGGGTTGAGCCTTCCTCCTGGAACCCAAACAGGGAAAGAAAAAAAATTCTGTCCTAAAGAGATGTGCCGATGGTCTCTGAACCGCTCTTTCATTAGACAGCTGCCTAATTGCCATGTTAATCTCTCACCGCAACCCATGTAGGAATTCAGAATGCAAAAACATTTGGTAGAAAATGAAAATGTTTATTACAGCGGTGCATTCACACCTAGTCATGTCAGCCCTACAATCCCGTTACAAGCTTCTCTCGTCAGGGGGCTGCATCTCAACTCTAACGAGTCTCTTTGGGCTGACTATTGGCACAAGAGATCTGAGAATAAGAGCCTTTTGGACTGAATTTCCAAAATATCCATCTGGCTTTTCCACCGCTAGATGTTTAACTGCACATCGACTGAAGCTGAAAAACACCTGCGTCTGCCAAGTTACATAATCAGTACCTCGTCCTTTGGACAGATCATCACATGCGAATAGACTCTGGGCTCTCTGGGGCAGGCACTACCTTCGTACTATGCATTCATGCATTGCTTTGTACAATAAGATTCAGATCTCTATGTAAGATCCCTCAGTGAGTCTGCAATAAAAACAGGAAGTAGAAGAGGGTCCAGAGCTGCACAGGCTGGTATTCATTGCAACTCCAGGCTGTTTGGGGATGGCTGAATATGCCTATTTTTAGAGCACAGCAAAGTTCCTTTATTATTTCTCTTCCTGTTCCCCCATCTCCACTGGTGAGAAATTTGCAAAAAAGTCTTTCCATTTAAAAAAATACCAAGAAGCAAAGTGAAATGTTACTACTGTAGGCATTATTATCTTTCCCTCCACTGCATTAAACCTACAAAGGATTGAACTCTTGGGATTGGATCTGAATTAAACCTGCTTGAGAAGGGAAGACACATCCATCTAGAGCAATGCTTTTTAAACGACGAGTCTCTAACTTTCCCCCACCCACACTAAGGACATCATGAAAGGCAACTTGTGTTTAAAAGTCTATTGCAAACCACAGGAAAGAACATCTCACTCCGTATACATCTGGACTCCCTCGAGGCCAACTCTTCTCCATCAACCTCTTGAAACACACTGAGATTAGATAGCATGAGCAATATATTTACTATATTTAAACAAAAATAAAAAGAACAAAAATTGTTTTGCTTTGAATAAGAGGTCACCAGCTTGAGAAACACCAACCTGGAGAACGGCCTTACATAGCGAAGCCAAGTGCAACGCAGCTATCCTAGTGGCGGGGTACACACCAGAATACCCACTGCAGACCAGAGCAGATGTGGGCATACATTGTAAATCAAAATGACCTGCTTTTTTAAGGTCTGCTGCTTTATGAACCAAGAAAACTGGACTAGGACTGCTCTACATGATGGGACTCAGAGCATACAGGTCTGATAAGGATTCTTTGGCCAGACTCCAGATGCAAAGCTCAACCATACAGGAGAATATTACTGGGGCATAGAGTTGGCACAGCAGCTTCTACACTATCCATCTGAACCTTCTCTTGTAGAGGCAACGTACACAGGATGTCCAAATGTCTGGGAATACACAGGATTTCCGCACATCTTGAACAGTTCCCAGCTGCCAGAATTTGACACAGTTAAGAACAGAGCCCCTAGTATTTGGCACTGGGGGTGATCAAAGAGTCGCTTGCACGTCAGAGCAAGCCCAAACATCAGTTGTTTCTACTGGGCATCTCAGGCCTCCTCAGTCATTAGGAGCCGACAGGAATGTTATTCTACAGCAAATTCCTAACAGGACAGTACAATATATGGACTCCTTCCTGTTAGACTCTGGGAAGGAAAAATGAAAAGAAAAAACAAGAACAACCCATATAAAACATATATAAAGCAGCTCTTGGAAGAACAGGTGATCTAATGGAATTGTGGATATTGGATGTCAGAGAGACAAGACAAGTGTATTTGCTTTGACATGCCTTGACAATGGGACAAAAAAATGTGAGATGGTTTAATCAGTCAAAGAAAAAACTTACCTTTCTATCGAACTGGTATTGCTTCTTCTACTGTCCAGGTAATACTGTTACTCATATAGCCCACTTGATATACATATAAAACAACGTAAACTGACCGTGTCCCAATACAGCTATTGAAAATGGCATCCATGGAGCAACACCTTGCTAATTTAGCTTAATATTCAAAAACATGGAAATACTAATTTTGTTCCCTATTAAATAATGTCAATTCACAGCGAAGCACTCCCAAATTTAAGAAGACTTCCTTTAATTTAAGCTAGAAAAGCACATGAAGCAGGAACTAATTGAGCATTGTGCCCGATTAATATAAAATTTGGGGACTCACGCTGTGTCCCTCCACAGTGTACAGCAAAATGCCTGAAGGACAAGCTACTTTATTTTTATTTTTTTGGGGATCAGGACTGCTGAAATTCTTTATATTTCCATTTCAAACATGAAGGTGTTAGAACTAATTCAAATGCTTTTATCACTAGCTTCATTGCTGTCATTCTCTTTTATTAACTGCATTTCCTGTGGATGGTAACGTTGCATGTTGACACAAGAAACACTAACAAGCACATCTGAACATCCCACCTCGATCTGGGCCTCTGAATTAAGTTTATTTTTCCTTTACCCACTAGCTCAGTTTTGGGGGAAAAAATGTAATTTCCTTCCCATGAGAAATTCTAATATTTTAAAAGTTGGTTTTCACCTCAAAATGGGATAAAAATTAAAGATAAAAAAATTTACACAGAACATAAAAAACAAAAACAAAAAATCAATTAAGAAATGTCAAGATTTTTTTTTGACCTCTTCACACCCCACTCCTCTTAGTTTTGGGGGGGTTTTAACAAAATTAAAATACTTTAGCCTGGATTAATACGAACTTGTTTCTCTCTGAAGCTGACAATTTTCACAGAAGTTGTACTTGGACTGTTTCATGCCCCTATTCTTTTATGAACTGGGCTTCCAGTACCCCTGTGCATTCCCTCGTGATCATATCCTCTCAAATCGGGAAGGAAACTGCAGTGCATTCTGCGAGATAACATCCAAACCCTGATCCTAGCCAACAGAGTAGAGCGGGGGCATGAAGAACAAAAATTACCTAAGCCAAGATACCATAACAGGTTAATCAGGCTAGAGTGGCCTAAAATTAACTATTTTGATTCTCCCAACAGAAAATTTCTGTCTGGAACAAAATCATTTTTCCTCATTGGCAATTCTCATGGAATTGGCATCTTCTGTTGAAAAAAAAAATATGTATTTCAACAAAATTCCTGACTCGTCTCTATATCCCAACCATAAGCTTCATTTAACCCACATTTTCAAGATCTAACACATACCATAACCCCATCGCAGACTCCAACCTCTCTCTCATCAAGGCCTGGCCTCCCAATCCTTCCTTAAAATCCACTCCTAGAAACGTGCTTTACCTTCTCTTCTCCAATAATCCCTCTTCATCTGACCTTTTCCAGAACTATTATACTACCATCCTGTATAGCAATTCTTTGTCTCAACTAACATATTTGTTAGCTCTTTAGGACAGGCATCGCTTCTGAATCAATGGATCCAATACTGCAAATGCCTGCAATCAGGTGTAATACTTGCTAATATGGGACATCTCAGGGTAGCAAGCACTTCTGTGCCAAATTCTCTACTGATATAAGCTTATACATCTTCCTTGCAAGCAATGGACCTGCACTAATTTTACAGAAGGAGAAGATTTTGCCATATGTCACATTAGAAATGCTTGCAAGATTAGATGTTATGTTTATTAAAGATTAGGCTCTGTGCAAAGTTCAGATTGATAATGCCACGTCATTACCTATATTACGCTCTTGCATTACAAGATAACATTGCCTTGGAAGAAAACATTACCTTGCTTTTTTATGGAAAACAGGGAAAAAAGAGAAACCAAGTGTGGCAGCTCATTAATTCATTACATTTCCCTCCAGTCTCTCGTCACATTTGCTTTGATTACCCTTGCTTTGGAGCTAATGTTTGCCAGCATGCGGCTGCTATTCTGGGATCATAAATCAAAACAAAGCCATTTCTTAATCCTTCAGGACCCCAGCCTCCGCATAACTGCAAAGTGATTTCTGCAAAGTCTTTTCATTCCACAGGTATAAGCCAGCCAGCACCATGGCATAATTAGATGTCAGCCAGCCATTCAAAAATGGAAGCAGGACAACGATTTCCACCCCCCCACACCCATCTCCTTTTCAGTAGCGGCACATTTTTGCCATCTTGCTGTTAATTACTGCCAAGGCCACCCATCTGGCTCATCAACATTAACAGCATGCAGCGATAACCCCTTCTCCTGCTATAAATAAGAGGACAGTGTGAGAAGAGCATGACTAGAGGAAAAAGCATGGGAAATAATCAATGGCTCCTACCATTCAGCAGCAGTTTGCCAGTTCCTTTGCAACCTACATTTTATATAAAAAACCATACAGAGCCAACAGAAAATACAATTTTGTTCTACAATTCTTCCTCACTTCTTTCCTATGCCACCTTTTTTTCCAGCTTTTGAAAGAGACTGAAGTGGATTAACATCAGTATGTTTATCATGGCAGAAGGGTCAGTGGTTCAATATAAATTAACAGCCAGCCCGTAAATAGTGCCTATTTCTTACTTCCAGACATTTCTTACTTCCAGCCTCTATTTCAAAGGCTATTCTACACCTATCATTTTGGTAACTTGTTTAACATGCCTTTAGGTTACCTGAAGAATGAGAACAACAACAGTGCAATTTGTCATGAATATCTAGGCCTGACACCACACTTCAAGGGACATTAATGCCTGCACCGATTATCTGCTGCAATAAATAGACGAGTCTCCAGTAAAAAAATTCAACATTTACCCACAGTGTTACTGTAGTAGTTGGCCTTCAGGCTTGTGGGGGGAGAAGACAGACATGCAGTCTTCTGATGAGACCTTGCAGTAACTCTTGATAGTGACCTCTTTTTTTTCCTATTTGCCATATTGAGAAACATCAACCTGCAGCTACATAACAAGTAACACCACTTACCAAAATTGTTATAATCACATTTTAATTTAGCTACCATCTACCCATAAAGTGTCTTTTCATGTTTGCTAATGGGAACCAGAATACAAAGTCATCTTTCCACCTACATCATAACCAGCGTAATTCAGTGAACCTCAGAACTTCGCTAAATGAAACGATGAGTTACATGCAAGTTAGTTAGTTTAATAAAAGGGAAAGCATTGATCTCTCAGAGATGCAAAGCATCTTTTGCTTGCTTCTGAAACAAAATGTTTGAAATCATGCCTGGTTGATTCAATGGCAATCCACTGTCATGTCAATTTATTCTAAAAAAACCCATCAAATCAAGCCATCATCAGTCCTTGCCCTGAATCTATCACAGACTTGGAAGTTGGGGGCTGCACGTACATCCAGAGTTTGGCAGCTTTGATCTCACCTCCAATTTAGTCCTTTTTTCCTGATGTTCTTTCAGAGGGAAAACTAGAAAGGGAAGTTGTGGTTAAATCTCTTCTTAAAGAGTACAAAAGGAATGCTGTGCTCAGCTTAAGCCTTTTCATTGTGCTAACATCAATCAGTGTAAAAACGCAATGTATGTAAGGTAAATAACTTTATCTCTGCACCAAGAGGTCTAGGCTAAAACACCAGTAGGAAAAAAAAAAGTTATATTTTCACCTTTCATTGGAAAATAAAGCTGAAACATAAAATAAGGCCAACTGTAAAAGTAGTGTTTATTAGAGCTGTAGCATCCCTGTTCCTTCTCCCAATAACTATAGCACACTCTTGCGAAAAAAACCCACAGGCAACAGAGACTATATGGTGCCAGTGCAAAACTTGGAGACAAATTCCAAAGATCTCAGCATTTGGAGGGGAGTTCAGATTTTGGATAGCAAATTATGCACATCTCAAGGACAAATTCTGGGTTTTTCCCCCTTTTTGGGGGACAGTGGAGAAAAGGGATTATAATATTTAACTGTAGTTTATTTGAAAATGGGTTTTTGACCAAAAGAAATTAAAAACCAAATAGTCCATTAGAAAAAAAAATGGTGCCATGGTATCTCAAGGGAATTGGGATTGGAGATCAGTGCCTCATGTTCTCAGTCTCATCTGCTGGAAGGGCTCTCTAATCCAACCACAAATCCCATGATGCAGCATGTTTTCCCTTAATAGTAATGCAAGATGAGTATACATTATGAAAGTCCCTGGATATAATATCCAGGGGATATAGAGGCATATAGTAAACTTTGGTTTAAAAAACAAAAACAAAAACAAAAAAACAAAAACAAAAACAAATTATAAACCCCCAAATGTTGCACTCTAATCATAAAGGTTATAAAAAGTCATAAGGGTTATAAATCCTGATGCTCCAGAACATAAGCAAATCACTATAATGCTTAGGGGCAAGAATATATCTAATGGGAAAGTTAGTTCACAGTGGTCCATTGAGACTTCCTGGACATCTCTGAAAGTATCTGATACTCTATCAGTCACGCTAGCTGGAACATTTTATAGCAATTCCTATATTCCTACCCGTTCATAAACCGAACACCCTTCCTGCAAAATGAGCATTAATGTTCAAATTGAATTCCATGCATTGATCCTCTCTTTGGGGTCTTAACTTGTATCATGAGTGCAATGGAAAATTTACAAGTGTTACCCTCTCTTGCAGGAATGCAATTTTTTTTAATACAAAAAAAATATGCTTTCTTGCTTGCTTCAAATGTCATCCTTTTCTACCTGCCCTAATCAGGAACAGCACAGCCTCCACCAAGGCACAGTCTGAAGGCAAAAAAGGAAAATGGGACCACCTCTGAACTGAGTTAGATGAGGTAACAAACACTCATGAGATCCACATCTGAATTATCCTGCAGTAATGAATTTACACCCTACAGCAGGACCATAAGGGTTTCATAATCTTGTGTTGCCAACTGGCAAGGTCTGTTGTGGCCACAATTATTTGATGTAGGGCATCATTAGAGAGATTAGATGTACTAAAAATAGATCATGGCTTGATTAATATGGCATGCAAGCAAACAACACTTCTCTGTGTGTGATGCATCTACAACTGTACGTACAGACAATTATTTAACAGGGTTTTAAAGAGAAATGAATGGGACATGTCTGGGAGCAAAGCGAAGGGAAGAGCTTTTTCTGCTGATTTAGTCTAGGGACAGAAGTTACATATAAACCAATTTCAGTCATCAGAAACTGGTTTAAACCTGTAACAGAACAGAAGCTCAGTGCACATAAACCAGTTTCAAAATGGCTGAAACTGGTTTAAGATAAACCTGGTTGAATGTAGTATCAGACTTAACTGATTTGGGTCAAACCGGTTTATGAAACTTCTGTCCCAGACCCCTTCCTGGTTCAAGTTAAATCACAGTCCCCCAGCATCCCAGCATGCTTTCCAGGCTGGGGTTGGAGGGAGGCAGGGACTGAGCCCCCCCAGGCAAACCCCAGCTAGGGTCTGGGGCAAGGGAGAGGGGTTAAATTTCCCTTTCCCAGTGTGCAGAGCTGCCCTGCCCTGCTAAAAACTTACTGCTGGCTGCAATTGTGGACTACAAATCCCAGAGGCACCTGGAAGCAGGAGGAGGAAGTGATGGGCAACCTTGCAGAGTCCTGCTGCTGTGATTCTGGACTACAAATCCCAGAGACCTCTGGGGCAGGAAATGAACACACACACAGCCCATGCTGGCTGTATGCCAGAGAGCAGTGCTCTAATCCCCCCACAGCTTCTGGGCTGAGCCATTGCAGGCATGTGGCTACATTCCCTGAATCAACAGGGAATGTCCGTTTACTTTTGTTTCAATTTCATCTGTGTATCTTAGACTAACCTGCAAAGACTGAGTCTATTCTGCCTTGGGCTTTTTGACAAGTGCTTAGCCTTACTGGCCGAGTTAATTTGTTAGCTCTGTGAATACTGAAAACCGCTTGCTGGTCATAACAATCCTTATTCACTAGCCAACACTATTCAGTTAAATACTTAAGCAAGCAACCTTAAATATAGGCATCATTGCCAAATTCACCTAGAGAGTAATTATATTTCCATGTAATGAACATCCATCAAGATTTGAATTCACTCCTAAGTCTGTGGAGTATGAAATCGAGAAGGGTTCTTGCAAACCAGGCAATAAGCATATCAGCTTTACCTTTCGAGAACTATTACAAGCACAGAAACCTTTCCCTGAGAGAAAATTAATTCCATAACTGAGTATATGGTTTTTCATATCCCAAAACAATCCAGCCAGCTGACTTATGATGCCTATCACATTCATGCTGCTGCTGCTGCTGCATGTGAAGTCTTTGTGCTAAAATGCAACAGAGCCTGACACCCTGAACTGATCAGAGTCCCCATCATCTCTCTTGGAAATGGAGGTTTTATCCCTGGTTCCTAACAGAACTCCAATCACATTTAGTCTACCCAAAGTTTCCTGCAGTTTCTGTTGGATACAGTATTCGCCCCTCTCCTGCACCCCACCTCAAGCCTGTGTGGATGTTGCTATTCAGTGGCCATCAGCTGCTACATTTAGGCCCAACTGATTAATTGCACAATTACCTTAAGACCAGCTACGTGTGCAAAGTAGCTATCACACAATAAAGAGCTCCAACCAGCTATGAAGTCAGGCCTTGAAAATATGTACTAACTTTGTAGCTACTGAGCTTTAATTTACACAAGTAGCAGGGTTTCCTCTCAGGCCAGGAGCTCCTCAGCTGAAAACCCCAAGCCCTGGGGAAACTGCACCTGCTGTGGTCCCCAAGGCTGGGCTGCACGGGGGTGTGAAACCCTTAGCTCACATGGGACTCACAGTCTGGCTCCCCACACACAGCCTTGAGACATAGCTGGTCCCAGAAGCCCCATCATTTGCATGGTCTCTCAGCCCCAGTTGCACATGGGAGACAGCTACTTGCCTGTGTAGAAGCAGGCCAGGATCAGGCTCCCCTTGCACCAGCAGTATGGCACAAGTGGATTTAATGTGCAATCCCAAAACTGCACCTCCTACCTTGCATGTATAGCATGGTGTGATTGTGTGGATCAGGCATTAGATCCAATCGTGCCTTTACCTGCCCATGTAGAAGGGCCTCAGTGCAGTATTCCTTTAATAGAAAACAGCATCACTGTCTCAACACACCTTGTAACGTTCTGCGTTATATCCTCCAAGACATGGGTGCTGAGTATATAGGGGCCTGAAGCCCCTGGCCCCCTTTGGGAAAGGGCCATATGTGTATTAAGATCATGCCAACTCACCTGTGCACCTGCACCCTATGATAAAAGGTGGTTATTTCTTAAAAAGGACAAGGAAAGCATTATTCCCCATCCTAGACAACAAGTATCTGGCAGTAACAGGAAGTCTTATCTGATGGAGAGGAAAGGTCTTGAGTGACTACTTACAAGTGTTGCTGTTGCCTGTTAATATTCTACAGGCTCCCATTTGAATTTTCTTATTCTGAGACTTTCTTCTAGAAAGGCTCACCAAAACAAACGAACTACAAGCAACAGCCTCTACTAATTTGCTTTGTTTAAAGGATGCAAGCTGTTAAGAACTTGAAGTCATTATAGGCACCTAGGACTTCAGAGCAACTTTAATGATCCATTAGGCTTCAGTGCAGGAAGTGACTAACTGTGACTTAACTACAGAAGTTGGCAAACAAGGCACACCACCTGAAAACCAATGGAATATATTTCCTATTTTGAATAGCTCTTAAGTATCAGATATGAACAATTCTAAGGTAGAAGAGACCGCTCTGGTCTAGCCCACACAGCACAGACCAAAGAAAATCAACCCAGAAAATTCTGCCTCAAGCCTTTATTTTCTAGCAATACAGCATCTCTCCCAATAAGGTACCTGGTGTTGGTCTAAAGAATTCAAGTGAAAGAGAATCTGCCACAAGTCTATTCATCTCTAGCACCTCCCAACTCCAACCAGATATTCCCTTGCTTCTACATGCAAAATTGCACCACTCCTTAGCTACATCCTTAGGTGCACTGTGAGCTTGAGTTCAACTGATTGCCAACCAGGGCCCTCACATTCTTTTCTGAGTTGCTACCTTCCATGAAAGTCTCCTACACATTGACTTCCATAAAGACTTACAGACCACAGTCAGTGTTTCAAGGTTAACTGCTCCTCTCAACCCTTGGTAGCCTTTTCAAGGGGACTCCCCAGCCAGGACACTAGCTGTTACACTTGTGGGGTGGAAATCCATTTCCCTCTCCCTCCAGAGCCAGATTTTAGGCTGTGATCACCATCACAGATCTGAATTTAGTTCAGCATTGTATCACTGCTCCCTCTAAGGAACAAGTGGCAGAGTTAACCAGTGACCCATCAGCATTCACAGCGAGATACTATTTATCTAGGCAGACCAGGTCTATCTATGTCCTTAGACCAACACGGCTACAAGCTACATCCCTGTATTTATCTAGATAACACGCATTGCACCGAAAAACAGTACACACACACTTAGCTTACCAAAGCTTATCAAAGCAAGACTTGCGATAGTTCGTTTAGAGAAATTTCAGGATACTATACCATACTGGGCAATGGAAACATACTTTCAATTCCCAGGAGAGTGAACAAGTGTCGCCCTTCTAGGTCTAGGCCAAGTCCGTCGGGGCTTCTGAACCGGATCAAAACTTCAGGCAGTGAGACTTCCACAGATTTGTTACCATGCACTAATTGTCCCAAAGTAACTTCAGATCCTCCAGCAAGCTCACCCTTTGAGCTAGGGCAGTAATCTCTCACCAATCAACAGTGATGTACCAAAGAGTCTTTGCATATTGTACTGTAATGCAAATGTGATGTGTGCAACAGCAGGAAGAACCAGGGGACAGCCTGAAGATCTGTGGTGACTGTTAATTTGGACTACAATTTTAGGGAACTAAGATAAACTTGCCAGGTCTTCAGCTACTATGAGACAGTGGAGCCACAGAGGTTTACATTAGAAGCAGCTCTGCATCAGTTTGACGCAGCTTTTGTACTATGTATTGTGTAGTCTTCCACATGGATGGCTTGTTACATTTCAGATCAAACCAAGAATCCTATGTTTATTTTAAATATTAGTTTTCTGTAGGAACTTGTGAAGATGACCATTCAAGCTTGCTTTATCTCAGGAAGAGACTAAGTGGAAACTCATCTCTCTGAAAAGAACACAAGATTTCTTATGCCAAAGAGACATATTTTTACATACACTCCTCCATGTTCCTCAACATCCATCCTGAGAGGCTTATAGCAGCCTGGTGGTAGCTAAGCACATGCAGGCACCCAGCATCCAAGACTATACAAGTTAAACGTTTATTCCAAATCTCTGACTGATAATTCAAAGTCAGGAAAAAATAACTCCTCTTGCCTGTTATCAGAAATAACCCCACCTGTGCTCAGCATGATGGACCACAAGCCTTTCATATTACACTACATACTACACAACCCAGAATATTTGACAATGCAAAAAACTTTCTGACCTTGAGGGAACAAAGCTGCCTTGTAACATGGAGTGTGGTGCACAAATTCTTCACGAAGGCCAGAACCTAAGCTCGAAGGGCCTTCTGTCTCCATTTATCCAGAGTTTTACCTGCCTTTTAAGGGACAGCACAAAGACAAGTTTGCTTAACTTCCTTTGTAACTCTTCGGAGATACTGAATTGCAACTCTTTGAAAAGGCACAAGAGTGCATTTGAGGCCCTTAGTCCCAGACTTTTTCCAACTATTGCTTTCTCTTTAAAAGAGAAAAACGTAGTTACCCTGATTCACAATGCCCGAGGCACCACTGCACTCAAAGTCTCACTGGCTTCACGTAGAACAAGAGGCAATAATCTGTAAGTATTCGCTTTTATTGGACTAACTGCACGCGCAGGATAGGCCTAGACAAGGTGTCAGGTTTCACATTACCTTTCTTCAAGTCTCTGGGACAGAAGGAGACACACCAGGGCTAAACAGCAGATGAGACATAAAACTCCATAGGTAGAACATAACTTCACATTAATCCAGGTGGCAAAGTATTGCTCTAAGGCAGTGGTTTTTCAACTAGGATGCTATAATAACCTTCTTAAGCACTGTTAGGTGTGCAAACACCTACACGTGATTCACAAGGTAAACCCAGAGACTTCAAATAGGAATCCACAGTGTCAAAAATATTCTGCCCTGTTGTGGTCTTTCTGGGGTCTTTGCAACAGACAAATTACTTTATTGTTTTACCATAGGTAAAAAGTGAAAGAAAGAGATCTGGCATTTTGAGGAGTGCTTTGAATCTAATGAGGGGCTCCTTGAGTCTAAAAAAGGTTGAGAACCACTACTTTAAGCCAGCAATTCTCAACTTTTAGACTCAAGGCTAAAAGTTGAGAATTGGAAAATGGGATTTCTTAGCTTTCATCTGATTTTTGACTACGCAAATATAATGGAACGATTTCTCCTGTTGCAAAGACCTCAGAACCACCACAACACGTCAAAATGCTTTTGACACTGTGGATTGCTATTTGAAGTCTCTGGGTTCACCTTGTGAATCAAGTTTGCACACCTAACGGTGCTTACAGGATCTCAAAGCACCACGGCTTTAATTAATATAAATGCCATATGTGCTTGAAGAACATTTACAAAACTCCAAAAAAAGGAGGGAGGAGCAGGTAGTCTATGTAATGAATCCCATGTCTGTGGTCCCAGGTACCAACACTATTTCAGGGCAAGTATATTCATACAAGAGTTCATACCCAATCCACCTAAAGGGGGGAAAAAAAGAAAAAAAAGTCTGTACTGATCTGTGATAGATTTGTCTAGACCTAGTAACTGTTCAGCAAAGTCAGGAATTTGAATCTGTAGCAAAGCCACATCTCACACCATCTTCATCTGTCAGTTCTCCCCACCCTTTATCTTCCCAGTTAAGCTAATCTCATAACAAAGCCTCACCGATAAACCAGTGGCACAATATTCTCCTGCAGGAAAAAGGTCAATACCTCAAATTTTGATCAAACTCTACAGGAGATAAATGAAGAATGACTGCTAACTATTTGTATCATGGTACTGCCTAAATGCCCTAAAGCCAAGATGGGAGCTCCCTCCTGTTAAGTGCTTTACAGTAGGGGTGCACTTGCAATCTAAAGAGCCGGCACAAAGGGAAAAATACTAATTTGCCCCAATTTTACACATCAGGAACTGAACAAGATGAAGGGGATGTTGGCACTTCAACCTCACCATCTCAGGCACCAATAAACTTCCATACACCCCACAGCTCTACGCACATGCCTCTTCCCAGAACTGGAAGCAGTGTAGCCAGCTTCATATAGAGCTGCAAGCGAGCTACCCTCCTCCCAGTTTAGGAAGCAGCAAAAGCAGAATACTTGAGGGTGCAACTGCCTGGTGAGGCAAAGGTGTGGTGTAGACATGCCCACAGTGTCCCACAGGAAGTCTGGGAGACAGCTCAGAACTGAATCCACACAAGTATTTTCCCCGCTTCCAGTAATACACGACGAAATCATAAAGAACTGCTACCGCATCCTGGGGGAAAAGGAAAAAAAAAGTCTAATACTAGGTTATAGCCTTTTGTTCTTCTTTCATGCTATTTATAGTTGAATCAAAAACAATACGAATGAGAGGAGGTAGAAAGGAAGCAGATTTTAGTGCACTAAAAAGAAAAATATTGCAAATTGGCTAACAAAATTTTAATAGCTTTAAAAACACGCACACACAAAATGACTGATTATCAAGAAGTCAGTGTTCATTACTTGAGTACAGTATGTATTGGGAAAGCATCCAAGGAAAATTTGGCTGCTACCAGACTCTGCACAGAGATGGTTTAATTTACTGAGCGCCTGAAAACTTCTAGAACACCGAGTTAGTTGTAGGAAACTGCAAAATGAATGGAGCTGGTTAGGCTTGGGATCTTCCCTTGGCCACAATGAACTTGGTATTCACCAATTCTCTGTATCTTAAGACAAGTGGAGAGGGGTAGGGGCAGGAGGGGAATGTGGCCAATGTTTTGGAAAACGATGGATCAAACTTTGGCAAGCACCCAATCCAGAGGTGAGGAAAAGAGGAGGATCTAAAAAGGTCATTCCAAAGGGCAAGGTAAAACAGCAGCTAGGATGGAGGCTTTTGCAAGCGACAAGACAGGAAGGAAGCAGGATAGATAAAGTGGTTTAAAATACTGTAAAAGCCACATATTAAAGTACTGTAACTTGTATTTAGGAGGAGGATTTTTTTATTTTTTTAACTAGGCCTCATCACCAGTGCCAATAAGGTAAAACTGATACCCATTTTGCTGTTCATTTCATTATTCACTGCACCAAATTTTGCAAAAATGCATCTTCAAAAACTAAAAATAGGTAAAGTTTAGGAACATGCTTGTTAAGCTTTAATTGACAAGCAATTTCTTTCAATGCAGCTTTCTAAGAGAGTCACAGTCACTAATTATATTAGTCAAGATGGCATCAGTCGGTTTTGTCTCTTATAGATTTGTTTAGTCCTCGTAATTGCAACTAGGGGAATTGTTAATTGTCCAGCAAAAAAGGCAGGACCTGCAATCTGTAGCATAACAAAACACAAACACCCTTCTTCCCTCCCTCTCTCCTTACTCTTTCCACGAAGATAATCTAAACAAAATACTACCTCCAAAGGATTTTTTTTTTTTAAAAAACAGACCATGGCACTAGCAGGACGTTTGAAAACAATCCCTCATACAATCGTGTGTATATATCACATCTCTCCTCACTTCCACACTCGTTCTGTACTGTCTGTTTAGCACTTTTGTTCTTCAGGACAGGGACTACCTTTTGCACTGTGCGAGTAATGCCTGCAATACACTCTCTGGGCCTTCGGCACTACCGCAATACAAATAACAGTATCACCATACACAGGCAGTGGTTACCTTGTACTGACATAGCACCAAGGCACAGCGAGCAGTCGACTCTTTTGCTGCTCGCTCTTTATCTGACAACGAAGAAAGAACATTTCATTAGGTTAAGAAAACAGTAGAGCAAAGTCATTCAGACTGAGAAATATATGGCTTTGCTGCCTGTGCAAGAAGAAAGCCTAACAGGATTGAGCTAAACTTGGGAATTAGACTAGAGAGCGTGTTTCTCAATGAAGCCTTCTGGCACACAGCAAAGAAATCAATGTTCCATTCAAGGAATCGCTCGGTGGAATTTGTAGGGGAACAGGGGAAAACTGACTTTCATTTTCCTGGAGGTGGTAAAGTAAAACGCTTCAGCTGCCAACAGCTTCCCTGAAAGCCAGGTATCCAGTACCAGCCCTCCTGGGAGGTCTTGCCCTAAAAACACAAATATCCTGCAAACATCCAGAGGTGTGTAGGCTGCAAATAACTTACACCCCTGCACACATCCAGACCTTTGAAGACCAAGACTTTGTGTAACCCCAGTCCAAAACTTCTTGAGACAAGTTTCTTCAGCTAGGGTGGCCTTGGTCCTGTTTTATACCAAACGGTCCTGTTTTTAAATCCTTTGTCCTCTGTCCATTTTAAATGAGAAATGGAGTGCAGGAAGTCATGTTTTTCAGTTCACTGGTGGAAATACATGTCAATCATTTGTCCTCACGATTCTACTGACTGGGCCTAGAGGTAGGGCAGTGGACAGCCAGGAGGAGTAGCTGGGGGGGAGGGGGAGGGATGGCCTTTTTATGGTAGCCCCACCCTTTGCTGGTGATTGGCCAAGGAAATGGCAGCCCCACCCTTCGTCACTGCCTGATCCCCATCCCATCTCACTAAGGCATGAACATTGCATGCCTCCCGAGGCTGGGGGGGCACGGCAACTGCCTGCAGGCGGCGGTGTAGGCAGTGGTGAGCAGGAAGCTCCTATAGGCGGCACTGGTGGCAGTGGGGGGGCACGGATTGGCACAGATCCGTACTGGAGATTGGCAACCATCCGCAGATGCCATCGCCGGCAGATGGTGGCAATTGGCGGCCTCCTGCAGACGTCACCAGCCGTGTCAGTGGTGGGGGGGGATGAGCAGCAACCACCCGCAGGCACTGCTGGCAGCATCGGCAGTGGCCAGTCTCAGGGGGTGCACATGCACCCCTTGCATGTCGCCAATGCACCAAGGGGATGTCCTGTATTCTAGGGATGCATCAGTGGCTGTCCTACCTTCAGCTTAGGTGTATATCAGGTCTCACCGCATCTTACAGCATTGCAGACTTCATGTCAAAGCTACACAGTGTTATCCTCCAAGATGACAGGGCTACCTCCATTTCACATATGTGGAACTGAAGCATGAAGTACAATGCCATACCATGCAAAGCTGCCTCTGCTGATGTCAACTGAACTAGCTCTGGACCAGGAAAAGAGCAGGGGCCCAGCAATTAGCCTGCATGCCGCCATGAATTGACAACGTTCTGCTGGTTCCAAAACCTGACCTCGTTGACTCATTAACCGGTTTGGACCCAACACAAGAAACTCCCTATGGTGCTGCACTATGCTACTCAATTGTCCACCATGACATGTCCAAGTTCACAGACTGTCTAACAGAACAGGCGCTTGAACACAAAGATCCTCAGTCCTAGACGAGTGCACTAGCCACAGCATTATCCTGCCTTTTGCTTGAGAACTGAACTCCACAGTAAAAACCATAAAGTTTTTCCAATTAAGAAACTCGGTGATTCTGGAGGAAAGTATTTCTGATACTTTTCACATGGTTTATAGAGAAATGTTAGAGAAATGTTAAATCACTTAATTAAAATAAAGTGCTCTACACAGAAATAAAGGCATTTTACGTGTGAAAGTGAAAAACTCATAAACAAACCAAATTAAAAGCCTGAAGCTCAACACTGATCTTTGGGAATAACTTCATATAAGAGCAATTTAAGTGCCGCTCTAAAATTTTAGCACACACAGCATTTCAAGCGTGATAAGAATTCCCTAGAGGTTTTCAAAGGAATGACTTTCACATCTTTTCAGGGCAGCTACACAGACCCAGAAAGCCAGTTTAGGACTGCAGTGAAAGCAATAACCCAGTTTCAGCCCCATATCTGCATGGTGCCACATTACCGCTAATTAAATAGCTATGAAGGGAGGGAAAGAGTAAAATCAATGGTCAGCGGTCGGCCCATGCAAGTACTATTCTAGGATCAGGGCCTCCATCTGCTTGCTGATTCTTAACCATTCATTCATACATAGGGAAGGGATCAAATGCTGGAGTGGCAGGGATGAGAGACAGAAGCTGAAGCAGGAAGTCACTGGGGATTGGTGATAGTTCACAGATCTGAGTTTTCTGTTTCCCATGGGGAAATGGAAAAGATGCAGATTTCTCTTTTACCCAAGAAAAATGTAGATTTTTTGTTTTCATTTTAAACCAAGAAACACACAGATTTTGCACTTTTGCAAATACCTCTCTGCAGGTGGGCAGAGTTCCAGCCTGCAAGAAGCTGGGGGGAGAAGGAGAAGGGCGGTCATGCCACCAGGCAACCTGGAGAGCAGCTCCCAGAGGCAAGCCAGGTTGTGGGGATGGGAAGGAAGGTTTTTATAGGTATTTAGAATGTATTTTATTATAGCAATTGCTTTAAAATGGTAAATATAATCAATAAAACATTGTGTTCAATTAATATGTACACACACACACACACACACACACACACACACACATATACATATATATTAGGGCTGTGCGAAGCTTTGGTCCATGATTCGATTTGGTGGAGATTCGCCCCGATTCAGTGGCCAAATCTCCAAATCGGAATCAAATCAGGAGACCCTTTAAATCTCTCCAAATCGAATTGGAACCCTCTGAATTGGGGGTGCGTGCATGCGCGCACACACACACAGTGACATTTCATTTTTAATCATGGATTTGGGGTTTTTTAAATCATAGAATTAGAATTTTTTTTTTAAATCAGAGAATTTGTGATTTTTTTTTTTAAATTAGAGAAAACCAGGATCCCTGATGATGCTGAATCACTTACTCTTTATACAACATACTGCTACTCTAACTGGTTTCTGATGGCTTAAAAATGTAAAATAGGGTGAGCACTGCCAGAGGGTTCACTAACTACTTAAAGAGATTCTGTCCTTTCCGATGCACTGCAGAAGCAGGAAATATTATTAAGGCTAAAGGCAAACAAAGCAACCCGCAACACTTCAGATCTCTATCTTCCACATAAACAATTCTGTTAAAATGCCAACTAATGAACCAAACAAAGCCTATTGCATACTACAGTTCCCTATGGAGGTAGGAAGCTTGTGTTTTTCCATGCTCCGAGAACAAACCAGTAGACTCTCAAGACTTACTTAGTTAGGATAAAAACAAATGCTACTGAGAACAAATAAAAAATGAGAGAACAAAATGGTGACAACCTCTCCACAAAAGGAGTAGAGGACACAAAACACAAAAGAGGAACCACTTCGATACATACATCGACAAATACATTAGAATACTTTAAAAAAATTGGACTATAAGAAGAAAAAAGAGAAAGCGTCTCAAGGTGTTTCAAACTGTGCATGTATTTAAAAATGCCCATTACTATATCAAAACGTTACTTTTACTTAACACATCCTTTTGGCTATCCTTGCAAGGATACAGCATTGTAAGGATGCTGCATGCTTGGCTGGATTAGTGTCGACATTTTCGAAGCACTGCACACGGATTTAGCAGGAGATTACCACAGGCATCTCTTCAGAAATTTAACTCCTGGCTTTCCACTAACCTACTTATTTGCTAAACAGGCCAGTGAGATTGAGAAAATTCAGAATTTTGAAAATTAGGGGCCATAGTGCTTCAAACAATTAAAAAAATATGCCTATTTACTTAAGGATATTTAAAATATAGGTAAATCATGAAAGAGAAACCAAGGAATAATTTTAAAAGACTGCATCAATATTTAACATTAGGTGAACAAAAGATACATAGGCCTACATTTCTCGAATGTCATGGTTTTAAGTCACCAACTTAAAACATTTTTAAAAGGTATCCAATTTTCAGAAAAATTCACTCAACCCGCAGCACTGCATGGGGGGGAGGAGGGGGGGGAAACAAGTTTCTTTCAAGGAATCCCGAAACAGAGACATTCAAAACCTGAGCATCCAAACACCATTTTTCATTCTCTAATATCAAAAAATTGAGACAGGCAGAGCTGGGATGTGGCACAGGGTTCATTTCTTCTTCCTAGGACACTGCCATGCGTTCAAATTAAAGCTGGATTAAAAACCAACTATAAAACTGTTACACTTTTTCAAGCACTAACTTAGTAGCTAGTTGGCTCTTTTTACAGCTGGATGGACATTTTTATGGCGTGACAATTATTATGCACGTGTAGTCAGTCTAAATTTATTGTGCGATTAACCAGTAAATTGCATGCTACATGTAACATGTGCCAGGGCCCGAGTGCACTGGCATCCCTTGCTTCCTGTGTACGCGATCCATTGGTATGCCTAAATAGAAGTCTCACACTCAGAACCAGGGTATTTAAAATCCTAAATGATGCCCCAGACTAGCTCAGCCACAAAGCTTTTCATCAGAAAAATCTCACAGCACTTTTACAAAAGGAGGAAGTACAGTAATCTCATATCACAGATGTGGAAACTAATGGCACAGATAGTAGCAGCTTAGGCTACTGGTGCCCAGCCTCTCAGCCCCATGGGCCATGATAAGTGGCACAGCATGGATCCATGGGCTGGTTCCCATTCAGGGCTGACACATAGGGTCGGTCTGTGCGTGCAACCCCGGCACCTGGATCTGGCCACATGCTGGCAAAGCCAGCCTTAGGGGAAATGCCACCCAGGGGTAACTTGTATTTTGGCTCCCTGGACTCCTAAAGTCACCTGCCACACAGGGGCTCTGTCTGATGGGCCAGGGAGCTGGACTGCCAGCCACAGCCCCACGGAGCCAAAGTGGAGGGAGCAAGAGCCTACAATGAGCAGCCAGCCAGTGCTGGATGGGGGCTCCGGTGCCCTGTGGCCACCCTGGGGCTGCTCCAGGGCCCAACATGCAACCGGCTATGTGCCAGGGCACCCAGCCAGAGCCCCCCCCCGCTTCCCTCCACAGGCTGCCGGCCCCAGCCCAGGACTCCCTGCACGTGCTGTCCTGCCCTGCTGCACCTGGGCAGGAGAAGGTGCTGTTCCTGCTGTCACTGTTGCCCCCACATGCAAAATCCCAAGCAGCCCGCCCTGCCCCAGGCCAGCACTGCTACTTGCCACTTGTGGCACGTGCGTATGTGTGCGTGCGTGCGTGCATGCATCACCCCCCCGGCCACAGAGTCCTGGGTGGTCACCCACCCCTAAGGCTAGCTCTGCATGCTGGCCTGACCCCATGCACCTGGATCCAGCTGTGCAATGATCCAACTCCATGCACAATCAGGTGCATAGGGTCACATTACCTGGCCTGTAAGGCTCCCCACAGGAGCCTGAAATTTAACATCAGGGGAATGGCAATCAACACTGCCACTACTCCCCTACCACAACATTTCTAAACCCTTGGGGAGCCCTGCAGGCTGGATGACATGGCACTGCAGGCTGGATCTGGCCCATAAGCCAGGCGACGAGCACCTCTGGCTTAGGCAGACTTATAGACCACACAATAAACCTTAAGTTTCTGACTTATTAAACAGGCACCTTAAATAATGCATCTTTGGGGCAGGGGGAAGGAATGGGGGGAGAAGAGAGTCAACTAGCCATATAGTTCGCTGGTTTGCAGATGCTGCTGGACACATACAGGTCTGCATACAAAATAAGAACAAATTACAAGCAACTGGCCCTTTCAACTCTCAGCTGCTACAGTCATATTAAATATTGTGAGGAGAAGAAAACCATCAATCAGATATGTGCTCTGTTAGGAAGGTCTCACTATTTTCTAATTATTAAGGAAATGTAGGGTCAGGAAGGGGAAAAGAACTTTTTTCCCCTAATCCATCTCAGATATTTGATAAAAACCAGAGGCAAAAAAAGTACTGTGCAAATTCATGAAGTTAGAACAATGGCAAGTTGAAAAGCTGTATCTAAACGCACAAAACCTAAGTTGGCATCCATCTCCAATACAAAAGCACAAAGGCACAAACTTCTACTATTTGGCTGGAATTAAATCAGCCTTTCCTCCCCTTTTTTGAACTAGATTCTAATTTCATTTCAACTGAAGGAGAAAAAACTGTTGAACTGGAAAGAGGATAGAAAAGGGAGGGCAAGAATTTTTTAAAAAACAAAACCAAAAAAAAACTACACACACCCCCAACAAGACAACTTAAAGAAGTAGGAATGGATGTAAGGCTAATGAATAAGGGGTATTATACCAACTTTTAAAACCTTGGAAGGTTAAAATGGGCAAGAATGATAAGAAGAAAAAAGAAAGGGCAAGAGAAAGGAAAGGATGGGAGGGCGAGAAGAGAGGGATAAAGCTTCCTGAGATTCAAATTCTTCACACTTTTCTGCTCCAAGAGGGTCTGTGCAGTGAAGGAAGACAGATTTGTGCATCAGCACACGGAGCTGGAAGATCAGAAGTTCACACCAGAACAGAGTGATACAGGTTACACTCATCCTGACCATCCTACCAGCAAGCTCACATCAGAGCAGCAGGCCAAAGAGGCTTACAACACAGGTAGCGCTGGGGCGAGACTAACTTTTCAAGAGCTGAACAAGCACAGAATACACACAGCTTCTAGCAGACAACTCGCAGGAGGAAGGGAGACAGGATCAGGGAAACTTTTGCTTCAAGAGGTTAAAAAAACCCAAAAAATACCCATAACTTCCATCATGGAAAGCCAAATGCTTTTCTCTGGACAGATTATGGCAGAGAACACAAGGCAGCCACAACGCTGAAAGACAGGTCTAGGGATTTTGCCTGACATTTACTTAGCTGATTTGTTACATGTGAATAGTCTCTACCATGAGGAGCAGCACCAAAAACACCCACTTTCCAGACCTCTGCCTGTCAAGCTAGCCAAAGAACAGCCTTTTTTCCCCCCATAAGAAATTGTGCTCAATACTCATACTGCTGCCATGCAGAGCAGCATTCGGGACCCAATTCAGTCCACCACAATCACAGCGAAGAGTTTCTCAATGGCTTTTGGATTAGGGGTCTAGGTATTTTGGCCCTCCTTCTTCATATGCAGTACACAGGGCTTTGAGAGCATCCCTGAATGCCCAGCTGCATAACAAAAGGGTCTTTATTTGTTTATTTAAAATAAAAAACCAAAGTTATTATTAGGTTATAGACAAAAGTTGGTAGTGGTGCCCACAGGCCAAGTTGCCTGGCACCTTCCATTACAATACACAAGCTAAGGGAAAACTCAACGAAAAACTTAAGTGACAAATGCAGAAAATAATCTGGGACAATAAAACCCCAGTGAATGAGAGGGCCGTTCTTGGTAACAGTTAGCTCTATAAAAAATGGGAAGGATGAAGAAAATTCAGAGTGAGGATCTATGAGTGCTGCTAACAGACTTTTGTAGAGCTCTCAACAAAGAGTGCTTGGCTAGCCAAGAGGAAGAGGGATGAACAGAGCCCAGTACTGTAATATTTAGAGAGGAGCTTTCAGCCATTCAGGCTAGCTGAGAACCTTCCAATAAGGTCTTCCCTACCTGAAAGTAAACCAAACATTTGTCAACCAAACAAAAAAGGTTTAGGATTTTTTTTGTTTTGTTTTTTGGGGGGGCAGGTTCTGATGGGAAAAAAAATTAAAATAAAACCAAAAACAAGGAGATGGGAGCATTGTGTTTAAGTTTGGTATTCCAAATACCAAAGCGTGGCATATTTGTCAAAGCAAAACAAATATAACACAGGGTAGATTTGTACCATGTGGACTAGCCATATATAAGCATCTACACACATTTTAGTTAGTCCATAAACTTGTACCACATATATATATCTATATATAGATATAGAAATATATATCTCTATATACACACACAGACATATGGATATACATAAAGGGCTTTGAGAGCATTCACAAAAGGCTTTGTAAGAGCAACGTAACAAGAGGGTCGGTGCTTACTTAAAATAAAATGTGAATTTATTAATAGGTTATAGGCAAAGCTCTATATATACTTCTAAGATGATCTGATGAAGTGGGGTTTGGCTTACAAAAGCTTATGCTATATATATCTACCTTGGTTAGTTCATAACGTTGAAGTCTATCCTGCCTTCTACTTGACTTCATACTAACACTGCTAACTATCTCTCTCAGCTCAAAGGAAAACCATCCATGTTCCTAAACCTTTTCTACTAATGGGGAGACCGCCCGTTTACAACAACCATCAGTTATGGAGCGGCACCTCGACAAGGAGGCAGGCTGGGAAATGTGCTCCATCTCTTTTCCTTTGCACAGTTAGAGAGGACACACCTGCTAGCACTAAAGCTTCAGGAATAAAAAGGTCTGGCTCTGTTGATGCCATAAGTAAGTATCTCCCTTTCCTTGTTCCCAAATGCATCAGGAAAGAGAGTCTGCAGTTGCTAGAATAAAATCAGAAGGGGCACATGCCAATCTCTCCTTTTGGTAACAGTTCCTGAAAGCAGCCTTTGCAACTGTTTCTATTTTCATGGTTGAATGTGAACAACAGATAACACAAATCAGCTCTTTGTGCAATGTTCACTTAGGCCAACTATTGACCGAGTCATTTTACGCCAGACGAAAACCTGCTCCTTTAGCTCTTAGAAGTGACCTAGAATGAGGGGGAGAAATAAAGGCCAATTAGGAAAGCAAAAGAAAAAGCAAGAAAGGAAAAGACATTGAAAAATGCCAAGCAAGCCGATCCATCACAGGCAGTTCGCTTCTTTCTCCTTAAGAAATCTTGTAAATTCTGCCACTGAGTCCTCGGGGAATGGCTGCCATGAGAGCAGCAGACGGCAAACAGCAGAATTTTGATCTTCATGCAGAAATACAAAGTTTTTATGCAAAGAGTCTTTAAAATATTCAGACAGGGTTCTTTGGGTAAATGTGAAATCTTTTATTAGCGCAGCTAAGTTGGAAAAATTGTTCTTTGCAAGCTTTCAGGTACAAACATCCTTCTTCAGGCAGAGGGAGAGTCATTAAGATATTCTTTTAATTAATTGTTAAAATATTTAATTATTAAAATACCAGGCCTTTGACAGGAGTTAGTTAATTGTCCCAACTTGCCAGAAAATTATAGACTGGAGGTGGGAGACAAGGAAAAAGACAGACATTTAAGGAAAGCTCGGAAACACCTTTCCAAATGGCACACCGCTTTCCCAAGTCACATGAAGTGTTTCGGGCTGAAACCTCAGCTGACGTCAAATCAGCACAACTCCAGAAGAAAGGTGTCCCTTGACATCAACTTGGTTTGAGGCCATTCCCCACCCCAGCAAAAGGCTGTTTAAACAGGATGCCTCCTATCATTTGATGTTAATGATAGTCCTCTCCAGACAAACACAGGTGTTCGTCAAGCTATGAAATCTACAGAGGCTGTGCAGTCAAAACCCTGTGGATGCCATCTTTATTGGACTCCCATTCTCTGGTCCTTCAGAGTTAGCATAAAGAGATGAACACATTTTCCTAACCCAATCCATTAGAATTGCAATCGTCTCAAGAACAGCCAGAAAATAACAAAAAGAAATCTCTTTCAGGTCTTCAAAATACCCTACCAATTTCCTTTTCCTTAAAAAGCAGGTCACTTCCAGTATAATTAATGCAAAACCATGTATGCTTTTTTAATTATTCATCAAAGTTCCCTTGCTTCCTTACGTTAGAGACACGGAAGCTCCTGCTGGGATGGACAGATGAGAACACAACTGCTTTGCTGTCGCTCATCTATCTCAACACACATAATTTCTTCCTTCCAACCTCTGCACTAACTTAATTCCCATCCACGAAACAATCAAATAACCCAGGGGTGGGTAAAGTCTGGTCTGCGGGCTGGATCTGGCCAGCAACGGACTCTACTTCCCCACAGTCCCTGCCCGCATGGCTGGGGCCGGTCTCCTGCCCTGCCAGGTGCCCTGCCAGCTTGGCTGGGGCCGGTCTCCATGGCAACCCCCGCCTCATGCTATCACAGCACAGCTGGGCCTGCGGTGTCCGTGGAGACCAGCCCCAGCCATGCGGGCAGGGGCTGCTGGGAAATGGAGTAATGCTGCTGGCTCGATCCGCCACTGTGCCCACCCCTGAAATAACCCGTTTCATGCTGTTTTTCGACTCTCCTGGATCATCAACTCACCTTTACTTAATGAGCCATTATTTCAGGTGCTGCCAAACTAAAGTGGCATATCATTATGATTCATCTGAGGTTAGACAGCCCATGGGTTCCTGTTACCTGTAAAGGTTGCAGTGGTAAGCCTGCCTCTCTGCATAAACTTGAAGGCACTCTCATCACAACTAAGGGATTGGCACTTTTTAGGATAGAAGCAAAATTCTTCTGGATTAATTTTCAGACACACCAAAAACCCAGTGCCAGCGCTCCTGGGGGAAATTCTCTGCTATGCACAGGACACGTATAAAACCCAAACCCCACATAAAGGGAACTTAAAAGGATACATAGATCTTGTACCATCCTTCTGCACTGGGTAGGATTTTAAGTACTTCCAAATATGCTGAACAAACATTTAGAAAACTGAATTTTAAATCCTTGCATTTTATTTCCTCATTTATGTTACTTGCTTAAAGTAGAATTAAATGCGAAAAACTAATAGAGCTGAAGGGAGGGGGAAGTCTATTTTTAAAGAAAAGCAGTCAAAATTAATTTAAAGTTAAATGGGAAGAAAGAGCATAAGGGGGGGAAATCATCTCTCCCACTTTTTCCAGTTAGAGAAAAAAAAGATTATATAAAAAAAGAAAGTAAAAGGACCTTTGGGTTTACAAGCTTTAAAAGGAAATAGCATTTTCCCTTTTTTTTTTTTTTTTTTATAAATCATTTTTCAAATATGTTCACTGAAAAAAAAATCAGAACAAAAAAAACTGTTTTTGCAAGATATTTTCATTTCAATTATATTTTTCACTTGGTCAAAAAAATTCTAATGAGCCCTAACACGTAAATAATAAATGCAGACTGGTTTAGTTTCACGTTTGATTTTCTAGCACATTTCCTTTCCAGTTTCTACATTCCAAAATAATAATAGTGTTTGTGTTCATAGATCTTTATGGAGCATTCTTAAAAATTAAAATTATTGTGTTTATTGCCATGTAAAACCGTGTTTTGGCAATAGCCAATGAAGTCCATTAAAAACTTCCAATGACTCCAGTGGGTTTTGGATTAGATCCCAAAATATGCGACTGTAGAAATACAGGATGAAAACCTGGCCACAGCAAAAGCAACAGCATTTTCAAATGAGGCCAGAATTTCACCCTGAGTCTGTGTGGCATCAAGGTCTTACTATCCAAGGGAGCTCGCATGATGTCACTCTAATGAAAATTACCTAAAGCTTTGTCTGTACAGTAGTCGCATATTACTCAGATTACAATTTAAAAGATAATCGCTAGAACTATCAAGACATGGAAACCTTGATAAAGCAGTAGCTGGGAAGTGAATCCCTCTTGACAATTCTAGCAAAAATGCAACACTGAAAGGTTGCCTCATACAGACAAAGCTTTATGTTTGGTGGCCCTCCAATGCACTCTGCGATAATTTAATTAGACCCCCTCCCTCCCAAATTACAGATTTCCAATGGTAATAAGGCTGATGCATGACAAACCCTCAACTCTGTGATTAGCCCCCAGTCATAAATTGATCACAATGAGCTGAAATACCTCCAGGGCAGTCATTGCTAACCTCAAAACCCCTCTTGGAGTTTATTCTTATAATTCAACAGAAGTCCAGAAATAGCAGCAACAACACACACGCTAGTACAGTTCTTACAAGCTCTCATTGGAGAAGGCAGCCTTACATTTTAAGAAGATAGCACCAGGGAAGAAGTCAATTTGCAGAATACACATGGCTCTGTTTTTGGTCCTAGAAAAACTAGAAACAATGCTGTGTAACCTGTAGCGCCATCTAGTGGCACATTACTAATGAATTATTTACCTGAAGGGAGAGCGAGATCCCTTCTGCAGAGCCATCAGCATGCTTCACTTGCAGGACGACACAGATTGTGCCCACCAAACGTATTCCTGTTTTAACTGGCCTGAGATTACTGGAGTGAAACCAGAGGCAAAGTCTATTTGCAGTGCTTGTTGGGAAGATTTCTGAATGGTCGGCTAGATGAATTAAAAGGGCCGCAAATGAGGGAAGTGTAACCAAGACCTCATCCTGGTAGATGAAGTCCCTCAGGCTTCAAAAAGAGCTGAAAAGAGTTGGCCCCTGCCCAGATCAGGCATTGCACCCCCATGTCCTCCTCTGCTGACACAGTGAGAATAAGTCTCTTATGGGGTCTAGCTCTTCAACTCATGCTGTAGGAACTCAGGTTTCTAAGACCCAGGACCCATAGTTCAGTTCCCAGCATTTCCCAAAATAGCAGCCATTGCACAGTTGGACCATTCTAGTTGCTCCTTTCTTATGCCTTCAAGAGCCAGTATGCACACAGGCAGCCTTCGCTTAATGCTGCTTCGCTTGGTGCTATCTTGCTGTAAGGCTCATTTTAAATGGATACCGGATTCCACTTAGCGTACAGAGAGTTTCATTCTAATGCTCGTGGTCGCCATCTTGGGTCGTCAAAAACTTTCAGTTTTGCTTACCGTTCGTTTTGCTTAACACTCAGTTTTTCAGGAACCAATTGAGAGCGCTAAGTGGAGGTTGCCTGTACAATTACCTGACCAAGGACTCCGGCAGACAAAGACGAGATTTTGTTACAACCTGTTAGTCACTTAAGTGGACTTAGGTGCCTAAGAAAGTTTCTATTCCACACTTCTTGAATCTCTGGGGGAAAAAACCAAAACACCTAATACAGAGAAACAGGTAGCTATCTCACCACCTTTTTGTGATTCAATCTTAAGGGTGTTGCAAAAGTAGCTGCATTAATACATTTTCAGAACTTGAACAGGATGCAACAGAATCACACTTAGGCACCTAAGTCCACTTAGATATCTAAAAAGTGGAATCAAATCTGACCCCATCTACATCAGCATTGTCCCTGTTTGCTCAGAGACCAGGGTCCCCTCCTGTGTGATCCCTGTATCTCATACCAGGGAAGGCATTAACAGGTTCTTTGAGGACTCATGCCATCAGGATTACCAGCCCACCAGTATCCTCAACCTAGTCTTCTGTTCCAAAGAATAACTATGAAAAGAAGCATGCTGCAGTCTTTAAACACTGCGATCAATGGAAAACATCTGATGGCTTCGAATGGGACTAAGGTCATTCTGTAAGGTGATAAGATACTCAACAGAAAGGAAAACAAAGCAGTGGCTCCTTTGTACAGGAGAACACTATACTTAAACCAACCAGGAAAAGCTACCCAGGGGACTCTGTGATCCTGTGCAAACTGAGATGAAACAACATTAAAGCTGAAGTTTTCCTAGCCATCTGCATTTTACAATGGGAGAGGAACTCCATTAGTGACATCCTAGAGACGGGGAAACTGAAGGGAACAGGTTAATGTGGCTTAACTAATATTACGCACCATGTGAGAGGGGCGACAGATAGGACCTAGGTCTTCCTAACTCACAGTCAAATGCCCTCTCCCTGGACCATGTTAAGATGGATGGGAGCAAGGAGCAAGTGACACATTTCACTAGATTTGCTTTTCTGTAAACTCTGTAATACAATGGGCCTCCTAGATGTCAGTAAGCATTAGTTAAGCACTATGGCATTTAACGTGGGCTTTGCTTTCACAATATCCTAGTAAACAAAAGCAATTATTCCCGATGATATCAGAAATGACAGCCACCTTGGCTATTTCAGCCATGAAACCCTGGCAGTTATATGCTACATATAATTAGCAACCACATATATTTTTTTCCCCAGCTAAGCTTGTCTCTTTCAGACTCCTCTATGTTGCCACTGTGGCTCCTAATGTCACAACATGTTAATTTAAAGTTTTCAAATGATAAAGCCTCCAACAGAATTTCAAGAGCTAATTTGCATGTTTAGGTAGCAATTTTCTAAGGAAGAAAAACAGCTCTTCCGATTAAATGTTTTGCAACAGATGCTGCTCACAACATCTACTTGCAGCTCACCTTGCTAAAGCTCTTCTTTATCCTTGGGATACAGTGAGTTTTGCATGTCTTCAGTAACAAGCCTCCTAGAAATCCCTCCATGGAAGGCAGAATAAGAAATCTGGTATATAGGGGCCTTGTAGGAAAGCGATATATATATTTTTTTAGGTCTGTACAAGGTTTTACAGATTAAAAAACCCAACACCAAACAACTTGTAAAATCCATGTGCAATTTGATGTTGCTGTAAAAGTTGTCTCTTTGTTCAGATTTTATCCACAAGAAAACTGATCCTTAATACATTTATCTATCTTCAGTAGTAAGGAATTGTGTTTTCCTCCATTTTACCTGTGTGGAATTGAGACTCAGAAACTATAAAGGGTAGAGCATAAGGCAACACAATGACGATATTCTGAGCTAGCTCTGGAGTGGAAAGCAGAAAAGCCATTTCAGCCCCCTGCTACATGCAGCTAGAAAGCTCTGATAAAAGGCTCGCACAGGGAGGGTCTGTCTGCAGAGATGGATCCAGAGGGAGTGCAGCAATACAACTACACCCCTCCTTTGCAAACCATACCATAAAAGAATACCCTGGCTGCTGCTTCTAAGCCCCCAAATCAGGCAAGAAATCCCCCCAACTTTTCCCTTCCACTCCTTGCTCAGCAATGCATCACCCCACTCCCACTGCCCACCACCGCCCCTCCTACCCCAGGGAAAAGGGAGCTCCAGAGCTGTTCCTGTGCTGCTCCAGCCAAAATCTGTGGGGGCCTTGGCTGGGTCAGGAACAGGCAGGTCCCTCCTCCCTGCCTCACCATCCCCAGGTGTTCCCCACCAACTTGGGAGCCGGCACAGTGAGGGGGAACCAGCAGGGCAGAGCCACAATAGCAGTGGGCAGAGAGGAGAGAGGACGGAGAGATGGAGGTGCTGAGACCTGGAGGATTATTAATTGGTGGTCAGTGAAACTACTTGGATGCTTACAGCACCATGCCGAATTCTTGTGATGGAAGCAGTTCGATCCAGTGTCGTTTCAGGTGTCTCCACACTTCTTGAAGTCAAATGCGTCGATCCTATAAGACATGCCACTGGTGCTGCCTTCCACAGGGAACTAAAACATACATGCAGCTACAAACATGAATAGAGCGACTCCTACAGAACACCCCCAAATGCTGCAGCAAAAAGCCTAATCACACAACATGCATACAGATGCCATTATTCACTCTTTTTTATTACCTGATAGGGCTAACTTCCTTTGCATCTTCCAGGACTAGACAGCAGCAGGTTGTAGTCAGTTCCTGATTACTGTTAAACAAGGACCCACATGGCTGATATCTATTTTTAATTTGCTAGATGCTACAAGCATATTCATCTTCACAAAGCAGAGATCAACCTTACTCTTTGAGCGATGCATAACTCCCCAAAGCCAGACTACACACGGTAGTTACAGAATACAGATGATTGCACTTAAATCCCCACAGGGCACATCTAACAGAGGGTCTACACTGCTGTTAAAGAAGCCATGTTTGACCATCTTGTTAGAGGCTACACGCTAACAATCTCCCCAAAAATATGGCCCTTGCAACTGAGGTGAGGATACTTAGAAACTGTTTATTTCAATTATTAATCTGCTGGCTAATTACATGCCTGTGGTAGAAGATGCATAAAAAGAGAAAGCTCTTACATTATGGCCTTGTATTTCCCCTCTTCCCCCCCGCCCCAACCATTCTGTATAACAATCTAAAGTGCTTTTAAAAGCCTGGTGTTTTTGAATAAGTTTCACCATGCTGGGAGAGTTATTTCAAGCCCTAAGAAAGTACAATAATATATCTCCTTTAAGCTTTCTGTTAAAAACAAACAAACAGAAAACCTCCCTGCCACCGCCACAGAATAGCACCGTTTACCAGTTAAATACATTATGCATAGAAAAATATAGCTGTTGAAAAGGGCACTTTCCGAAGTATTCCCAAGTGGATGTATGAGACAGAGAGAGAGAGAGAGAGAGAGGAGAGAGAGAGACACTTGTGAATCCAGAGATCATGTGTGTCACCGTCATCAATTGGCAAAAGCGCCATTCAAAATGAACGGGACAGAAGTGAGCCTTCTGCTCTAAGTGCGTAATGGAGTTTGAGCTTTATGATTTGAGTCATGACACATAATTAAGATATTCTTACAAAATACGTTATTTTTTGGAAGCTTGCAATGAAAAAGAGTAAACAATTTGGGGCCCCATCTTTGTGCTCCATGTTTGGACAGCGTGTAACCCGATGAGTTCCTGGCACTTGATCGAAGCTCCTAGGTGCTGCCACAAATTCAACAAGATTAAGCCTGAAAATCAGATTAAAATCACCGAGACTAGTCAGCACTACATCAGGTAATTATAGAATGAGGATTTTGGGTAGAGGGAGCCAAAGTCATGCTACTTTCCACGAATGATGACTGCATCTGAAGCCATGGCTAAAATTAAAAGATTAAAAACCCTTACCCATCAAGGCAACACTCTGCTCAGCAAATCCCAAAATCTTTACTGCATTTTTTTGTCAAGTATCCACTTGATTAATTCCCCAATTATGTATTCACCTGATGCACTAAGAATGATTCATTGAGGACTCACTCTTGATTATGATTATCATTCATTTGGTATGATTCATTGATACAGTAAATAGAGTGGCTTGAAGACTTCCTAACGGCTGGTACTTTCCCCCACCTCCTGCACCACAGAAGCTGTGCCTAATGCTCTGCAGACAAATTAGAAGAAATAGAGGATACACGAGGAGATGAAATAAGGCTGGTAAAAAAAATCCTGCCTGAAATTTAACCTTGTCCACTTGCTGAAAACATACCACAGAAACAGACTGGTTTTGATGGACCATTCACAGGATGGTTCCTCGGTTCCATGATGGGATTGCAGGGACACCCGGGTCCGCCCTCGTCCCAGAGAACCCGAATGCCCAGCAGTTCAGAGTGTGAGCAACCCAGTATCAAGCTCCTGTTCTGCCCAACGCACATGGCCTCTCGACAACCAAAACCAAACCATTTCAAAACCAACAGAAGGGCACATTGCCCGATGTAGAGCAGAGACTTGAAACTGGGTCCCCCACACCCAGGATAAGTGGCCTAACCCCCTCCCCCGGTAAAGAAAGACTCCAGGTCTTTCAAGATGTCCTGTTGTACTTTGGCGTAGTGAATATTTAATTACATATATACAAAGCAGACCAGCTTCAAGACAGCAGGTTGAGAGGTACAGGCAGAGACTACCTCTATAATTCAGATATTCACTTGGGCTACTGGTGATTCGCTCTCACTTTCCTCCTACCGCCCCGCTTCTCCTCTGCAAACTCAGTCAATTGTGAGAGCTCTCCATTTCATTCTGCATCAGAAAGGAACCTAAATATTAAAGACTTAATTCCTTTATCCAAGAAACTTGAGTCAAAGAAGAAGTGACCAAACAATGCACAGTGGACAAAGGCTTAGCAGGACCGAGTCAGTGGGAAAAAAATCCCACTGTGATCCTAGATATGGAGGGATATTAATGATGAAGTCATCACAACTTAGTATCACTGGTGGCTAGCTGTGGACAGAGGGAGGAAGGAGAAAGGGGGTAGGGGAGGAGAGAAGAATCTCAATCCACTTTTTACCAAGTCCAATTACACAGCCTCTTTTATAGATGGGGAGGCAAGTTAAATCCAAATTTTACAACTTGCGCTAGAACATACTTGCTCTTATATAGGCTTATAGTCAGACAAAGTCAAAAATAGGTTGCCATAACTTGTCTAGCTTTCTCCAAGATGCTTGGAGTTGATTGGGTTTTTTTGCAAATTTTATAGAAAGTTTAAAGTTTGTTTATAAAAAGTTTGTTTCCGGTTTGTTTGTTTTTTTTAAGGGGGGGGGAAATACACCATCAGAAGTAAAGCATCTTTTAAATGTGCGTGAACTCAAAAGTTTCTCATCAGTTTTTGAGGAGGTAGAATATCTGCACATAAAAATAATTTATTGCAGATTCCTACCATTTCCCAGCTTTTTACATCTATTGTCATGAAGTAGCACAGATGAGCCTGCAGCCGCCATAAGACTGGGTATAGTTCTAATGACTCCAAGAAGCTGACTTACTCCTTGGACTCAAGCAAAAATGGTGTGCAATGCCTTAAAGAAACCTCCACGCCCTTAAAAAAAAACCCAACAAAGTCATAGATCTGTACAAGGTGGCCAAAAAACTTTAAATATAAATGTGACTCTCACATTCCTATTCTGCGGTCCCTGTTGCTCCATACTGAAATTATTCCAAACTGAAAAACTAGCAATTTCTCTGTAATCGGACAACTTATATTTACCAAAGTTGAAAATAACAGAAGTATATAGATTGTTTGGAGCCAAAAGACATTAACCATACAGCATGGGATGTACGGTATTCAATTAATTACTTTTCTATCAGCCGTCTTCATAACATGACAGTGCTTTGGTCCAAAATGTTTAATTTGTTGATAAAGAAAAAGGAGAAAGACAGCTACACTGGACTGAAATGCTTCCACCACAAAAATTCAGTGCATATGCTCAGCTTTAAACATCTGAATACTTTTATTGACCACCAATTAATAACAAACCGGATTAAATTACAGTCTTGGCAACCATCAGTAAATACACCATTTTACTGTCAGAATTTGCTCGCCTCTCCCACGTCTTGGTTAGCAAGGTGCTTCTACAGTATAAATCCTGAACCCTCCAGTTCATACTAAAATGCTGTCATATCAACCCATCCTCATTACAAAAACTTCAGATTCAAAGCTCTTCAGAATTCAAAAGACAGTGAAACAAAGCCCTACGATGATCATTAATTAGATATGAAACATGCAACAATGTAATTGCTTCCAACTCTAGTTGCTACTGAACACAAATGCAAAATGCTGTGTGGGGGTGGAGGTGTTAAGCCTCCTCCATTCGACTTCTGGTTGTGTTTGCAACAAGGGAAGCTATGAATTATTATCTTAAGCCTGTTGCTGGAAGCAGCTTGCTAGTGTCTTGTAAACAACTTACACTAATGCGTGTCCAACAAGTGCTCAAAATGCTTTGACTGACACTCCATAGAAGAGTAACCTTCCTAGCTTTATTTCAGAGGTTACACACAGAGTGAAGGACGTTGAGGAAAGTCGTACCCTTGCTGTTGGAAATGTAGGGTACGTGCGGGCAAAACGTGTCGCCCTTTCCTCTGAAATGGACCCTGAACTGAAAGGTCAAATTCACATTCATAACTCAAACCTTCCCCCCTCTGCCCCGCAAACTTCCCCGTC
>NW_017728932.1:9013325-9067445 GCF_001723895.1 Crocodylus porosus | reverse complement strand
GGTCCATGGTACCCCGCAAAGGGGTGGGGGCTCTCCATGCTTCTTTCCTAGCACAGGGCTGAGCCGCCAGCTCCAAGCAGGCCCTGTGGGAGGGGCTGTGGCCGCTCCACCCAGCCATCGCCCCGATTCACCATACCCTAGGGACGGCTCTGCCTATGCAGATGCAACATGCCTACATGCAACCAATTCCAAGGTAAGTATCAAAAAAGAAAGCTTTAACTAAAGACAATCATTGTATTGGCCACAATCCCTATTCAGTCAATTGCTTTTTTTTTTTTTTTTAATACTTTAAATAAGTTTTGCACCTTTATCATCATAAAAGTTCTTTTTCTTTAAAGGAAGCTTCGCCATGGGATGCTACACTCAAAGTTTCAGCCTGAAACAAATGTGTAATCTTCCATAGCTCAGAAATTTTAAAAAAGCAATCTTCTTGGAAAGTGACCATTTCAATGATATTTTATTTTTACCTCCTTGTGTCAAATCACTCTCTCCTCTGAATAACATGCAAGATATGAAATCTCATTATCCTTGGATCTCAACCCACTGCGAGAGACAATATAAGCTGAAGTAACAATATTTCACATCCAAAGAGCACATTCATACTTCCAACTCATAAAGGGAACTCACTTTTATATCACAATTATTAAATTGGTAATAATTAGCTTCAAAGAAACTTCTTGGTTGAAAACATTTCATATTAAATTTTGCAATTGTTTGGATATCTTATTTCATAATTTTTAAGCAAAATTTTTATTCCTGGTCAAAGAGGCTTTGTTTGGAAGTGTTAACTTATACAGTGGGTAAGCATTGAAATAAAAGGTTTCAATTTCCCCAAGCTACTTTTTCACCCACATTATTCAGTTGTAGCATCATCATATGGTGACTTCTTGACCTGATTTGGAACAGGAAATAAAAACAAAAAAACCCCCAAACTCATGCAGGATGGGAAAACCATTTCCCACCCAGGTCTAACCCCAGCCTTTAGAAGGTCATATCACCACAGCCCGACTAGGGATGCAGTCCAGTCTTCAAGGGGAGGGAGGACTGTCCCTCCCCAAGCAAACTCGGGCTGGGGCCAGGGAGGGGGGGCTAAACACCCCTTCCCCCACTCAAAGATTACTCCTGGCTGCAGCTGTGGACTACAAATCTCAGGAACTCCTGGAAACAGGGAACAATGATGAGCAACCCGGCAGAGTCCAGCCACTGTGATTCTGGACTGGAAATCCCAGAGATCGTGGGGGGTAGCAGGAAGAGGAAGTGAAGACACAGCACATGCTGGCTACATGCTAGAGAGCTGTTCAGGAAATGCAGGCATGTGGCTGCATTTCCTGAATCAGAGGTAAATGTCTGTTTACTTCAGTTCCAATTTAATCTCCACAGGTTAAACTAACCTGCAAAGACTGAATCAATTCAGCCTCAGGCTTTTTGACAGTGGAGCTTAATAAGTACAGACAGTCATCAATGAGGCTCAGTTTAACTGGATCAAGGGAAAGTGAACTTTAACCGGCTTAATGAAAGGAAAGGAATCAGGTCCTACATATTCCTGGAGATCAGGGTCCTTGATATAGCTCCCCCATGTTCCTTATTGATTTTAGTTCTATTTATGTCCCCAAATGACAAACAGATGCAATCAACTTTACAACTGGGAGCGAGGCCTGGATAGTATTTTCTTGTTACAGGTTCTAAGTTGCACATCCTGGAAACTTGTGTATTGGAGAAGCTGGTAGAAGGACAGACGACAGACGGATATCTAGAAAAAGCAACGTCTTAACTACAGATGTTTCAATCCAGCCAAGAGATTTGGATGCTAAATTCTCCTTAAGTGGATATCAAATCCCCTAGCTGGCTTAGAGAAATCCTTGAAGTACATTTGCAAATTTACAAGAGTGGTTTTGCATGCCCAGTGCTCATGCTCTTTAAGAGAACTTGGAAGCCTGAACCTGTTGGGCAGCTTTGAAAATCCCCATCCACATTTTCTAGCGGTCCATGATCTTGGCTATAACCCAACACAAAAGAACCTGAGAAATGCACGGTTGTGTATGTGTCTCTCTCTTATATAGTCAAAATCCAAGGAAATAACTAGGCTGTTCTGTTCTCCTGAACAGAGAGAAGAGTCTTCTGCAACAAAGGGAGACTGTCCAGGGATTGTGAGAGCAGTAACTTGCATCAGACACCCTGCGTTCAAGCCTCTAAGTGGCAGTTATAAACTATTTCTCAACTGCAAATTGACAGCAAGGTAAAGAAGTAGTTGCAAAATAATGAGGCCAGTACAGTAGCTGCCCAGAGCTGAAGCATTTTTACCAAGCCAATTAGTCAAATGGGTCTTCAAAACAAATATTGTAGGAAAAATCAAGCTTAGAAAAAGGCAGCTAGGGCAATATTTTGAGTCCAATTTATTTAGAGCCCTTCTTACACACGCACAGATCATGCTGGCTACAAAACAGTGGCTTCTTGAAATATTTAGCAGCCTGAATGTCACTGAACAGACTAGGCTGGTGGATGTAATCCACAATGGTGTGTTTTAATGCAAGGGCGTATTCTGTCTATTGAGGCTTAGAATATACCGTTGTTTTTGGTCACGTTGCATATTCCAAACAACTACTAAATGCAGCCCGGCTGTTTGGTGCAGCGAGGCCATTTGCTTTCACAGATCCCCAGTGACCTGCAGTATGTTTGTTTTGCAGTTTCAAGAGTGACAAATAAAAAACACAGCCCATAGCACTTTTCCCACTCTGAACCTATTAACAGACAAAGGATCCTCACATATAAACCAGAGCAATGTAAGCTGCAACAGGTGTTTTAGTAACTGGGATGAATCTGGAAGATTCACCCTGTTCCATGTAATCTGAAAAGCTCACCCTCCCACCTGCAGGCACGGCTCCCTACGTTTTGCACAGGGAGTCATTCTAACATGCGCAAGAAGCTAGAGATTGGCTCAAAACCTGCATGTGAGCAGGCCATTAAGGCAAAGGCTGAAACAATAGTGAGGTGCCCCAGCCAAGGCAGCCTACTGGTCACCACAAACAAAGCATCTGAAAAGGGGGGAACGCTCTGGACAGCCAGCGATCCCAATTCTGTTCCTGGTTCTGCTACAAGCCACCTCTGTGACCTCAGGCAAGCTACTGGCTCTGTGCCTCAGTTTCCCTAGCTCTAAAAATGGGCACGCTGATTTTACAAAAGAGTTTTAATGATGAAACCATCTTTTCCTAGGAAGTACTCAGGCACCGTGACGACAGATAGGGTAGAATCACTTTAGATAGCCAGTTTTTTTTCCAAAATTTCTGGCTAACTCACTTGACAGCCATTCAGCTCATCAGTCGCCAAGAGACTCAAGTAAGAAAAGCCTGAAAAGAAAACAACCTGGTTCACCGACACACCTGCCAAGCCTCTTAGGGTTTTGCTTCATCTCCTTTCTTTTCAAGAGATGTGGACTCTTCTTCATGCCTTTAATCTCTCATCTGAGTAACAGCCATCAACCTGATCCTCAGCATTGGACTTCCAGAGCTAAGAAAGTCATCCGTTACAGCTGGATCTAAAGGTGGGTCTACACAGCCAAAAGAAGGCGTGATAAAACCTGGGTAGGCATGGCCACCCAACCTTTGATTTAATTAGCTTGGGTAACAGCAATGAAGTGAGGGCAGCCTGAGCCATTCTACCCAGGCTTTAGTCAAACCTTCATTTTGCTGGAAATTTTCAAAAACAGGTTAGGTAGACACTTGGCTGGGATGGCTCAGTCAGGCATGATCCTGCCTTGATCAGGGGCCTGGACTAGACGTTGTGAGCTCCCTTCCAGTCCTACTTTCTTACAAAAGATCTAAGGTACCTTGCTGCAAGCAGATGCAGGCTCAGGTGAAGAATAAGTAGCAGATGTAATACAGCACTTCCTTTCAGTCATTTGCATTCTGTTTGTTAACTAAGCAGCACAACACACCGCCACCGTAACCATCCCATAACCTATTCCACATTATCTGGCTATTAAAAAAGAAGAAAGAGTGAAAGAAAGCTTTCCTAGAGCAAGTGCCTGTCATACTGCATTTGCAACTCAACTGCCACCCTTGTGGCCTTGAAAAACTACAGCTAGGGTTCTAGCCCAACATGCTGAGAAGGAAATAAAGCAAATGCTGGGGAGTCTGGAAAGGAGGCAGTATCTGTTTCAATTTATTAGACAATCCAAAGGGATTCCAGCTTAAAAAAAAAAAAATGAATCATGTGCAGCAATGTTCTTTCAAGCTATAATTAACAATGGGGGAAGAAAAGCATATCACCACAGTTGCTGAGCACGTGGAGGAAAGAAATTAGCACTTTTAAACAAAGTCATTATTGCAAATGTGCTCAACTATTTTTAAGCAACTGTAGAAGCCTTAAAAAATGCAAAATACACCCCTGCCCCCACATACTGCACATGTTCTCGCAGCACAGTACAACTGAAGCGTTATCATCTGCACTGCAGCATTGCCTAGAGACCCCAAAGGGAATCAGGGATCGACCCCTGTAGAGGTACACAAGTAAAGAGACAATCCTTTGCCTGAAGGGCTTCCAGTATAGTTCAAGAGGATAAGTGAATAAGTGGAAAAAAGGAAAAGCCATCACCATTGTAATGGTAGGAAACTGAGGCACAGAAAGATTCGGTGTTTTGTCCACAATCATTCAGGAAACCTGTGACAGTTGAAAATCAAAACCACATTGCCCAGGTCACAACCCAGCACTTTCTATTCAATGGAATCCTTTCTTCTGATACTATCGGTGTTCAGTATGTGCCACATCTTTTTTTTTTTTGCTGGATTTTAACCTATTTTCGCTTAAATGCAGTAACTGATTCCTGCCCCTGTTCAAACCCAGTTAATTTCATTATCAGACCAATGGTAAATCACAAGGAACAGGAATTGTATTAAGTTATGCCATGCTGAAAGTGTGGGAGGGTTCCCCACCTCCCCCCACAATGCCAATTTAGCTGATCACTGTAGATTCAATTATCAGACCTCCTGATTAAGTTAGGCTCATTATTTAAGCAACCATGCAGATCTCTTGTTATTCATCACTTAGAACTCTAGCTTCTCCATACTAAAAGGCTTTTGTATTTCTAAATCATCCGCTGCAATTGCTCAGGGGCTGGGACTAGAAAACACGAAGGAGAACCCCAAGAACGGGAGCTCAAGAAAAACAGTCTTTCCCCAAGATCAACATTCATGTGATGGTATTTGAGGCAATCCACTGAGCTGGGCCCATATGCATTTTGGATAATAAGGTTTTCCTAAGGGGCCAGGTAAGATGTGGGGCCTGCTAGAGTTGAAACTGAGGGTGCTTGTACACTTGACAAAAACTGCCCGTTTTTGCAGCGTAACTGCATCACGCTATACACATGTGGAGGAGTGGGGAGGGCGTTATGATTTAAATGAGTTTATGTTGCAAGCTAAATCACATACGCACGTAGTTTAGTTCGCAATGTAGCTATTTGCAAAGTTGCCGCCTTTGGACAGTTTGGCCCTCTCTCCCCCCCACTGCAGGAGAGGCAGAAGTGGTGAGGGGCCCGATTTCCTTTTTCCATGGAGACTGCCCACATCTCCCAAAGCCAGGGGGTGAGCTGCTGGTGGGCCAAACAGCCCCTGAGCTGCAGGGGGCCCCAGTCCTTCCCTCCACAGTGGCGGCACATCCCAGGGCCACCCAGGCAGGTAGCTAGCAGCATCTGACTTGGGGAAGAGCTGGATTGGGCTGGGTGCTGCCTCCAGCCTAAGACAACACCTGCCCGCTAGCCGCCCACCTGGGCAACCCCAGGGGGCACCATCACCATGGAGGTAAGGACCGGGGCCCCCAGCAGCTCACCCCCCCAGCCACAGGACAGACAGGCAGGCTCCGTGGAGGGCGGGGGGAAGGATCAGGCCACTTGCCGCTGTTTTTCCCCGCACAGCAGAGCCTGCCTGTGAGAGCTGCTGCCAAGCTGTGCAGCCCGAGCTGTGGGGAGCTCCAGTCCTTCCCTCTGCAGCAGCCATGCCCCCCGGGATGCTAGTGAGCTGGAGGCTGCCCCAGCTCAGAGGCAGCACCCCACTGGATCCAACGTCTCCCCAAACCCACCCAGGGAGAAGTGCCTGGCAGTCTTTTATGGGCGTCCTTCTACAGAAAGGACCGGGGCCTGCCGGCAGCTCAGAGGCCGCTTGGCCTGCCGGCAACTGGCCCCCTCTCCATGGGAGACAGGCAGGCTCCACCAAAAAAAGGATCAGGCCCCTCGCCATAACAGTGATGGAAGCCCCTGAATTGAAATGGCGGGTGTTTAATCACTGCAGTTAAAAGCTCACCATTTCAATTTAGGGGACTGAACCCCCCCCAATCATGTGTGAAATACTAGCTTAGTATCCCTGGTCTTAGGGGTTGATTTAGCCATTGGAGCATATGGAACTTGGACCATAGGAGGCTGTTCACATGAAAACACCTCCCTGGGCTCCTTGTTTTTGAGGGAGAAACCCCACTTATTTTGAGGTTGTTATTCTGAAGTCCAGTTACGCAGAATGCATTTGTTCTTTCAGAAGCAGCACAGAGAGTCAACAGGAAACTGGTCTGGGAATCAGTCGACCACGGCTGTATTCCTGACACTGGTGATGATTCATTGCATGACCTTGGGTAACTCACCTCTCAGCAGCTTGAAGAAGCAAAGCCATTAAAAACAAAAAACAAGAAATATTTAGTGGGTACATCTACAGCAAAAGCAAAACTCCCAGAGAACAAAGGGAAGCAGTTACGGAGAAAAAGGACACACCACTCAAAGTATTTAAACTACTTTCAGTCCTCACCACAATGAACACTGGCAGGAAATTCCCCCACCCAGGTAGTCATTTTTTTTTCTAATAATACTTCATTTTGGAGTCAAAGGAGAAGGTGCTGAAACTAAATGGTACAATAAGATGACCAACAAGTCACCAGATACATGCCTCTCAAGAGTGCTGAACAGACTTAAAAGTGCCTGAGCTGTTAAAGAGAAAACTACCTCCAATTAAAACAAGAGGTGAAGCTGATGCACAAAGTCTGTTCTATCATTACATGCAAACATGGAAAAAAGCCATGATCGAGGTCTCATTGTGCCAAGCACTAAAAACAGAGTAGACAGGACCATGAAAAATGTACAACCTAAATTCTCTATCTACATCTGGGCCAAATTTCCCTAACAACCAAAAATGAATGGGAAAGGTTTGGTTCAGGCAAAATCTTATGAAAATACATATTTTTTTAATTCTAACAACAAGCTGGTTTTTGCCTTTTGGACATATCATTCAGTCTGCAAGTGAATGGGCACCAGTCTGAGAGACAAAAGACCTGGTTTGTACTCCAAGCAATGCTGCTTGTTTGCTGTGTGACCTTGGTTAAAAAGTCCCCTTACTTCTCCATGCTTTCACTTCAATTGGCGAAAGATGGAAATAATACTTTTGTAAAGCTCTTTAATAGCTATTAATTAGAAGTGTGATATAAATGCAAAAGTATTATGATCAGCTCTTGGGATTACATTTTACCTTCATAAATCCTTTTAAAAGACTACTTCGAATGTGTTAGCTTTTGCTTTTTTGTCTTAAGACAATGGAAATTAAAAGATTTCTAAAAATATCAGAGCTGTTATAATCAAGTCCTCAGGCAATTTTTTAATTTCTCTATTTCCAGTGAAGATCAAAATATACAACAAAGAAACCTATGTTCTTGCTGGAAACACCCTGCCCTCCACTGTAGGGTGACTGTTGCATGACACTTTGAGATATTTGCAGTGTAATAGGATAATTGAAAACAGTAAGACAGAAACACAGTTACAATACATATTCTGAAACCCAGTTTATAGACTACCAGATAAGCCATTTCTGTATTACTGCCATTCGTGTTATAGACAGCTGCTAGTACCAGGAGAACAAAGATGACAGATCCACTTCCAGAGATCTCACAGTCTGGATCTACCTGTTTCATGGGTGTGAGAAACAGACAAAGTGAGAAGGTGTTGGAACATTAGATCGATAGATACAATATGTAGATATATGAAGGCAGCACATGCAGAAATCATTTTGCTATTTAAGTTTGCAGAAGCCGTATTAGGGGTGCGGCAGAGTCTCTGTATCCCCTCTATGGGCCAAACACAAACGGCTAAGTCTGTACCAACTCAACAGCTAGCGGAGTGGCACCTTTATCTAATGCGATGGGCAAGGTCCCAAGATCAACCCCAAACCACACCCCAAGCGAGGACAATTGTAGTAGCTAGCAGATCCAGCCACTTTGGCTGTCCAAATCACTAAGGGACACACACATCAAAACATAACACTTAGCAGTTAATTCTGCCTAGAAACTTCCTTCCCTGGAAGGACGTAATGTAACCTTACATTGCACACATCCCCTAGTGGCTAAGTAATTGATGCACACAGATGAGTTGGCATTGTACAAGGTTCAAAATGCATATGTGAGAATCTCCTTGATGGAATTTATAATGCAATCAACTTCATACTCTCCGTGTAAGGGCTTTAAAAAGCCACAGAGCAACAAGAGGAGAGACTGCTCCCAAATCAGTTTCTCACAATCAATCATTTTGTCTTGGCACACAGGCACCTTTATATGAAAAGAACAGAAGTTTAACCTATAAGAAATCTGAATAAACGATTTAAGAGAGACTTCTGCAGGAGTAGAAAGCATGATACAGAACAGGAAGGGGCTGCCTTTCTTAAGTATTACATGGTCAAAAGAAACGAGTGTACACAATGCGAAAGCCACCTAACTACCAGCAGACAAAGGTGTCAGAGTTCAGCCTGGATCTGCAAAAACTGGATAAGAGAACAAATAAATAAATAAATAAATAAAAATCACACTACTGCATTTCAAAGCCCTAGGTCAGCAGTTCCCAACCTCAGGGTTGTGATGATAAAAAAAATGGGGCCAAAGACACTTGACAGTGTCAACTGATCACAGAAACAAGTGGGAAATGGCAGGTTCCCCTTGTAAGCTGGCAGAGTCCCAGCCTGAAAGGGGCTGCTTGGGGCTGGGGGGAGCAGAAGGGTAATCATGGAGGTGGTGCCACGTGCATGTGCACATGCACATGGCAGCCAGGTAGCGTGGAGAGCAGCTCCCTTCAGATAAGTCTGTGGGGGAGGGCAGGGCACATTGAGGCCCCCATGGTGAGGGAGATAGGGAGGGAGTGGGAACGGGGATGGGGATGGAGGCGCTGCCCAGCCAAGCCAATGCATGGTGCCCAGGGCTGGGGTGGGAATGCAGGGCCCAAAAACTTTGCCACTGTAACTATAGACCAGCCCTAAGCTATATCAGTATGTTTATACAGATGCATCGACACGAAAGAGACTTACTGGTTGAGCTATACTGAAAGAATTATACTGGTTCTATGCTGCTTAGTGAGAACATCTTACCACCTGTCATAAAGCCAGGAGCCTTTTTTGAAAATGACAAAGAACAGCAGCATCCAGCTGAATGAGCAAAGTTCCACTGCTTCGATTTTTCTTCTGATTATGAACCAATGAAAATTCACCAAGTGAATCCGAAGCAGTCTGCTCACTACCATATAAATCAAATCCTTACAGACACAGGTCTGCAGAGAAACAATGAATGAAAATAAAGGTGCACCGATACATCAGTCCAATATCGGATCAGCACCAATATAAAGAAAATATACTGCATTGGAAATTGGCCTGATGTGGCCAATAATTTGGCCAATAAATGCCTGTGCATGCATGCAGCCGCAGCACAGAACGTAGGCGGAGAGGAGCACAGCCCAGCAGCTTGAAGAGCTGGGTGCAGCTGCTAAGTCCATTGTAGTGGAAGGGGAGGGGGAGGAAAGGCGGGTTAGAGGGCAGATCAAGGCCCCCACAGTGTGAGAGGGAGTGGGGCTGGGGCTGTCCAGCCAGGGTGGAATGGAGCGGGCCACAAGACGGAGCTACGGCTCATCCAAGAGGTGCGGGGGGGGGGCAGGGGGGGGCAGGTCCTGCCACTGCACGCAGGAGGGTCATGTGCCCCCAGATCTGCATGGGGCGGGGCAGGACAGGCCAGGGTTGCACTGGACTTTTCCTGGTGTTGGGGAGGGGAGCGCGTTGGGCTGTGGTAGTGCTCAAGGCAGGCAGCAGCGGTGGTCCTGGGAGGGGGCTACAGCAAATTTTGGGGTGGCTGCAGCCCCTCCCATATAGCCCCCTCCCAGCACTGCTGCCACCCACCCCAGCACAGCCCCAGCCCAAACACCCCCCCCACATACGCCAACAAGAACCCAATGCAGTCCCAGCCCACAGCTGCAGCCCACCCCACCCTGCACAGATCAGGGGGCACAAGCCCCCGTGCCCTCCCGGGGTATGCACAGTGGTGGGAGCTGCCCCTAGCCCCCACACACACCCCTCCAGGACAAGCCACAGCTCTGTCCCGTGCACCACCCCACCCTGGCTAGGCAGCCTGAGCCCCACTCCCTTTTCATGGGGACCTTGATCTGCCCCCCTCCCCCCCATCACAACAAACTTACCAGCTGCAAGCAACTCTTCAAGCCGCCAGGCTGTGTATCAAAAATTGGACCTGGTGTCGGCTGATATGCCTTCTTAAAAATCAGCTATCAGTGTCAGCCCTGAAAATCTTTATCCATGCACCCCTAAATGAAAAAGTTAAGAAAGTGGCCAGAAGCAAATGTGGGGAGAAACGAGGGAAAAGAGAAAGTGGCTAGAGTTACAGGAGCATAAGTAATATGAAGCCAGACTTAAAACAGTCCTAAAGATGCAGAATTGATTACTAGCTCTATTCTTTCTTTTGCCTCCTGGTGCCAGCCAGAAGCAGGACCCCGTTACACTAAGCATTCTGCAAATATTTAGTGAGAGCACCTGCTTTTATGGGCTTACAAGCTGGGACAAGAAACCAGGAATAGACAACATAATTAAATAGGCCAAAACAGATAGCTAAAGAGCTTTAGCTACTCTTCAGGTTTCTGAACCATCTGCTTTCCCCTGTGTTCTGAAACTAGAACCAGCCTGCAATGACAGTTTACCCAGAAACCCAGTTCTTCTGTGCCTGCAACACCTACACAGTAGATACAAATACCCTGGTTCCAATCTCACTTACTGCAATGCAAATCCCAAACACCAGGGCTAAGTACAGACATTCAAAAAGCTTGAATCAATTCAACTTTGCAGGTTAGTTTCACCTGCATAGACTGACCTGCCAAGCAAGTAAACAGACCTTCACTTTTGATTCTGGAAATGCAGCTGCATGCCTACAGCAGCTCAGGCTAGAAGCTGGGGGATACTAGAGCTGCCCTCCCTTCCCTTCAACAGTGGCTGGAAGAGTGGACTTCCCTGGTCTGCATGGTCCCCAATCGGGGGCTGTCTGGAGGGGAAAGGGGGCAACAGCCCTTGACAGGCATCCCTAATCTCCCACCCCCACTCATTGCAGGAGCACTTGAGATTCCACCTTCCCTGGGTAGGCACTACTGAATTTAATTGGACTGAGAGACTTATTGTGAACAGCACTTGGAAATTTTGTTGAACACTGGACTTAGACATTGGAGGCTGCTTGAACGTAAAGCTGTTGAGGATCACATAACCTGTTCCAGGGCTCAGTCACTTAAACTTGCCAAACTGGTTTTGCAGGGGAGGGAGCACGGGTTAAGCTGGAATTCAGGAGCTTTTCCCTTTCTGGATTGACTTGATATGACAGACTTGGTGAGAAAAGAGCTATCAGAACTAGAAAAGTGGGTGATAAGAAAAACACCTGTAGCGGGCTGACCCCTTCAGAGCTTGGGTTGAGTCCTAGGCTTGAGATCCTGCTGTTTTGATTGGTGGAGCCCATCCACCAATCAGGAGGCAGCAGGAAAAATAAAGTCTTGCCCATTTGCTGAGAGGAGGGGGAGAAGAGCTCCCTAGGACCTGACTGAAGACTGTAAGCTGTCAGGTCTGGAAGACTTCAGGGGCGAAGCCCTGGAGCGTGTAAAAGGATCTGCATGCCCAGCACAAGGGGCAGATGCAGTGAGGGACTCAAGAAGAGCGGAGCCAAGAAAAGCTGGGGAGCTCTCCCCCAGCAGGCAAGAGGCCCAAGCCTGCTGAAGCTGCCACTGGAGGAGCAGCCTTGGGAGCGGTGTGGGACCACTCAGGCTGTTGATGGTGCACAGGGATGCTGTGCAGAGACCCAGCCCTGGGAGCAGTGTGAGACTGCTCAGGCCCATCACGGTGCACAGTTCAGTGCATGGAGCCCAGGCTTTGGGAGCTGCAAGTGGCAGCTTGAGCCTGCAACCCTGGCAGGGCCTTGGGGGCCTCAGTGAGGTGGCTCAGGCCCCATCTCCCAGCAAGTGGCCAGGTCCCACGGTGCACAGGGTGGCACATAGGCCCAAGCCTTGGGAGTCAGGGAGCAGCAGAGCCTGCTTGAGTTAGCCACCCGGTGTGAAGACAACTGGCTGGAGCCTAAAGGGCCCAGCCTGTGCTAAAAAAGCCCTCAAGTGTAGAGCCAGGGCACAGGGAAATAGCGTTGCAGCCTGAGGCCCAGCACCCAGGAGCCAGCAGCAGTGGTGCAGCAGCTTAGAGGAGCTGAGCCCTCGGTACCCAGAGCAGGGCACAGGGTGGAGAGGAGCCCGGGGCCCAGGAGAGGTGCTGCAGCAGAGGAGACCGCATCGAGCTGCGCCCTAACCATCACCACCTGAGGCAGCACAAGTCATTGGGCCCTTGGGTCCCACAGGGGAAAGATGTTTGGGACAGGCAAACCCAGAGAAGAGGCTGGGTGAGCAGCCTCCCACCTAATCAAGGCCCTAAGGGCCCCTCGTGCTTCCTGGACACCCCCAAGGGGCCCCATTGGAAGGAGGACTCTCTCTTGCCATGGGCCAGGGACTATATTAAGGAACAGATGTTATTAAGATGGTTCGTGTTTGTGCCTTATATTTTGTAACTGAAATGTTGTATTGTGATGTTATAAATAGAGTTATTTGGGGTTTGACCTTGGTTATTGGTTAGTGTTCTCTGTGTAATTATATGTGATATTTAGTTTTATGTCTATTATAACTTAATCAATTGTATATAGTTAAGAACTTTGGGCTTGGGCTACCTCTATAGAGGAAAGAGGAATCTGCTTGAAATTCGGGCACCCCCCTCACAGCACCCCCTCCTGCCTACCCCCTCCTATTCAATCGAGAATAGGGCACAGCTTTGGGTATACCCAGGTTACACAGCTCCATGTTTTAGAGTAAGGATATAATTCTGTAGAGCAGATGCATTTGTCCCATGTTGGTGGGAGAGGGGACAGAGGGGGATTAACCCTCCCCCTTTCACCTCCAGCTATGGGGGAGCGAGAACCTTGCCCAAAGCAAGACCTCAGAACAGTGATGTTCTGACGGACACCCTCACACCGTTGTCCAGAATATTGACATCGTTTCACTGACTTGATAAAAGCCAGGCTGATTTGCAAACCCATAAGGAACCTAAAGTTCAAATAAGGTGTTCAAACCAAGCCGGTCCCCTGATAATTTAAACAGGCTTAGATGTAGCGACACAAGAAGCCTTTCAGTGGTGCCAGGCTGGATTAACTCTTTAGTGGGCCCTAGCCAACAAGCTCATGGATCACGGGCTAATCAAGACCCGCCCCACCTCCCCCCCCATGCTGCCACCTGTAGGAAATGGGGCTCAGAGCAGTGTTGCCAGGTCTTGTGAGGAAAAAAAAAAAAAGCAGCACTGCCTTTAAAAACAAGCCCAAAACTAGCCCAATACTTCAAAGAGAGGGGAGTGGGAGGTGTATGTGGGGGGCTTGTGTGGGGGTGTGGCAATAGGGTGTTGTAACAGGGGGCCTTCTCGAGGCCATTTTACTTTTGCCTGCCCACCTGCTACTGGGCTAACCACCTGCCTTCTCGTCCGCCACACCTTGATGTTAATTAATTATTGATCTTAAGCAGGAGGCTGCCCACTTCCTTGCCCCAATGACAGGGGGCACTATCTGCAGCTCCGTACCTCCCCTACACTGCAGCCCCTACCTCGCAGATGGCATCCTCTGTTGTCAACATCACTGGCTCTACTCTGGGCCCCAGAATCCTACTATTTGAACCTCACCTGGAGCCCTTCATTCAGGCAGCCTATTCCGCCTTCATTATAGGCCACATAGCTCCCTGAGCTGCTTCCCCCTTACAGGTGTGGTCCCCCGGCCCCTTTGGCTACACTGGCCCTGGCCCACCTCCAGGCCAGTCAGAACCCCAGGCCCTCAGCTCTGGGCGTCCCTCACAGTGGGCCCCCGGCCCTTTGAACCTTCTTGTCCTGACCCCACCATTGACCAGTCAGGGGATGTCAAGACAGGTTTGTGAGTCTATGGCCCCACTCTCTTGCGGGGGTCCATCTTCCAGACCCCACAAGGGGGTAACCTACCCGGTTGTGGGAGCTGGGGTTAAGAAGCCCCAACCTGCCTTTCACTAGGGTGGTAACTGGCCTGGCATTTCCTGGGGGCTCCCGTGGCACTGAGAGCCCCGCCAGGCCACCCACTCCCGGCAGGGTGCAGTTTTAGGTCATGCCCAGGACCAGGAGCCTCCCAACCATCCCCTACAGCTGCTCCCTTACCTCCAGGGTGTTTCATGAAGCCTCACAGCCATGTGATGTTGCTGCGCCTCCAGCCAGCAGCAAAATGCCCTGTTTACATGGGCAACTAGAGCTCTAAAATGGCCATCACAATTAAGCACCTGCTGGCTGCTTGGCCCCAGGTCTTAAAGTGGCAGGCAAAAATAGTGCCCTGCCACAGGTATGTTGGGGTGTGGGTGTGTGGGTGTTGGGGACCCCCCACATGGTGCACAGCCCCTGCTGCCAGAGGCAGCAGCCCTCAGGGCCTGCATGGCAAGGCTCTGGGCTTTTCCTGGTACTGTAGAGTTGAATGTGTGCCACATGGAGCCTGGTCTGAGAGGCAGCCAGCGGGACTGTGCTCCTCCCGCCATACAGTGCTGGCTGGAGCTGTGCCCAGGCCTTGCGGGCTATGAGTGCCCAGAGGGCTGCTGCTGCTGGCAGTGCCAGCTGTGTGCCATGGGGGGGGGTCCCCACACTTCCTACCCTCACACCCACACCCTGCCCACCCAAGTCCTGTGCTACTGCTGCCTCCCTGTGCTCCCACTCAGCTGCAGGCCCCCCCAGCACCTGCCCTCTCCCTACCTGGTATCTCAAGCAAGCCGGAGGCTGGGGAAGGCACACCGGTCCCTGGGGTAGCAGCATCAGCCCTGCCTGAACGCTGCATTCTGACTGGGCCAGGCCCTTCCACAACCCCATCTTGTTTCGGCAGCCAGGACCCACAGTATTACAGAGAAGCCCAAAATAAGCAACCTCTATATTTTAAAAAAGCCCAAAAAAATGCAACCCATGACTCTAAAAAATTTAGAGCAACTTTTTTTAAAAAAAACAAACAAACCCAATTCTGCTTATTATTTGTGGATTTGGCAACACTGGCTCAGAGCCGCTGCCAGGAAGTAGCCGCCACTGCAGAAGGGGGACGAGGCCATTTGCGTCGCTGCCATGGAGGGAAGGACTGGGCTCCCCCACCCCGCAGCTCGGGAGCCTAGTCATGTGCCCAGTTTGCCTATGCATTAATCCAGCCCTGCAGTGGTGAGAATAACATTTCAGCTATACAACATGGAGCCTCAGACTAGATGTGGTGATGGAATTTCACAAGGGTCTATGGAGCTTGCATTGTAAATGTTACCTCTAAGCTGAATCTCTTTGGTATTCACAGGCTTGGAAGGGACCTCAAGAATCATCTAAATCAGCTACTGTGCAGATGCAGGGTTTGTGGTTCCTAAACTATCCCAGACAAATGTTTATCCAGCCTATTCTTGAAAGCCTCCGAAGAAGGACGATTCCATGACTTCCCTGGGCAACTTGTACCATTGTCCTACAGCTCACACTTAGAAAGTTTATCCCCTCCAGATTTGCTTTTCTTGCACACCAGAGGGAAAGAACTGCAACTGCAAAAGGGCAAAGCCACCAGCATTTGTTTATTACAGAAATAGAGATTTCAAGCTAAAATGACAGCATCAGTTTCAATAGATTGAAAAAGAACAACAACAACACGCACAGAGAGAACAATCTTCCCAACCAAAATCCTAATGAGAATTCCATATTGATAGCCTATTTGTTAAATATGGGTTTATAGGTAAAAGCTTCAGGACAAGTAGGCAAATCACAGCTCTAGCTCTACTATTCTAGCTGTATTTTGTCCATCGATTCACTGGGATGTGCTGCCTAATTAAACAGGAGGTTGTGGCATCAAATTCCTCCCTGGTGTAACTTCATAGGAATCAATGGCATATTCTCAAGGATCCACATCTCTACACAAGGGGTCAGATTTTTGCAAGACCTCAAGGCTCAAACTTTAAGTGCTCAGCACCCACAATTCACCCATATTTGCACAAATTTGTTGCAGTAGCTTCCATAGCGACCTGTGCAGCCCAAATCTGGCTACACGTTGAAGTACATACACGGGAGTCTGTATATCTGGTCGCAGTCTTGGTTGCTGAACTCACTTGGCTCTGCATGGGAACATGTAGATAGACTTACCATTACTCAGCTCATTACCTATTACCTGTTACTCAGCTTCCAGACACTCCTTTTCCTATGAGTAAAATAACAGTTGAACAGAAAAATAAGCAGGCAAAACAAGATCAGGATCTTAAAAAAACCCAAAACAAAACAGTAGAAAGGACAGATGTACACTAGTACGATTATTAACTAAGCTCAAGCCTAGATCTAAAACTTAACAGCCCATATGCTCACAGCAGGTTTATGTTTGCTACATAAGGCTACATGGAAGTTCCAAGAAAACAAAGGGACAGCCGGGGTAAATCCTAATTAAATTTCAGTGAAATGTGGGAATATAATATCCCTTATCTCTTTCCATCCAGCAAAACGTCATCAGAGCCGCAGTACCCCTCTGTGTGACCTTTTTTCGCCAATCAAATTTTACTGTTCAGCTCACCATGCAGAAGCCAATTAAAAATATCCATCAGCATCTTATGTTTCCTAACCTTGCTTTTTTCTCTCTTTTTTTTTTATTATTGCTATTGCTTTGCCACATAGAGTTAGACGCATCCTAAATCTAACAGGTATTTAAAAGCACAAAGGTATATTAAAAAAAAAAAACAACCAAATGAAATCAGGGGGAACAGACACATAATTCTGCTAAAACTTGAAGGATAAAAATACTTGCTAGGGTGACACACGGTGCATTCTGATCAGGGGGAATGCAGAGAAGAGAATGCCAATAAGCTCCTATTGACGCAATTGAGCAGACTGCATTTCTAAGCAAGCCAAGTTTCTGCCTGACGTCAGCCTCTAATTTAAGGACAGTGCCACGTGACTCCACTCCATTTCAGAAAGGGGAAGGGAAAGGGCAGTTTTGGAAAGGTCACCAAAAGACTAAAGACTCCGTAGAGCAAAGACAGGGTGCAAGGAAGGGAGTTCCTATGGCAGAAAGGATTCCTCGTCTTGACGAGGAGAGTACTACGCACCGAATCCCTGATCCTACATTTCAGAATAGCTGCATAGAGATGAAATTTTGCCTTCTCTTCAAAAGGGTCAAATTCTACCAGAAAGGAAACTAAAGTAGGAGATCGACAAGTCATTGTAGCAATGTACACATATCATACCAAACAAATCTTTTACCTAGGCCCAAAGCCCAAATATTTTGATGGGGCTACAGGGGTTGAGGGAGTAAGAGAGCACATGCACGTGAGAAAGCACAGAGACACCCTCACTGATGTGCTTTTGCTGGGGTCCCATATGCTAAAAAAGCCATTTCAGAAAAACAGAATAGCAAAGAGTTAGACAGGAAGGTGGCTGCTTGAATCTGAAGCTGCTTAATTGCATCATTAACATTTCATTGTGCCTGTCTATTTCCATTTTTCACTTTTATTTCCGCTTGGAATGCGTTATCTAAAAATACATGGCATCTTCTCCAATTTCTGCCAGTTTAGTCTCAGGTTATGAGCATCAAGCACGCCGCAATGCATACCACTCTCCAGCCCGGCTCCACGGTTCACGGGACATCCCATCACCTCCCATGACACGCAGGAGCAGGGTGGAGATTAAGCAGCCAGCTTGCCATACGCTGTTAAACACAAAGCTACCTGCATTATCTAGAAGGTCGTGGTTGCTGCTACACAGCAGCAGAACTGTCATGCCATAATCCAAAGGCCAGGATATAAGCAGAGGACAGTGGGGGTTGTACATCCTCCCCGTCACATGAAAATATAAGGAAGTAACTCCCACAAATGATCATCTCCAGCTTTGTCTATAAGGAAACAGAAGCTCCCTAGCCCTCCTCTAGAGCCAGGCCTTTGCTTCATCTCACAGACCAGCTTCCTGACTCAACAGCATCTTCCCCTGGAAGATCCCTCACCACCAACCAGCCCCAAGACCCCTGATTAGCGCTCACTTTGCAAAAAAGGAAAAAAAACCCAAAAACACCGGCACAGAGAAATGGCTTTCCCAAGGTGATACTGCAAATCTTCACCAGGAGCAGAATCCAGTGTGACAGAAGAATTGCTCTATTATTTTTCTATAGTTAAAAAAAAAGAAAAAAAAAAGCTGCCATTTTCTAAGGGATGCCTCAAGTCTAAGCAGGTGAAGAACTAATGAGTTAGACTCTCAGCTCTCCAGGGCAGGGACTGTCTCCTATTGGTGTTTGTAAGGCACCCCACAGCTCACGTCCCATTCTCCTTTGCTGCAAATAACGGTTCTTTCCTGTAAAGCTGCATACTGCACAATTACGTTGCTACTGAAATAAAAAATCTGGAATTATAACTACAGCTAAGTCGTTGCTTGGCAAGACAACTGTAACCCAGCATTTCAGTTATAGAGGAAGTTACGTGCTTGTAATATCTTTGCTGTTCTGCGTACTTTAAACCAACAAAAGAGTTCGGGTTGATTTTTTGATAACTAGCCTTTCAACATGGAAATGCTAGCATCACGTCCTGTAACAACTAGGGATGTGGAGGCTGTGATTTACCCATGCATAAAACCAACATGTCTAAAAGTCGAGCCTGGAGTTCAACCTAAAGAACGTGATCATGGCTGCTTCTCTCTACCGGATGGCACTCAAGTCCAGATTTGTGGGTATATAAAGAAAGTGCCATGGGCAGGTAAGACATTCACACCCAGGAAGCACGAGATGCCGAGCTAATATGGTTTTGCCTACTTCCATCCAGCAATGAAGTACAGCTGTTGAGAGGGGAATGCTGTATGGACTCTGACTGGGACTTCTGATAAGGAACTTGTGAGCTCATGGGCTGACTCATCCACAGTGCAGCAGATGAAGAAAGGAGAGGGAAATCCTACTCCTTAAGTGCTCCCCTGAAGAGAGGGGCATGGCAGCTCCCAGGCTCATGAATAGAAGTCTCTTGGAGTGAATGTACCACCCACCATCACTTTTATATTAAGCAAAAACCCAAGTGGCTGCAGAACAAAGCACAAATACATACAGAAACCAGATAACAAGGACAATGGAAGCCTGGGTACACTTTATCTCCTCACTTCTTTGGGACAACAGCACTTCCCTGGAAACAAAGCTATTGCTCCAGGTGAATAAGGAGGGAAGGAACCCAGCCTACAGGGTTAAGGACAGAAGTTGCACATGAATCAGTCTAAATGATTGGAAACCAGTTCAAATCTGTAATGCAACAGAAGTTCAGTGCTCAGAAACCACTTTCAAAATGTCCAAAACCTGTTTAGGATAAACCTGGATGGAAGTAGTGTCACACTTAACTTAGGTTTAATCAGTTTATTAAGTTTCTGTCCCAGATCCCCTCCAGATTCAAGTTAACTCACAGTCCCCCAGCATCCCAAGATGCTCTGCACCTCTCCCACAACACCCCACCCCTCCCTCATAGGGTAGGCAGGTTAGCTTTGACCCCATCATCTGCTCCCACTGAGCAGGGAGGCTTCTTGTCTGGGCCATTGTAGGCATGTGGCTCCATTTTGCAAATGAAAAGTGAATGTAAAGTCACTTGCTTATCAGTTCAATCTACACAGTTTAGACTAACCTGCGGAAAATTCATCAATTCAGCCTCAGGCTTTTTGACCATCTGTACTTAGCCTAGGGAATAAAAGTTTATCCAGATATCACCACAGTTCTTAGCATCTGATGAAGCAGGTTGTTGCTTACAGAAGCTACCGCATCCTCTGATGTAGTCTATAAGGTGCAAATCCACCCGGCCTTCTGCCAGACCAACACGGCTAACTACCTCTGTTTGCACGCCATCGGAGAAATGGTAGGAAGGACGACTTCAGTGTGCCCAGCTCATGAGCGTATGAGACTTCAAACACTCTAAGAATCAGTGACCCAATGAATACTGGCAGGGTTTACAGGACAGGGCATTGGGCTAGGAGTCAGGAGACATCAGTTCTAACCCTAGTGCTGCCACTGACCTGCTGCATTAACCTTGGGCACCTCTTTTTGCCTTCTCCCCTTATCTGTCACATCTGAGACAAGTTTCTAGGGAGACCATCTCTCACAGGGTGGCTGCGTGATGCCACGCACAATGAGACCACATCTTGGTTTCAGCCTGAAGATGTTATGATAAAAGTAACACAGCACCTTGTACAAAAGGGTTACCACTAGCATGTACTCCATAGCTTCATGAGAGTGAATTACCCCGGCTGAATTACAGTGCTCAATAAGCCACACATACTGGTTCTAATTTATGAGGCATTCCCAAGGAGCGAAGCAGCACGCTGGATGGTTGCTGATACTGGGCACAGTAAGTTTACCATGTAGACAAAACTCTGAGTCCATAACAATGGCACTAGGGATGGTCTTTTGACCTAGAGATAAGCACTCCTTATTTAATGGCCAGAGAGACGAGACATTTTCTTATGAGCCATGCGTCACGCATTATAATGGAAATCTTTCACAGCTGCTGCAACATTGCAATTTCAACCAAATCAGAGGAAAGGAAATACTGGAAAAGCTTGTCCTACTTTTCTCCTGCATTATTGACACTGAAAAACAATATCAATAATACAGGAGGAAGAAGGGGGAAAAAAAAAAAAAAAACCCAACAAGAACTGGAGAAGCGGAATCAAGCGTCCTAGGCAGTTACTAAACTACAGCTTATGTTCCCAAAACAAATTTTGCTTCCCCACTACCCCACCAAGATGCCCACCATCTCTGGAACAGATACAGGTTCATATGTATAAATAAGCAGGCACATGCCCTCTGGAAGTAGTTAGGCCAAATGCAGTAAGGAATTAAAACACTGAGGCCAGTGGTTCAGAAAACAGGCCATATTAGCATCACTTGCAGAGTAGCATCCAACAGGAATTGCTCGTGAATTCAACATAAATCAAACAAGCCTTGTGCAGAAACAGTCGCTTCCATTGAAAACCTGAGCGTAGCCAGGCATAAGCCTCAGAACAGACAGAGATCTTCTCTCTATCGTACCAATGGGGCAAACCCAGGTATAGAGAAGAAGCGGAAAAACGTCTAGGTACAAGCCAACAAGAGCTTGGTTCCAGCTGACGGCCCTATCAATCCACTCTGTCCCATCGTTTTCCACCTCAAAACCTATCCACATGCTTCTAAGGGTTGAAGCAGCTCTGCTTAAACAAACAGCCAAAATCAGCACTAACAGAGGTTCTAGGATATTAGAAGAAAATCTTCCTTGCCTACACCATAGACAGAGGTTTCCAAAAAATCCCTAACATGTGCTTCAAAAGCCTCTTACCAGGTGGTTTTAAAATATTTTAAAACCTCATTTTATTACTCTTCAGAAACAGATTTTAAATCCCTTCCAAGTTGTCATGCTACAAATGTTCCAAAACAATGTTTTTAAAATGCTATATTATATCCCCCAAATGGGGAAAAGAGAATTACCTTGAACCAGCAGGAAAAGAGTAAGCATCAAGAAATTGAGAACGAGTTCCTAGGGAACAACATTTTACTGTAATACTGGTAACAGCTTAGGCAGCCTGATCATCAAAAAAAATAAATAAATAAAAGTCTAGTTTGGCAAAAGGAAAAAGGTTTGGGGCAATATTGGTTTTATTTAAACACTAGGGGGCAAATTCTCTGAGGAAAAGGGGTCATTAACAGCACAGCTAGTTAGGGTCAGATCACATTACATGTATTAGGCATCTAAATGGACTTGGGTACCTAATTGCAATTCTATTCCACCCTGTTCTATTCCTACTAATATCCCACATGCATCTAGTTTTGTAATATACTGTCAACTCACCCTTAAGATGGAGTCACAAGAAAGCAGTGAGGAGGAGACCCACCAACCTTTTGCATTTAATTGTTTTTCAGGGACTCAAGTAGGGTGGATGAGAATTCCCCTTCTGTGCCTCAAGGTGGGAGTGAGAGGGGATAGAATCTGACCCTAAGTATCTGATTCCCATTGATCCTTGTAAGGGCCTTTCCAGCCCTGGTTTCCTAAGGCCTTTAACCCAGGCTCCATGTTCAAGGCAGTATCATCCCCCCAGCTAAACCAAATCTCAACCAACTGTCTATCTAAACTGCTCTTGAACATTTCCAGGAATGAAGATTTCACAGCCTGTCAAGGTAGCTTGTTCCCATACTTGACCACTTGCACAGTCAGATAGCTCCGCCTAATCTCCAACCTAAGTCTCCCCTGCTGCAGTTTGAGAATTGTCCCTAGTCGTGTCCCCTACAGCCACAGAGAAAAAGCCCAGCTCCATCCTCTCTTTAAAATCACCCATTAAGTATCTGAAGACTTTATCACCTCAGTCTTCTCTTCCCCAAACTAAACAACCCTCATAAGTTATGCTTCCCAGACCTCCAATCAGTTTTGTTGCTCTCCACTGGACAAAAAAGTTGCTCCTTTGTCCCACCACTGCTTCAGCAACAGTAATGTGGGTACAGTTATTTACACTCATTTTAAGGCTCTCTTAAACAGCAGTGGAAAAAGCATCTGATTCTGATTTGTGACACGTTCCTAGGGTCTCTACAGATAGGTTAATTCAGGTCTCTGGCTAACAGACCTCTACCCACATTTTCAGATGTGCTGCTGAAAACTTTTCATATTTCCATGCTTTTTAATTGGTTGCTGTTAGTTAACATTGGCTCTTTGTTACAGGAGCACTCGGGGATGGTTTTGGGTTCAGTTCCTCTCTTGATCTGCATTTCCATTTCAATGAAAGAACAAGCATAAAGGAGTATTGTAGAACTCGGCGGCACATAAAAAGGACGATAAAAGAGACTTCACATTACAGCAGCAGTAACAAATGCTTGACATAATTCCATAATTAGAAAAGAGGTTTGCAAATACAAATAACAAAATTAGAGCTGGAGAAGACTCTTTAGCGCCCTCTTTAACTAAGAATAGCACACCCATCCTAGCTTTAACCTGTTGGCTAGGGACAGACATTCAAAAAGCCTGAGCCTGAATGGATTCAATCTTTGCAGGTTAGTCTAACATGACTAGGCTAAATCAGTTTGTAACCAACTGAAGAAATGTAGGCACATGCCTGCACTGGCTCAGGCTAGAAGCTAGGGAGCACTAGAGCAGCCCTCCCCTTGCTTCTACAGTCCTGAGCTTAGGGGGGCATGGCCAAGCCCTGGCAGGATGCTCCAATTAGGGAGGCTTCCCCACCCCACCCTGCCCTGCCCCAAGCTCACCAGCGAGGGAGCGAGCAGGGAGTTGATAACAGAGCATTGAGTTACACAGAGAGTTGTTAGCATTTATCACCCCATCAGACAAAACAAAGCTTCTCTCATTAGTTCAAGCTCTTCTTAAACAACTTTTTCCAAGGAAGGAACAGAGGGACATTGCCAGTTATCTGCTGATTAGCTCCAAACAGTCCTAAACTGATCCGGTCCTGTCTGTCTTTGTCCCGTCTCTCACAGCACGGACCATAGGCAGCATGTGGTCTGCTAGCTAATGCTGAGAGGTGTCTGTGTAAGGCAGAGGAGAAGGGGGAATCCTTACTTGATCAGGGAGTGGGGAGGGTGGGGGGAGCATGAGGAAGCCAGGCAGACGCTGCTGTGCCTGCAAGTCTGGTCAGAGCTGCAGCCAGGGAACAGAGGGGCAGAGCCAGAGAGCAGAGCCCCGTCCAGATCTGCAAAACATCTGGGATTCTGGAGGATTCCGATTCAACTTAAACCAGCAAGGGAGTTGGGACAGACGCTGCATAAACCGGCTTGACCCAAATCAGTTAAGTCTGATACTTACTACATTCAACCACATTTCTCTCAAACTAGTTTCAGCCATTTTCAAACTAGTTTATGTGTGGTGAACATCTGTTCTGTTACAGGTTTAAACCAGTTTCTGATCACTTAAATTGGTTTATGTGTAACATCTGTCCATAGCCATTGAGCTTGGGGTGACAGTCACAGCAAAGATGCTGCCCCAAGTACCTGCCCAGAGGCTCTGGTGGTTCAAACAACCTGTCCTGATGTCTATCTTGCTACGCCCGCATCAACGTTGCTACTCATTCCAGTTAGAACAAAAACTAGTGTGCTTTTGCTTGTGGAAAATACACATTTGATTGAAGTACAGACATACCTATGTTTAGGGTATGGCATGAAGCTCATCTTACCATTTCACTTTTCCCCAATATCTCAAATTGTTGCTCTTCCAGAGTTAGGCTGGGCTCCTTAGATTCAGCCAAGAGCCTGCTCATCTGCTTGCTTTTATGTTCTCTTAAATAAATAAGTTTTTCTAAAGTTAGAACCTAGGTACGTTAAGAGGCCATCCAACATCCTGCAGACAACGTCTGCTCCAACCATCAAGATTTAACCCTCTACATGAGCTAGCAGAAACTCCTATCAGTGGAATTAACATAAAAACTCAGAAGAAAACAATAAATGGAAGTGTTCAGGCAATAGATAAGCCTTACTGTTTGTATTTAGGGGTCTTTTCTTTTTTTTTTTTTTTTTTTTTTTTAGGTTCCTTACTACCATTTTACAAAGTCTCAGCACTGTAGCTAGCAGAATGAAAGCAAAGTCGGTTTGTTTTAGATCACGTATTGAATTAAAAAGCTTTTAGTAAACATATTGTGCCTGGAAGCTGACAGAACATTGTTGGTAGCTTTTTTTAAATGGAGCAACTTTATTTCCTAATTATGAAGGGAAGGCAAGGAAAGATGTCAGTGTACAAGCCCTGAAGAGTCCAAATGAAAGCAAAATTTAAGCACTATTCATATATGGGCAGTTAGTTTCTTCAATTACCATCTGCCACAAATGAAAAGGAAGAAGGTGAAACAATAGGAACAACAAAAACCTACCGAAATGAACTTTTGCATGAGTTCATTTTTTGTAAAGCCATGCACTTACACAGGTTAGCATTTAAACAAGAACATCCAATGTTTGCCCACACAAAATGAGGCAGCGTCCTCAGTTGAGTCTAGGTAGAAACAAGGCTCCCATCTCATCATGTTATTGATTTCTTGCCCTCCCCAGATTTCCCATAGCCTTATATCCATCTGGATTTCTCTTAATTAAATCTAAAAAAAACCCCTAACCTACTGTTTAAAGGGCTTCTGTTTCATCCCTCAAAGGCAGAAAAACATCTTAGTGATAGTAGTGCCCACTACAGCACACTTACATTCCCTAGTAGGAGCGATTTTTTCTAGTACTTTGAGATGTGCTGTGGAGATGTGCTATGTTCCAGCTAGCTAGCTCACAGGAACTAATAAGGGCAAAAAGTAGTGAGATTTCTTCTTTCCCCCTGCAGAAACATCTCTTGGGAACCTTGAACAAAGAGGAAGATAATTTAGAGCTCAAGACATAAATGAAGTGGATTCTGAAATTCAATGCATACCTGATGGACTATCATCTACAGTACAATCAAATAAAAAAGGCAACTTGCTAACAGCTGTTGCATGAACTTGCTGTCTTTTGCTTAAAATGGACCCATTCCTATAAATAGTAAACAGCATGCTCAAAGTCTGGTAGCATTGATAAGCTGTTCCTTCCCTGTGGACTCGCTCTGTTTTTTGGCAGCAAGAAGGGAGGTCTGCTTACTTCATCTGATCTTTTTACCTGTTTTTTGGGACCACACTGAGGTAGGCTGGCCCTTCCACCTCCACCAGCTTGTGCAAACAAACCTCAAAAGACACCAGGTGTTTCAATGATTTATACAAAGTACCCTCTGTTGAGCCACACAAAAACCTTAACATAAAACAAATCTAGCTGGGACGAACACATGACTATGCATGGCAATGTGAAGCTGCAATATAGATCTAGCACATACAGATTCTCTCCGACTCTGGAAGGGTTCCTGATGTAAAAGTGTCACGGGTAGTTACAACTGGAAGGCAGAGATGGCTCCAGCCATGGCTCAGGCAAACACATGAACAATTCCATCCCTAATCACCCAAACTCTTAATAAAAGTGGCTGCATGTCATCCAGAGCTGGGAGCATAGGGGAGGTATTTAGTGGCAGAATGTATTGGCTAGGGACACATTCAAAAAGCCCAAGCCTGAATTGATTCAATCTTTGCAGGTTAATCTAACCTGGCTAGGCTGAACCGGTTTGCAACTGGACAGACATTCTCTCTGGGTTGAGGAAATTCAGGCACATACCTGCAAGTGGCTCACACTAGAAGCTGGGGTGGGGTGGTGCTAGAGCAGCCTCCCTTCCCTTGTACAGTACCGAGCTAAGGGGGGGGGAGGTGACCAGGACCTCTGATTAGGGAGGTCTGCCTGCACCGTCCCAGGCTTTTCTCCATTGGCTGCTCAAAGGGTGGGAGTGTTACCAGACCCCAGACCCCTGCTATCACTCTGAGGCAAGGGGGGGGAAGAGGTGTGCTGTGCATGCATTTGTTGATGATATGGAGCTTTTCAATCTCCCTCCCTGCTTCTTTATACTGTCTGCAGCAAACTGACAGGTGAGCAAGCCAACAGGGGGCTGATAACAGTGATTATCACCTCATCGGCAAAACAATAGGCTTTCTCCATTAGTTCAAACTCTTTTTAAAGAGCTTACCAGCTGACCTGTTGATTAGCTCCAAATAGCCCTAAGCAGGTCACTGTTCTGTCTGCCTGTCCCACTGAAATGAAGAGAGAGATGCACACAGACACCTCTCAGCACTAGCTTGCATACCACATGCTTGGGGGCCATGGGGCTGGGGTCCATGCTATGGGAGGGAGGAGGGGGTATAGGGAAGCCAGGCAGACCCTGCTGTGTCTGCAGTCTCTGCCAGAGCTCTGGCCAGGGAGCAGAGGGGAGGGGTCAGCTCTGCTGTGGAGCAGAGAGCCCTGCCCAGACCAGAGAGCATGCTGGGATGCTGGGAGTGTCTGGGTTATCTTAAACCAGCAAGAGGTCTGGGACAGACAATGTATAAACTGGTTTAACCCAGATCAATTAAGTCTGATACTATATTCAGTCAGGTTCATCTCAAACTGGTTTATGTGCACTGAACATCTGTTCTGTTACAGGTTTAAACCAGCTTCTGATCACTTAAACCAGTTTGTGTGTAATGTCTGTCCCTAGCCATTGGGACAGAATCCAGTTCTTCGCTACAGACAACTTAGCTGGGACTCATTATCCATTGATAACAATACAAGGGAAGCCAAGAGGACACGCAGGGCAGGCAAAGTTCATCTTGCCTAAAAATTGTTTTCTCCCCATCCTCCTGCTTAAGCAACCCTGGTGACTCACTACACACTCCTGCTTCTTTTTTTGGTTGCCTAATCCAAAGTCCACTGAGTTCAGGGTTAATAGGCTTTGGATCCTCCCACAAAGTGCTGCTGTTTCTCGTGTCTATACACCACAATTTGACCATTATACATACTTGTGTTTATTTCTTGTATTTTGTGAGATCTTCCATTATACATGTGCCTTTAAGGAGCAGGCACTGCAGCAGGTGTTGCACCATCTGATACTCTGCTGCACTTGCAGCTGGTTGAACTAATGGCGTAGCCCCACTTCTTCATTAGTTTCTTGGTGTGTCCAGCTCTAGTGCAGAGGTGGTTGAGACTTGACCACTTTTGCCATGGCTCATCAACCCCTAGTGGCAAGGATTCAGCTGCTGGAATGTCCATTTTTTCCACTGTCAGATATGTTTTTCAACCTCTCATGCTTAGGAACAGTTAGCATTTCCAAGCAATGAAACCTAGGGTCCTCACACTGTGCAGTATTGTATCATTATACTACAAGTTCATTACTATGGTGATTCATTATTTGCCTTCAGAAAAAAAAAAAATCTGGTTTATTAAACTATAAACCTGTGTGAAGCTCAAGTACAGTTAATAAACAGGAAGAAACGAGTAGAACTATGATTTCTGTGGAAATTACTGTTGGATTACCTGGTAGCCAAGGCCACTTGTTTTGTATTGTTTTCTCCTTCAAACACTGAAGAGTAAAAGAAAAGTCTTTAACATTCATATCACAAGAAGTCAGACAAGAATTCCCAGATAAACACATTTAAGCAATGCTAGGTTAATTAGGATTCTCAGTTTCAACTGAGTTTCAAATGATAAAATGCACGTAATCTTACAACCTAAATTATAACATGCCAAAAAGTGCAGCAAGCATTCAGTAGTTCATGACCAGAGTTCTTTCTTTTTAAAATAAACCAAACCAACAGGATTGTAAATATGCTTCTGTTCCTCCTTCCCCCATCACATCTGCATCAAGAAAGCCAAGTGCGTCTTTGGTATCAAGAGCATTGGCACACACCACCCATGGTAAGATTGTCTCAAGCTCCCAAATAACATTGGCTGCAAGTCCCATTTTCAAAAGCAATTCTGAACCAGATTTTAGAGGCACAAAACCTTTGCCAAAAGCAGGTAGCTAACTAGTGGGATTTTCACAAGGCACCCATCTGTAACAGCATTACAGCAGTTGAAGAAGCAAAGCATTTCAAATCAATAGGGAACTAAGGCAGCGGCCCTGGATTGTGTTTTGTTGTTTTCCACCAACTCCCTATGTAGCTTTAGACTGTGCTGTATTTGGCATTTGTTGTTCGGCACACCTCTTCAGGAGGATATGTTATCATTGTACGTGTATATGCAATATAACATAACTTACAAAGAAAAAAGGGGGGTAAAAGGAATTTCCTATTATAAAACATGATGAATGATACACTTAATTTTTAACTGCATTTGTGTCAAGCTCTGTTTGGACAGAAATTGGAATTCAAGTCAACAAACGCTGTATTTTTAAGTTAAATGAAAACTATCTTAAATATCCTGGCTGTTGAGAGAGTTTGCCACAATACATTCTGTGTTTAAAACTAGTTAATAACACAAAGGCCAAGTACAGACAGCCAAAAAGCCCAAGGTTGAATCAATTCAACCTTTGCAGGTTAGTCTAAACTGCAGAGATTGAACTGAGAAACACCTGGACACATATTCACTCTTGATTCAGGAAATGAAGCCACATGTCTCCAGTGGCTCAAGCCATGAGCTAGGAGTGGGCAGTAGACCACAGCTGTCTGGTACATAGCCAGCATGGGCTGTGTGTTCACATCTTCCTGCTGCCCCTGAGGTCTCTGAGATTTACAGTCCAAGATCACAACAGCAGGACTCTGCAGGGTTGATCATTGCTTCCTTTTCCTACTTCCAAGTGCCTCTGGGATTTGTAGTCCAGTCAGCAGGAACTTTCAGTAAGTTTAGCAGGAGCAGGGCAGCTCTGCACTTGGGAAAGGTGGATTTAATCAGAGGAAGGGGAGTTAAACCTCCCTCCCTGGCCCCAGATCCCTGCCTTCTCCCACCACCCCTTCTCTGCTGGAGCAGACAGTACAGTCCAGGCCAGGGCTGGAAAGCATGATAGGGGACTGTGATTTAAACTTAAACCATGAAGGGGTCTGGGACAAAAGTTTCATCAACTGTTTGACCCAAATCAATTAAGTCTGATACTACATTCAGCCAGGTTCATCTTAAACAAGTTTCAGCCATTTTGAAACTGATTTATGTGCACTGAACTTCTGTTCTTTTAGGCAAGGGACAGACATTCAAAAACCTGAGCCTGAATTGATTCAATCTTTGCATGTTAGTTTAACCTGGCAAGGCTAAACCAGTTTTAGAACAGCCCCTCCCTTCCTTCCCCAGCACTGAGCTGAGGGGAGGCATGGCCAGGCCACAGCAGGACACTCCGATTAGTCCAGCAGGAAACTGATAACAGTGTTTACCACCCCATTAAGAAAACAGAGGGACGTTCCCAGCTACCTGTTGATTCAGCATGGACCATAGCCAGCATGTAGTCTGCTAGCTAATACACAGACACCTCTCCGCAAGGCAGAGGGGAGTGGGGAAATCCAAGAAATGGTGAGGGGGAGAGGGGAAGCAGTCCACAGTCTCTGCTGGAGCTCCAGCCAGGGAGCAGAGGGGAGGAGCCAGCCCTGCTGTGGAGCAAAGAACCCCGCCCAATCCAGAGAGCATGCTGGGGGCATCTGGTTTATCTTAAACCAGCAAAGGGGTTGGGACAGACATTGTAGAAACTGATTTGACACAAATCTGTTAAGTCTGATACATTCAACCAGGTTCAACTCAAACTGGTATCAGCCATTTTCAAACTGGTTTATGTGCACTGAACATCTGTTCTGTTACAGCTTTAAACTAGGCTCTGATCACTTAAACCGGTTTATGTGCGACTTCTGTCCCTAGCCAAAGAGAGAATCACCTGTAGTTAGTGAATTAAACCCACTTTCTCCAGTTGCCATGTCATTCAAGATTGTAGAATGAACAGGCCTTGGTTTCTCATGCATGGTTTTTATCCATAGATTGATTGGAAGAGAAGAACAAGCTTTTCTGCTTCTTCAGCTCTCTGCTCCAAGCAAGCTAGTCATTAAACTGAACTAGCACAGAAACCAAAAAAAAAAAAAAAAAACAAGAAAATATTATCTCACTTGCAAAAGCAGCTATTGCCATCAAACATGTTTTAACTAGCAAACTCAAGTTCCTGATACTTCACCAGCAACATCTGCCATTTCTGTAGCAGATACACGCTGCTTCATGCAAACCTTGAAAACAGACAAGTTATCATCCTTGTGTCTCAAAATTGCCTATTTAATTAAATGACAGTGACCTCACTGCATGATTGACAGCCTTAATGCCCCTTTGGTTTCTTCCTTTACTCATCCAATTGGCAATTTATCTTATTATAAATGATTCCGTTGAAAGGCAGTTATTTGTTGCTAACTTTCACAATTTTATTCAAAGTTTAATATGTTCAATGTTGTTCCTCAAGCCCCAGATCCTGGAATTGTGATGCTGCATGACAATCTCTGTTTCTGTTACAGAAGCATAGATTTCTAGCTCTCATGGCTATTTTATGGGTGTATTTTAACCCGAACTTGTGATTACAAGCGTGATTTTTTAATGTTGGTAGGTGATACCTCAGCCATCCATTACCCCAGATGCAGGTTGTTTTTTGCTCTAGGCTCAATAGCAGGCAGCTGTGAAGAACCTAAGGCTGCAACAATCCCTCTCCTCATAGCCAGTGACGAGACCATTTTCAAGAAAGGTACCTCCATGCACTTAATAAATTTATCTTTTCCCCCCAAGAAGTTACGTGGTATATAATCTTGAATAAACGATATCACTGTAAGGGCTGGGTTTATTTATTAACCTTGATTTATCTATTAATCTCCCGCTCTCTCTCTCAAGTATCTGATCTCCCCACCTGCCTACAGTGGCTTTGCACCTAATATGCTTATGTAACAGCTGTCAGTCTGCAAAAATCAATACTCCACTATCAGAAAGCCAGCCACAAATTAGGTCATATTAAAAATCTGGGAGGAGAAGTGGAGTGTGCCTAAGAAAGCAGGGAGCAGTCATAATGCAAAGCAATGGAAGATTTTCACTTTCTGAAACTTAAGAAGTGCTCATTATAGCCAGAAGCAATAAATTAAAGCTGCCCCAGGGCCTCATTATATGAACAGGCATATACTAACCACATAATGGGAAGCAGCAGTGATGGCAGAGGAGCACAAAGCAATGATAAAAGATTCCACAATATCTCACTTACGTTAAAGAAAAACCAGAAATGCTAAACTTCATGGATTTATAGTACATACGTTACACCTGAGGACTGTTAAGCAGGGAAATGATTTGGGAGAAGGGAATTTATAATCAGTTCAATCTCTCATTCCTAGGTATTGGTACAACTCCAGCTAAGTCAGCAGTTGCTGAAAGTAAATTGCCATTTACCCAGAGAATTGGTTTCTGGTTGAGAAGTGTTCTGAAAATTTAAAGCATTAAGCAAAGCCTAGGTATTCTCATCAGCACTCGGCTGGCATTCACCAGCATGAAATGAGATCATGGGCTCAGCACAGCTGTTAGTGTGACCAGTTTCTATGTCAGAATTGGCAAAGATATGTATGCTTGTGGCCAACTGATGGACAAAGACCCCACAGCACCCCTGTGTCCTGTGCTAAGCAGCAGCTGTACTGACAGCAATCATGTCTTAAGTACAAAGCTGAGGAAATAAAAATTTCAGGAGCATAAACTCGGGAGGGAAAAGTCCATTCCCCACTCCATGCAGCCATTGCATATTACCTGTTCCACAAACCGGTCACTATACTTTTCTTCACCTCTACCACTCTGCATAGAAGCCTATTGCTGCACCTCACTGCTGCGAAGGTTATAAACCAACCTTCATTTATATCTGCTTGCTCTTGTGCCAGTTTTGACTTTCAGTTGATATTCCCAATAGTATCTAGCCCCTTTATGACATCTATAGATGGAAATCACAGTCCTTTCCAAGCCTTTGCTTAGCTAGGTTAAGCACAGCAAACTCTCTTAGTCTCCTCTTGTTTAAATTCTCTATTCCCTTGGTTATTGCAACAGCCCTTCCATAAAATCCTTGATGCTTTCCTACCCACCAGTGACTGTGAATTGCTAAGACTCGTGCTGATGACTTTCAAGAAAGTAAGCATTATCCCTGTCATTATACAATGGAAAGGCAGCTGCAAAACTCAGTGTGGACAGTGGAAGTTCTTTCAACCCATACTAAAGGCAACCAAGGTACAGAGAAGTTGGTTGACGAACAGTTAAGATGACCGTTGGGATTATCACGCCATATATCTGACTCTGCTTTGCACTTGGCTTAATGTGAAAGATGCATCTGCTGGTGGAAGCAAAAACAAAAAACAAACGTGCTGCAAAGACTGGAAACATTCTAGGAAAGCTACAGTGGTTGAAGAGGTTAATTTGAGTGAGGCATTGACACTGCAAACGTTATTCAAGATGTAATAGATGCAACTTTCTAATCCACATTTCACTGAGCAGAGGGTGCCAATCTGCATAGTTTTCAGGGATTGTTGCCATCTGCAAGGCAAAATAGTGGAGAGAATTTTGCACACCTGCATATAAAGGCATACATGTTACTCTGCACAGAGCTTTAAAATTTGGGACCAAAAAGTTATTACAAGTTGCAATTAAAAACAACAAACAAAAAAACCTAAAAAAAGCCAAACCCTTAAATGTGTGAATAGCCACAAATTTAATGTCACCCACTCTATTGCCAATTTAAAAGCCATCGTTATACAGTTGCACTGAAAATTCCCTTTGGCCCACAGCTGCAACAACTGTAAGGATCTGCAAACCAGAACTTGCATGGTATTTGCCACCTACAAGAATATTCTCTTTGGTATCCATTTGCACTAATGAGATGGTCAGCGGTTCAAAGACTCGTTTGACTCAATTTCATCAGTTGTAAACATTTATAAAAATTTAAATTCATGGCCTGTACTGAGCGGGCAAGAAGACTGAGATTTCCCAGTTTCATTATTTATACTGCATTGGATGCAGTCACTTTCATGAATATTGCATACAAGGAGCCTACACAGTTTTACACTTCTGCCTTTCACCACTGAAAGTACCACTTTAACTATACTGAAGGCAGGATAGAGATGCACCTAACTACCTCTCCTTAACTCTACTGGTAACTGTACTCCCCAACCCAGTGTAGATCCTGCTAACCCAACATAAGAGTGCTTATACCCTTACGTTGAGTTATACCCTTGCATTGAGTACACTGAGTGCTCTATTCCCATGCAGGAAAGGAAGTAAAAATACAACAGCCTAAAGCAACTCAACATGAGAATACACAAAAAGGTACTGCACTGGTTTAACTATTGTATTTGAAAAACAAAACGAAACAAACAAAAAAAAATCACCCCACCCAATAAACATTGATACAGCAATCAAAATTGCACTCCCCCCCCCAGAAGTTTAGCTCCACATGAGATTTTCTGTCTGTAAGCAGCCCAAGTGTCTGATCCGAAGCCTGTTGAGATCAATGGAAAGTCCTAATGATCAAACTTCTTGCTAAGCCTGAGCAAGAAGTTTGATAATTAGGACTTTCCATTGATTTCAACAGGCTTTGGATCAGACACTTGGGCTGCTTACAGATGCACAAGAAAAGAACCCCCCTCCCCCCCCCCAAAATGGCACTATACTTTAAACTCCATGCGCCAAGTGCAGTGCATGCCCACAAGAGGCACTGCATTAGCTGGACCCGGCTTGCTCAACATCTGGAGAGAACAAGTGCTTTAGTGGGGCTTTTTTAGCACTTTTATCTAATAGCTGGCTGAATCAGCTTTAGATTTATAGCCACAACAGAAGGTTTGGGTTTCAGTCTCTAAATAGTTTCTGAAAAAAACCCAGTAAGATAGCAGGTGAACTAAAAACTAAATAATGGTCCCCTGAGGAAGCACTGACATTAGATTGACTGGAAATGAGTAATTGGATTGGTATAAACACACACAACTCAGTGCTTCCAGCAATGCTGGACTTCGGACGCACAGGTTAGGTGAGGAAAGTTGTTGTTATAGCTTTTGTGGAAATTCCTACAAGATAAAATGTGATGTTTTCCCCCCATAAGAACACCAGAAGAGCCCTTGAGAGCATCACCTATATTACACTCCATCAGGAATCCTTCCAATTTTAGACACAACTTAAATACAGCCTCAGCCAACAAAGCAAATCTGCATTAACTAGTTGCAGCAGTTCATAACGTCAGCATTTATTCACCAGCTGGTTTCTCAGACTATACCCTCAGTGCATTAGTCTTATTGAGTTTGTTTCGCTCTGTGCTGGTGGATTATCCACCCTAACAGGACTCTATTAGCATTCCTTGATTGTATTAGACCTTGGCAATGCCTGGCCTGGCTGATGTGATTTAGAGCATAGACTAGTTCATATTTTTATTTTATTCTCGTTATTTAATTTCAGGGAACAAAAGTCCACATTTTCCCCAACACGGGAAAACTCTTTGGCAACCACACCTGCTGCTCCTCATAAAATCAGGGAGCTTACCTTTAAATTATCAGATTGACTAACCAGTTGTTATTAATAGCCATGGTACAAATCTTGTTGCAGAGGGGCCGTTACAGGTCCGATACTAGTGTTTCTCTGCATTTATTCAAAATGCTAGTATTTGCAGGGCACAGTCTGCATATGCCAATACGTACAGAGCTATGTGTCATGACTAAAATGTGAGACATTAGCACCTGTTTTGAGTGTGTTACAATCTCACTGAACAAAACAGTTGCTCTCTGTATTTAAAGATTGTCAGAAGAGAGGATGTGAAAAGCCTTATCGTGGAGGCATGGAGCACCTATGCTTCCAGCTACAGTTAAAGAGATCTCAGGATTGGGTTCAGGACCTCATTGCAAATCAGCAGAGTTTTGCCACCGACTTCAAAGGGGCCCATGGTTTCACCTGTGGTTTGGGAGGAAAAAAAGCAAAGGCTATTTCTCGTTTTTCCCCCCATGGAACGGTAGGTTCCAGGTAACTTACAGGTAAATACAAAGCCAGAATTCATTTGCAATGAAAACGTAAGTTGTAACTGAGCTTTATCAGGTCTTCATTCTGCTCAGCACAGCCTGTGGGGCTGGAGAAGGTGGAGAAGACTGTGGGGAGGAATACAAAGGATCAAAAGTGGAGACAGGGAAAGAAAAGAAGTCTGAGGAAACAAAAAAGGGGAGGTGGGGGGGACTAGCAGGGAAATAAACCTTTTAATAGATAAAGTCGGTCTATTAAGATGTACCAACAGCCAGCGTGATGGGGCCATAGGGCTTGGGGGCTACAGCTGCTACACCCAAACAGGGAAGGGCTTACCCATTCCTGAAAGTGTTGCTAGACTTCAGCTAGAAGTTTTGATATTTACTCCCTTCTTTGTAAAAAAAAAAAAAAAAAAGCCATCCATTCATATTACATTTAAACTGATTTGTGACCTCTGACAAGTTGAATGAATTCTGGCAAGCCTCAGACATTGGATCAGCTTTATGCACGTAAGCAGCCCCATTAAAGTCAGAGCTCATCATATGTAAAAGTTAAATACAGGTTTTCCTCACCAACCACAGTTTTACCAACCACGGTTTTGAGTATCCACGCTTTATATTCTATATACCGTTTTGGCTACCATGGTATACAATTTTGAGTAACCATGGGTTTCCATGGCTGGGCATCAGCCCACCACCTGCCATTTTTCCCCCATAAGACTTTTGTCTTGCCAACCATGGAAACTTTCAGGAACCTAACCTGAAACTTAACCTAACCTGTTGGCGAGGGAAACTGGTACATAAGGGCTTGCAAAACTGAGGGCCCTAAAATATTACTATTATATGCACACATTTGTATAGGTGCACAGTACACAGGAGAACAGGTCAAACCTCTGAATTTCCACTCCTAACTGAATGAAATCAAGAGACTTGGCTATTTCTTGGGAAAAGAAATCCAAAAGTCAGTGTACAGTGAAATGTTTAATTGTAAGGGGCAAGGATACCCTAACATTAAACTTAAATTTTGACTTAAAATTTAAAACCTTTTTTAAAAACTGAAATACAAAAATCTAAATGTTTCCTTCAGATGGGATTGAAACACACTCAGCTTACCTACAATTGTTTTCTAAAGCAAATTTCATCCAAAACAATTTTTCCATTAAAGATTTAAAATTGTAGCAAAATGGCATTTTCTGAACAGTGCTAAAGTACACGTCTGTATAGTGGAGGAGTTTATGACCCCTCCAGTTCCAATTGCCTTACCTACCCTATTTTTGCTTGAGTAACTACTAAGTGTATCCCAATACTGTCCTAATTGCACATGAATTTGAAGGGGCAAGCAGACCTTTCACAAAGACTAGCCCACTATTCTGCTACTCTAGTTGGACCACTGACTACAGAACTGAGCTACACTGTGGTGAGGGGTCCATTTGTATTGCTTGTCCAATTCCAGATCTAAAAGCTCAAATTCAGGCTTTCCATTCCGTGTTCTTGGCAAAAGTCATAGGAGGCCAAGTAAAGCAATACACGCCACACAGGTATCGAGACTCCAGACTTAAGTAAATAGCATGTGAGAATAGGTTAGGCACAGGAAAAACTGGGAAGGGGAGGACGTGCAAAAAGCCAACGGCCACTGCTTATATTCCCCCTGTGTGCCAGAGCAAGGAAAGACCTTTCTATAAACTGCAGTAAGTCTAAAGCCCTGGACTGCCAAGAATGAGAGGACTCATGGCTATTCTTCCAATTCAGTTCTGCCATGGTGTACAACAGATCTTCAGGATGCAGAGTGCATGGGGCAGCTGTTACACGGCTGCAGCCTGTTCAGTCCAAATTCCAGTAGAGGGCTCCAAAGCAGCAGCATCAAGACAACTGAGCAGTTCAGCAAGCACAGCAGAGGTGTTTTTCCAGAGTAAGCCAGGTTACATGCAGCTGAGACAACAGCACCCGGCCCCTATATTTCTGACCTAGAATCACTATTATGGGAGACTAGGGGAGAAACCCGTTGTCTGAATGCTGGAACTGGTCACAGTAACCCAGGCTATATTTGCTCTGGATTGCGATGGGAAGACCCATCACTTGACATTCTTTGAAAGACATTTTTTGTTTGCAAACATCTAGTTGGGTCTAATAAAAGGCATTGCCTCTACTATGAGGTTCTGATTTCTTTGAAAGGATGGCGTTCATATTAGTTTGGAGACCAGCTCTCAGGAACACATTCCCCACCAAGAACTGAGGAAGCAGCTAGGAGGCATGGGTCATGATGCTCTGCACTTTTTTCCTGAAGCTTAAAAATTACAGGGACAGAGTGGTTAAAGCCACCTGAAGCAGGAAGGAGTGCTCCTCTCACCTGCCACCAGGGAAAAGGGTGCAGCCCCTGCATCACCCTGCAAGAATGAAGATGCATTCACTGCCAATGGCTTCTCAGTTGTGCCACCCCCCTCAGCCATATTCAGGGGTTCACGTATTCAGAACGGGATCCAGAGATGTGACAAGGATAGGGGGCAAGCAGCTGTGTAGAGAGATGGAGACAGCCAGGAAGGAACAGAGCAGGGAGGAGGTGGCACCAATGCTGATGTGCACACTTATCCACACATTTTAATTCTGTAAACTAGGGGTGTCAACCTCTAGCCCATGGGCCAAATGCAGCACATGAACCACAGCATCTGGCCCATGGGGCTCCCCATGGATCAGTAATACTGTCAGATTCCCAAGCACTGCGCAGGCGGATCAGGGCCAGGCCATGTCCTCTTCCCTTCCCCCATGTAGCCCTGCCTTGCTGGATTGGGCCCACCAGGCAGACCTGGTCCAAGACAGACTGAGCACAGTCCATCCAGCCCAAGGGATAAAGAGCTTGGGCACCACAGCTGTAAACCATGTCGTGATCTGCCAAATGCCACTGGCCACATAAAGATGGTTAGCCTAGGTATGAGAAGCTCATCAAATCTGTCTTTTTAGCTGAGGCTCACATACCATGAAGCAGAAGTCCCAACGCAACAGGAGGGTTTGGAGGTCCTAAACACACTTTTTACTGAAACCGTATGCTCTGCGGGGCAGAGACCACCTGCACATTCTGCATTTTGACAGCTGTAAGCAAAAGCTGGGGTCCCGCTTATGCACCCACTGTACATATCTGCTGCTTGCATTGGTAGGCTGTGTTGTGCAACAACCATAAGTCAATGGCCAATGAGATCTCTGTGTGTGGGAATAGCTAAAGTGGTGAACACTGGCACCAATATCTCTGTTTTATCTCCTCTGCCAAGTCAGGGAAAGGGCATTAAATCATGAGAAGGTTCTTACAATCCATTCCCAAAGCAACTGAAATATTTGTCTGAGAGCCAAAAAAAGGAGAAAGTTAGATTATTGAAGGAGTTTTGCTACTGTGCAGTCTATTGAAGACCTTCAATAAACTTCTGTTTGCCTTAACGAATAAACGGAGGTGCCTTAACAGCCCAGGGATGACCGACATCCTTGGATCCACAAGCAGTGATAACTCAGCTTCAACATACATACCCCAAAAATATATGCAGACACAAAACCTTTCAGGTCCCTGAACAAACCTAAATAGATTAGAGAATATACTAGCACTGGATAATTTAGAGTATCTGTGACAGAGGAAAACACTGAAAAATATAAAATGAAATGAGGACAAGCAAGATTCAATTATTTACACCCTGCTATTAAAGTAGACCATTTTAAAAACTAAATTTGCCAGTTACAAAAATATCACCCTGGCATTGCTCGCCAAAATGAATTACAAAGGGAAACCACCTTACCAAAGGCAGGTTTCACGTGGTGTCTCAAAGTCAGGGGCGGGCAATTATTTTGGGCGGGGGGCCGCTTCCTGAGTTTTGGCAAGCCATCGAGGGTCACATGACAGGCAGCCCAGGGCAGATAAATATTAATTTTCTAAATTTTTTAGGGGCCCCACAGGCCAGATAGAACGGCCTGGCAGGCCACATCCGGTCCCCGGGCTGCATTTTGCCCACCCCTGCTCTAAGACAAATGCCAGGAATATCTGCATATGGTTGAAATATGTGCCTTGTGGACATTCAAGAGAAGGGGCTATCTATGGGAGGCAGAGAGAGAAGGGAAGATCCGATGCAAAATCCCACAACCAAAGCTGCTGTGAAGTTTGGATCACATTGACCAGATCCACATTCAAAGGGTCATACAGGAGTGAGATGCCTGAGCACCTTTCAAATTCCCAGCAGAAAAACACACCATTTTCAGTGGACTTCATTATGATATATCAGTAATGGGACAAGGCCCACAGAGGCTTATGGAAGTGATGCCCAAATGGAAGATCTGTGAAACCCAAAAATGAACAGATCAGGTCCTTTACTAGTGTCAACTGCAGTAGTTCAGTTGACATATGTGGTGCTACACAGATTTATGCTAGTCAAGAATTTGCTTCAGTAGTTCAAGCAGGAGCAAAAGAATAATTCTTAGGAAGAGAAGGCGGCCATCAGGGCTGCAGTCCAGTGAGTAAGATAAGGGACACCCATGCAGAAAAATCTCCTGAAGCAACATGCAACAACTTGAATTTTTTTTTTTTAAAGAACCACCAAGAGCTTGCTTACTGTCTGAAGATATGGAGCTTATAGCATAAAAATCCATTTTCTAAAGCATGTTTTCTTATCCCATAAGGAAGATTCTTACAAACTTCTGATGACATAAAAAAAAAAAGACTATCCTCACTCTGAATGGACAAGTCAGGATTACATTTTTAATTAACCAGCATTTCTCAAATCCAAGAACAACTAGAGAAATGTAATTTAACTGATAACCAGTTAAAATTTTATTTAAATACACTTTAGCTGTGTTGGTTTTGCAGCTGTTATTTTAAGTCACGTTATCATAGAAATTAGCCTGTGGTAGTGTGACATGCGTATGCTGGTGTCACATTGTGCAGGAAAGTTAGGAGTTACATCGTATGCAAGTTTACATATGCAAAATGAATGGTGGAAGCAATTTTAATTTGATCTTTCCCCTCATGAAAGTTCTGTATCTTGTTAATGAGATGAGTGCCCTGATATTTAAGATCAAATAGGACACATTTTGCCCCCTGGGTAAACCCATACAGCTCTCAATGCTTTCTGTAAGTGGCTCCAATTTGAGTTGTAACAAGTCACAAGGAACACGGAGAAGCACAGATTGGAGGACAGAAGAACATGAGGAAAGCCCCAGCAAGTCTGTCTGTGTGCAAACTGTTTGAATACTCACTGCAATTGCAGCATCTCTGCCAGTAGCTCCTTTTGTAAAGAGCCAGTTTAGTTTTTCACAGCATGGAGTCCACTCATGTGTTATGCATGCAGTACATGAAATACTCAAAAAGGATGATCATATTTACCCCTCTACCCTGTAAAAAGTTAATCTCCATAGGTATTAAGAATGACCCCTAAACCAATCCACACTTATCACCCTGCTTCCCATTATGCACAGCTATCTGCAGTGAAACTACCACCCTAAGAAGGCCTGAGCGCCTAGAATAACACCTCCCCCCTCGGCCCGCCCTTGCATATTAGTACCTGCCAGGCCAGACTTCTCTTGGTCTGCTATCTGCTACCATGTCCCTTCCATGGTTGGGGTGTCGGCGCCTAAACCAGTGCCCCCACCTGGGCTAGCCTGGGTAGGGAGGGTGTGTGGACACCCAGCAGGACTAAATGCAAGACCTGCAAAAGGGCAGATGAGCTCCTTGTGAGCCAATGGGCATCCATACCCAGAGAGAAGATGGGCACCACTAGGTCACTTTGCCCAAAGAATCAAGAATGATGCACAGCATCTAATGTATCCCAATGGTCACAGTGGCCTCGGGACTGACTTGACTTAATATTAGAGTAAAGATCCAGAAAGATCCACGGCTCTGTAGTATAGGGTCTTGACAGACAGGCCCAAATAAAAAAAAGTTAGCATGAGTAGTTAACCCTATACAACCTCCAGCTATAAAACACAGGGTAAGTTGTCATCAAGCCGAATAAGAAACCAAAGCGTGTACACAAATTTTTGGGGCTAAAATATTAAAGTCACTAGTAACTGTAGCAATACACTGCAAAAATGCTGCAGTAAATCAACTCACATGAATGCTAATTACATGATGATAACCAACTTGGATTTGGCCTATAAGATTTTAGGGACCCCTGAAAAACTGGGGTGTAGAAGTCAGGATACGGGCAAAGAGTCAGTAATACCGTTGTGATAAATAAAAACGCATACAAAAACAGGAGAAACTGGGAAAAAGCGCGCTAGTACTAGCTGCGGAGCTTTCCTAAAGGACACTGCAGGCAGCTCCTACGCCATAGCAACAGCTTGTTTACCCTATTTTATATTTCAACTTTACTTAGCAGCTATATGTGTATGGATGTCTAATAAATGCAGCTATTCAAATTGCCTGGTTTTGACCAATTGTCTTTCATAGGTCCCCCCTGCGACCCCAGACAATCTATTAGAAAACTACTGAAGATGAACACTTGAAAAGGCTACATCTATCTAATGCAAACATAGTATTTCAGGTCACTAGCAACCTGCTAACTTCAGAAGATTGCACATTTATCTCAGTATCAGGAAGTCCTATAGTGGGAGCCTATTAAACGTAAAAAAACCAAAAGATTACCAATTAAACTGCATTTTGTAAAACACATGCAATGCCTCTCATCCTAACTATAGGCACATTACACACACACATACATTTAAGGGACAGGTCAAGCAGACAAGCGAAGCACCGATCTGAAAGGAGAGATCCAGTCACCTTTTCTTATCACCCTATCAGCTTCCTATTCCCCAAGTCCTCGCATTTGTCAACCTATTTCCAAGGAGTTGCATAATTTTCCAAATTACATGTCCTGGCCACCAAATCCTGATTCGCTCTCAGAGGAAGAAGTAACTCAGCTCAATCTTGGCTTCTCCAATTCCCCCCCTCCTCCTCCCAACCTGCCCCGAAGACAGTAGCATCTCAGAACCACAAAACACACAAACCCTGGAAACACCCTTGAAAGGTGGGAGAAAACAGCATTTCCCCATTTTACAGGCAAAGAATTGAGGCACAGAGAGACTAAGTGACCTGCCCAGGAATATTTAAGCAAGCCGCGTCAGAGCACAGAATTAAAGCCAGGATAGCTTAGGACCTAGGGAACATGTTGGGCACAGAGCCAACCTTCCTTCCAGTTCAAAATGAGACCCTTAGCCCTATTTTAATTTTTTTAAACACGCCCAAGGATAACAAGGCGGCTTATTCAGCAGGTCTTTTACAAGGCTACTGCACAGTTAACATTCCACTGAAAGGCATCAATTAATAAATTATGTTCTACTATGAGCACAGCATCATACTAAGCATCTTGTTACCTCCAATTAAAGATAGAAACAAATACACAAAACTCACTACTAGCTCCTAGGTAATTTCTGGCAATTGTCTGCAACTGGTTTTCTGAAGGAAATAAAAAAAAAAAAGACTGCAAAAATCTTGCATGTTTCTGTTAGAATGGGACCTTTCCAAAAGCAAGGAAGACAATTCAACAATAAAGAGAACTTCACTCTGTATTGCAGCAATACCAAGAAGCTCCAACTGAGATAAAATCTCCATACATAATGAGCTGTATCCTGCTGCAAATAACTTAATCTAAAAATCAGTGGTTTTCAACCTTTTCAGACTCAAGGCACCCCTCGGAAAAAATGTCAGCTGTTAGGTTTTCACTCTTTGTGTGACTACAGAAAAATACAGCAATTCTCCAATTGCAAAAAACTAAGAAAGCATACAATGGGTCTGAACACTTCTGACACTGTGGGCACTGACAGACATGCAGGCCCCCCCCCCGTAACTCATACAGGCGCTTTACAGAAAGCGGTGACTTATAGCGATTCCCCGGACCCAACAGGCATTCGCTTTTGGGTCCAGGGATCAAGCTCATTTGAAGCGGCTGTATGTCTGCAGCCTCTCCCCACTAGACCTGCTCCCCACACCACCCCAGCTCCAGGGTATGCCAGTCCACCAGGCCCATCCTCCAGTGTAGATGGGGCAAACCCAAGACAGAACTCCCTCCCTTCCCTCCCATTCCAAAGACCACACCAGGGGCAGGGTTGGGCTGCACCAGCCCAGCCCTGCTCCCAGCATTCACTGACAAATTAATGAAGGCGCCCCACTTCGGAGCACTTTCATCTGAACCCTCATTACATAAGGGTTCAGATTGTGGTGCAATCAGACACTTTTAAAGTGCTCTGCACTTCTGTCAGGGCATGTCTGTAGAGCGCTCCACGGGCTGATCACACAACAAAACTTCACTTTGGTCAGCACCCTATGAGTTCCTATTTGAAACTGGGGTGTAGACTGTAGCTGTGTTGGTCTGAGCACATAGGCAGACAAGGCTCTTTGGGTGCATCTTTTATATAAAAGATATCAATCAGATGCACCCAAAGAACCTTGTCTTACTATTTGAAATTGGTGGGTTTATCTTGCGATTCATGTTTGCACACCTAACATTGTATGGCACCCTGCAACGGCCTTAAGAGGATTAAGGCACCTCAGTGTGCTGCAACCCCTGGATGAGAATCACTGAACTAACAGACAAACTAGACAGTGCCATTAAGTGCCTCCTGGTTGTATCAGAGGTATGCTGGCAAAACCAGAAACTGTATCCAACTTCCCACATCCTAACTACCAGACTTTTCTTTTCTAATGTATCATGTGACTGTTGAGCTGGAGAAGAGAAGACTTAGAGTGGACTTGGTGGCAGCCTGTAAGTATATAAGGGGTGTACATCAGGGCTTGGGGGAACATCTGTTCACCAAGGCACCCCAGGGGAAGACCAGGAACAATGGACAAACTGCTAGAAGATCACTTCAGACTGGACATAAGGAGAAAGGTCTTTACGATTCGAGTGTCCAGGGTCTTGAACAGACTCTCCCCAGAGGTGGTGCAATCACCTATCCTGGAGATCTTCAAAAAACCCCTTGACACAAACCATGCTGGAATCATCCAACCCCAGCAGTTTCTCCTGCCCAAGTGCAGGGGGCTGGACCAGATGATCTTGTGAGGTCCATTCCGGCCCCTAACATTTATGAATCTTTAAACAAACTAGGATTTATTTTATAGTTTTACCTCCATTCATAAGAGAAGTATAAATGGATGCTGAAAAGCTATTCATTATTGTGCAAATCCTATCCCCTTACATTCTTGACTAGCACTAGTAACCACAGGCTTCCCAGAGCCTTGTAAAAGCTTGCAGTGAGGTTCACGCAAGAGGTTTATCGTACCCGTCTACCAGACCCTTTAGTGCCAATTCCCTTGGACTGGGAATTGGGACCCTGATCCTCAACCCTCTCTTCCCCTTCCTGCACTCAGCACACTGCAGTCTGGCTCCCAGTGTGGGGTGGGGACAAAGCTGCCTTTTAAATGACAGGTTTTGTACAGCACTTTGAGATATGCAACATGACGGCTCTTGCAGCAGTGAAGGTTTTATTACACTGAGATTTGGCAAAACAAGCAGCTTCTGAGTTGACATTTGTTTACCGAGGTCCAGCCTGTGGCGAGTTTCCAACAGCTTGTTACGCATCCCCAAAGAGAAGGGTTTAATAATAGAAATCGGGGCAGATGAAAACAAAAGTGCATTCATGTCCCCCTTTCCCTTCTCCATCTCAATGCCATTTAAGTCAACAGCTAAATGCTCTACTTACGTCAAAGGAAGCAGAACAGTGCCATAAAAATAAAAGAGCGCTCAACATGAGAGCAGGGGCTATTTCTCAATCAAGTAGTGACAGGTCCTTCACGCCGAGTCTGCGCTGCCAAATCCTACGGTTTAGGAACCCAGGGAAGTCCGGCTCCCATCAGCTTTCCGAGAGCAGCTGCACTATTGAGAACTGGGGGGAGACTTTCTGTTGAATCAGGCCCTTGAGCTGTTTCCCATTTCTTGCATGCTTGATCTAAAGTTACTTAGGGAGGGAACCTCACCGCAAGCTTTTACATGTCTCTGGAAGAACAAAACCTGCCAATCAAAAAACCTACACCCAACTTCTTCCTCTTGTTCAGTAAACTAGATTCCAACTTGTGGCTGTCAGGCTGCACTACCAGTAGCAGCAAATCGGACTACCTAAAGGGAGGGGGGAAAAGAAAATGTCTTTGAAATGTTTAATCTCCAGTGGACACTGTTAGCTTAAAAGTCACACTGATGTCCAGACATTTTTAAAAATATTTACTATTTTTCCCCCCATGAGGAACTTACAGATTTTAAGACAAATAGAAAACTCCTCCCCCTCCTCCTAACTTTTGACAGCTCTTTGTAGCAAGTTTCCAATGCTCGTGCAGGCTTTTCGCACACCTTTTTGGAGGAGAAGGGACTTGTGCAAGCCCATAATGCAGAACAAGAAGGGAGAGGGAGGGGGCACTCAAAGACATGGAGTAGCCCTGCAAACTACTGTTAGGACTTTCTAAGGGATTTTTTTGTTTTGTTTGGACTTCATGTCAATATATATTCCTTTAAAAATTGACTCAGTGTTTGAAAAGTTTCTGATGCAAGTTACATTTTAGTAACTTAGGTTGTTAATGATATTGCTAATTCTTCCATGGGCTTGACTTCACACAGGGCAATCCAATAAGGTTAATGGGACAGACCTTTTGGGTTTGGGGGAAGAAAAGAAAACACCCAGAGATGAGTTAATGTTTGGTTTCCTTTCATTATCTTCAAACTCTTGATCGGTGACACAAGTTTAATGTATGCCTCTTGCACTCCCTAGATTAATTTGGATTTTGCTGAAAGCTATGATCCGATTATTTCCTTACTTGCATCTTAAATGAAGATGCCAGAGTTGCTTCTGTGAACAGATGCGACGCTATGCCATTACAAATCAAACACTTTTCAAGATTGTCTCTAGATCACCCAATTTAGTTTATTTATGGCACTGTATTCATTCAGCACCAAACAGCTCTGAAGATTCTTGGGGTAAGTTTGTGAATTTATTCCCAATATCCCTTCAAACATCATGGAAAGCATTTAGTTTCCATCACCACTTCACAGTCTTTTCTTGTTGTGCACAGATATGTTTCAGTTAAAAAGTGCTGTCTTCTATCATAGCCCCTTAGGAGTTAAATGAAGTAAACAAATTCAGAATTGCTGGGGGGTTTTAGGCACCTCTGGAAGTGTAATGCAACCCTGAGGAATAGATACAAGGATGAGAGCTATCTTTTTTTTTCCTGTTATTAAAAAACAAAAACAAAAAACACCCCCAAAAACCAAAAATGACAAAAAGCCAGCCAATAGCTTTTGGACAGCGAGGCAAATAATGTACTAAAATGCCAGTAATTTAAGATGAACCCATAATGTTTGTTTTTTGGCGGGGGGTTAATCATAACAAGCCAAGTCATAAAAAGATAAAACTATCATTCAAACTGAATTTCCTCCAGAAATAAGGAGCCTGAAGCCAACAAGCTTTAATGCTGATGGAATACGCTGAATCAGGGAATTTGTGAACATAATTAATATATTAAATATGAGGAAGTTCACAAATCACAAGTAATGCAGCTTTGGGAAATGCCAGTCGGCAGCTTTTAAAGTGCTTCTTGGTTTCAAAAAGTGTAAGAAAGGTCGCCTATAGCCCTTTATTCAGTTGTACCCATCGTTCTGGATTCACAGTCAAACAATCATTTCAGGTTTTTCTAAGGTTTTCAAAGGGGACAGGCAATTTCAGGTGCCTCGCTGCTTATAACACAGTTTGAGGCATTGTAAAAGACTATCTATAAGGCTACGTTTTCCCCATTCAGTTCAATTTATTTCTTGGAACAGAGACTGCTACGGTTCTTACATTTTCCATCACAAAAACAGACTGGGGAATGGGTGGATACACTGCAGCATGGCAGAAAACAAACTGGGCTGTATTGAGTGCCACTTGCAAGTCAAGGGAAGTGCTCCTCCTGCTCTGATCAGCACTGGCAAGGCCTCACCTGGAGCACTGTGTTCATGGTTTGGCTCCTCGCTTCCAGAAAGACGGGGACAAGTTGGCGTCCAGTGAATAATGCTGAAAATGATTAGAGGTCTGGGAAACATGAGTCACAAGGGAAGGCTGAAAGAACTAGGATTTGATGACAGTCTTCAAATACATGAAGGGTGGTCATGTGGAGGATGGAGATGGACTATTCTCCATTCCCACAGGGGACAGGACAAGAAGCAATGGTCCTCAATTGCAGCAAGGGAGATTTAGACAAGTTATTCGGAAGAACTTCCTTGCTAAATGAGTGGTTAAACATAGGAACAAGCTACCCAGAGAGGCAACGTCCGTCCTTGGAACTTTTTAAGGGCAGATTAGACAAACAATTCACTGAGATGGTTTGGTCAGGGATGATCCTGCCTAGAGTAGGAGGCTGGACCAGATGACCTCCTGAGGTCTCTTCTAGCCCTACTTCTCTATAAATCTCGTAATTAAATATTTTAGTAATTAAATGGCAGTGGTTTGATTTTTAAAACCAGCTCACTCCGAGCCAAGTTAAATACTCATTTAAAAACTTTTAAGGCTAAAGCCTCTGTTGAAGTAAGCACTGCTCCATCACACAAGACTGATCAGCACCGCTAAAGATGTACATTTTACTGACTTTTTTGTTTGTTTGTTTTGCTACAGCCAAAAGTCTTTACCATAGCAATTACAGTTATGCATTTTCGGGGGGGGGTTGCCAATAAATATCTATCTTATAATGCAAAAGCCATTTGCTAGATAGAATTTTGATCAGCTCTGCCCTGTTGCCTATCTGGATGTATTCAAATACTTCAATTTCTAAATTATCCAATTCAGTAGGGTCCAAAGCTTATCTATCAAGCATGAGTAATACTTGAGACTTGAAAAATTAACATATTTCTTGAGGAAAAACTGACAACATTCATTAATGTGAGCAAAACCTATGGAAAAAAGTTGATCACTTGGGTCTATGAAATCCCAGTGTACACCAAAATAAAACTTAAAGAAATAAGTGTATCTTTACTTTCTTACTAATCAGAAGCAGCATGCCTCAGTATGTACTCAATATTAGTTTATTTCCAATTTGTTGTAGAAGACCTGCTCAGCTTCCAGCTCTTAGTTAAGATAAGGGAACATCATTTCTGGATGCTCTAGGGTTGTATAGTCTTACTGGGACACTGGAAGGGCCATAATGTACTTTTCAATTTGAAGAAAAGTATGACATTTCAACCAAAGGGGAGGAAAAAAAGTTATTAAATAAATTCTAAGGGCTACATCAGAAGGTGAAAAAAGCCTCAGCTTTGTGGATTCAGAAGCAATGGAGCCCAACATTCCCTAAAGCAGAGGCTTTGTTAAAAGCAAAACCAAAAATTGAACAAAAAGTCTGCAAGCCAAACTGCAAGAATAAAATCAGAGTCTTTATATGGATTGTCTAACAGATTTTATTTCTGCCGAGAATCGGTTTATTGAACTGCTGCAACTATATATGCCTGGCTCAAAGACTGAACATTCAGACAGAATCTACTCATCATACTAGGACTAATTTAAGGACAAATTCTCCCTTTCTAGATATTGAAGTAGGTTTCTGAAAGGGAAAAATTGTGCAAATATTGAAGTCAGATTTTCTTCATGTTGCTTTTCTACAGATTGGCAGGAGGACAAAAGGCTCAGTTCAAACATTTTATTTGTTCTCTTCTTTGCCCTTTCAAACATCTTATGATAAAGATGACATTCAAGTATCCTCTGCAGAAAATAAATTTTTGAAAAAGCCAAAACACATGGCTCCTGCTTCTTTAGGATTTCATTACATTTATGAGCTTCTGACATTATGGGCTGCCTGGGCAAAGTGTTGTTTTCCAAAGTGCACTCTTATTTTCCTCTCTGTAAAGCCATTTTTCATTTCAGTTGTTCTACTCCCATTGCCACGCAAATATAGGAAAGCAGGCTTTCTTTTGTGGAAATGCTGGATAATATTCTCCACGAGAACTTTGTGTCTGAATAAGTGATTAAACGTGGCGCATGCGAAACAACTATTTTCCTCTTTCTGAGCACAATAAAAGAGAATCCTGAAGACTTTAAAAATATATATATATATTGCAATTATATCGTCCTCCCAGCACTTAAATATACCTCTAAATGTTATCAACATTTTGGACCCTGGATGGTCCAAAAGAAAAATTCAGTAGCTTAATTCTGGAGATAGCACTTGGTTACAGATTTATATTTACCCTACTACAATGGAAAAAATGTTTGTCTGATCTGAGACTCCACAGAGGTTTTTAGGTACCCAGCTCTTACAAATGTCGATGGTGCCTAAATACCTCTGTGGATTTGGGTCTTATTCCTTTTGATTCAATTCTCATCTGCCAAACTGAAATATCAGCACTCCCCTTCTCCTAACACCTCTCTGCTTTGTGTATTGAGAGATCTGGCAAGATCAGTCCCTTATTATACAGCGTGCCTACCATAATGGGTCCCAATGCTTAATTAGGGCTTCTAATAATAAGAAACACAACCCACATAAGTAAAGATTATTTCACACAAGCAAGGTCTACACAGGAGTGGTTTGAGCCAAAAATATTAGAAGAGGTTCTTCAATCTTAATTCTTAAAGGCTTCATCTTTCCCTTTGAGATTCTGAGTCAGCTTTACCCTGGTGCAAATTCAGTGAATATAGCCTAGTTAAAGCAGAATTTGGCCCTACATATTAGAGGCTGCACAACATCAGACATAGCGACTTGACAAGGATGCTGTATCTGCTAATTAAAGCTAAGAAAAAGGAATTTTCTTTTCCGTATAATCACTAATGCTTATGCTGCTCCTGAAAAGACAACAATTATTCTATTTTTTAAATATTCCTGTGGCAAAAGATTGGAGATCAACATCATTAAAAGATCACCCCTTTGTATATTTAACAAAATTACGAAGAGGCAGCAAGGAAGGAACGGGACCTTCCCCTGACTGCGTTCTTGCCATTTGTCAAACAAGATCAGCGTATACAACACAAGGGCTGGAACTGTATAATAATCAGTATATCGCACAAGGAATCCAATTCATTTGTTCTTGTGTCGTCTGAAGTGATACAACACTGTAACAATCAACTGCCATGAAAACATGTACCCTTGGGAATCGTAAAGTAATTACCAAGCGTGCTAATTCATCATGTTACTCTTTACCACCTCACGGCTGCTCTCATGATATAAGCTGGTAATTAAAAAGAAAGTCACTTCAGAATAGTGTTAAAATCAGTTAAAACAAGATTTCAAATTTATAATAAGCTCGTTAACCAATTTACCTGTACTAGGACTTTAATTTCCTTAGCATTAAGATATGTAAATAAGCAGCACAGCTGAAATCTTTACCTCACACAGAAGCCACGACCCTAACGCAGAGTAGCATATACCACCGGTTGCATTATTTTGCAACTTCGCAGAACTCACTGGTAATGAAATAGCTTGACATGGGTCAAGGAAACTGCAAATTAACTCCCATATAAATACTGCATTGGGGTGAATTCCCTGAACTATCCCTGGTGGAGGTGCATTGACTTTTGACCCCATCTCGCTCTTTAAAAAAAGACACATTATGTTACAAGACAGCTATAGTCTCACTAGGTGTCTTCAGGGCCCTGAATGGCCCGGAGTGCCGGCAGAAATCCAGGTCCCAGGGCTGTGGTGAAACAGCTAATGAACTCCTGCTCGCCCAAGGGCAAATCAGGCCTGATGTGACTGGACACAACTCAGCTGATGTCACATGAATTCCCATCATGACCAAACTGTTTAGAAATTGGAAAGAAACCTCCATGATGAGACTCAAATATCAGTAGGGAATGTGAGCAATGAGAGCTTTGTATGGGCATTAGGGCATATCACCAGCCCCAACCCCTCTGACAGGGGAAAAGGGAGGGGAAAGGGAAAAAAAAAAAAGTGACAGCCACTGTTACAGACCTCACTGACAGTCATGGATTCATAGAAAATGAGGGTTGGAAGGGACCTCGGGAGGTCATCTAGTCCTAGTCCAACACCTGCTCGAAGCAGGACCATCCCCAACTAAATCATCCCAGCCAAGGCTCTGTCAAGCCAGGCCTTAAAAACCTCCAAGGATGGAGCTTCCACCACATCTCTAGGTAATGCCTTCCAGTGCTTTACCATCCTCCTAGTGAGAAAGTTTTTCCGAATATCCAACCTAAACTTCCCTTGCTGTGACTTGAGACCATTGCTCCTTATTCTGTCAGCTGGAGAACAGTCCAGCCCCTTCCTCTTTGGAGCCCTCCTACCGGTAGTTGAAGGCTGCCATTAAATCCCCTGCAGACTAAGTAAGTCCAGTTCCCTCAGCCTCTCCTCACAATTCATGTCTCCCAGCCTGTGAAACATTTTTGTTGCCCTCCACTGGACTCTCTCCAAATTGTCCATATCCTTTCTGTAGTGGGGACCCAAAACTGGACACAGGACTGCAGATGGGGCCTCACTAGTGCTGAACAGATGGAAAGAATCACGTCCCTGGACCTACTGGCAACACACCTACCAATGCAGCCCAGTATGCTGTTAGCCTTCTTGGCAACAAGGACACAATCTCCAAAAAGAAGCCAAAGATTGGACTGGAAGACCAAATTTCCATTCCCCACCCCTCCATAAACAAAGAGGCCACATTCTGCTGTTCTGCAGGCAAACAGACTTCACTGAAAACCAAGGAAAACTGCAGCCTATTTAGCAAATCAAGTCGGTGTGGTGTCTCTAGTTGAAGCCAGTCCTGCAAACTACAAAGAAGCCTTCCCAAGCTGTCCATCAAGTTTGTTTCACAAGCTGTTAAAATAATTGGTATTTAATAGAAATCGTGCAGCATGAAAGTTGTGCGTGCATGCATTTGATTTCACAATTGTGCTTAAAAACATGGTGTTTTTAAAAGAGAAAGAGAGAAAAATTGAGAGACGGAGGCAGCCCTGCCAGCAAACTGCTCTGAACTAAGGGAACAGGGACCCATGGGAAGAAAAGACAGACAGAAGGATGGGAGGGAAAGAAACCTAAGGGTACGAGGCTGTGAAAAACCTCAAGAGCCCGAGCTCTTCCGCTCAAGTTAGATTAAACAAGTTTCTCAGGTTGAATGCCAATGGCCAAAGCCTGTCTATTGAAGTTCATCCAAATAAATAAATTGGCACCTCCCAGCAAGAAACAGTGCGCCTTGCAATGCTCCTTTTTTATCACACTCACTAAGCTGATGTCCCCCCAATTTACAGGCCCCCCAATGAAAGCTCACACCCACAGACAAATACCCCAAAGCTTACACACTTTAAATTGACTATTGCATACGATTGTTATTCAGGAACTATACTTCCTTGACAAAGATATTCAGAAACATGGTTTTAATAAGTTACTTGTTATGCAGGAAATGTCATTTATTATGCAAATTAATTCAGGTAACACAATTCATTCTCCTCCCCCCCCCCCAAGTAAGCTGTTACTTTTGAACTTGAATAATCTAAGGAGAGATATGGCAGCAGCTTGCTTTTAAAATAGAATACACTTGAGGTGGTATCAGACTTGTGCACAATCATACACATCCTGTGGAACAAGAAGAGAAGAGGTCAGGTGGGCTGGTAAATGTAGCAACAGCCAAAACCCAGGACACCTGGATTCTCTTTATGACTTTGCCACTGGCCTATTATAGCGGTTCTCAAACTTCTTTTTTCGCGGGCCCCTTGAAAATTGCTGAGGGTCTCGGCAACTTAATAAACTGTTTTCTGTTCTACAAATCAAATCACACAACTCATATTTTAATATCATTAGCCTTACCTTACAAGTACAGATATCCTCGATCATTCTGCAACCTTTCTGCGGACTACCTGAATGGAGCTTGTGGACCAGTGGTGGTCCGCAGACTACAGTTTGAGAACCTCTGGCCTATTAGATGGGCAAGACACTTATAAAATGTTCCCGTGTCTCCAGTTCCCCATGAATAAAACGGGAGGGAGGAGGGAAGAATACAAGGGAGGCCAAGTAAAGTGCTTTGAGGTCTGTCACTGAAAAACTGGATATTACTCTTTACCGGCTGTTCTCACCCTAAGCTTTGTTGAACCTCACTCAGTTTCCCTCCTAAGTATTCCTTCTCTTAGTCACCCACCAACCTCCAATTTAGAAGCCAAAACATAACTTAAAAATGCACGACTAAGTGTGTTAAGACATCCTTACCCCTCACATTTCCTTACGGCAATATCATTGGGCGCCTATGCACGTACATTGAGGCTGCTCCGATGCGCTGTAATTACAACGCGTCAGAGCAAACTTGATTCACTGAGTTTTCTGGAGAGTGGTAATTACCACGCTCCAACAGACTCCAGCGTCATGTGCATCAGCAACCCCGTGCTGAAAAATGGTGGTGGGGGCACTTTAACTACAGCTTGTTTGACGAGCTTTAGTTCACCCCCGCTACATTTTTCAGCACAGGGACAGTGATATACATGACATTCTGGGTGCTTTAATTAGAGTGGCTCTTGGAATTGTTCTAATTAAAGTGCCTCTTCCTTCCCCCGGCCTCCTGGGAGCACATGTATAAAGCACCCATTGGCTGGT
>NW_017728932.1:9005049-9012140 GCF_001723895.1 Crocodylus porosus | reverse complement strand
ACACACACATACACACACACACACACACACACACACACGCAGATGTCACAGAGAAAGGATAAGAGATGCACTGATGCTCACCACTTCTGCTCCAAGCTAGATAACAGATAAAATGGCACACAATGTTCCTAGAGCTACTGAAAACTCTCCCATAGTAAATTATTGAAAGCATGAATTAATCTCAGTAGAAATTAATTGAAAATGGACCCCATTGCACAGATTAAAGTCTTTCTGCTTGTCATAATTTCAGTTTTAAAACTATGATCATTTTGATTTCAGTGGGGGGTGTTTTCTCCCTGTATAAAAATGAAAGCCTAGCAAGTCACTTATCCTTTCAGAAAGAGATCCTAGGTAGAAGAAGTGACCTTTGCAGTTGCCTTCAAAGGCTGCTGCGTAATACTTATTTCTATTCTGATGGTTTCAGCTGCTTTCCTGCCTATCCATTAAGTTATCTAACCGAGCTGCCTGCACGGTGTTACTTAGTGACTATGCTGCTAAGTCTCACAGGAGCACAAAATTATGTACTGTTATTTTCTAGTGGCTTTTTATTTTTACCTTGGCAAACTTTAAAACTGAAGATGTGTTTTAAATTACTATGATTATTTAAGCATTTGGCTTACAGTGGAGCCCAAATGCCTCAATTGAAATCAAGGTCCCATCTGTTTAGGCACTGTACAAACCCAGAGTACGAGACATTCCCTGCACCCAGGAGCTTAGACAAGATTAAGGAAGAGGATATTCTCTCCAGTCTTACACATGGGGAAACTGAGGCACAGAGCTCCAAGCAGACAGACCCATATGCAGCACTACAGTGCTGTTAACAAAGCAGCCCCTGAAGGACAGGAATCTGAGAGATTTGCCCAGGGTTACAGAGTACATTTATAGCAGAGATAGGAAGGGACTCCAAATCTTCCAAGTCTGAGGCACGTGTCTGAGCCACAAGGCCACATCCCACAAAGACTGCGCTACACATACATAAAGGGTTAGGATGCATTATTCATTGGAGTATCCAACATTTGGACCTGATTTGTGCTACAAGGAAAGCAATACAGTTAGCTAAAACAGAAATGCATGCATTTTCTTATATGCAATGCTCAGGCACGTCACTTCAGAAGGCCCTAAATGTTCCAGCATGCGTTCGGACTAGCAGCAGGTAAGCGTCATCTACCATAGAGTACGTTGATGAGATGGGGCATACTTCTTAATATTTTATGGCCAGCTTTGCCTTTTAACGGATTAAAGAAGATCTACTACACTTTGAAAAGCACTAGGGAACTAATTATAAAATGTACTGAATGATGGTTTCAGTTTGTGGCAGGGGAAAAAAATAAAATCCTTGAGGTGTCATACGCCTCAAAGACATTTGGATTTAGCTGTTTGCAGCTAAGCAGTCAATCAGCTGAGGTGCTCTGCACACATAGGAGGGCAAAGGCATAGCTCATCTTTACTAAATGAGACACAGACCTTCTGCTGGTTGCATCCATCGATCTCAGAGGGAGGAATCAAATTTAAATCATGTGCCACCAACGTAACATTAGTAAGAGGAGAGGAGGGAACAGATATCAATACCAGATTTTCTGAAAAGCTCAGCCTCCATATAGGCACCAAAATAAAGCAGCAATGTTTCCAATAAATACTCAGCATGTGAAATGCGGAGCTCTTTTTGACAATCTGGGCATGACCATCACAGTGAATGACAAGAGGTTCTGCGAATCCAGTCCCTCGTTCAGTGCCTTAGTGGGAGCACCGAAAGCCTGGCCACAGCACTGGGGGCTGAGCACCTGAAATTTCAGCCCACCCGCCTAAAGGAAAAACAGTTCCAACAGCAATGCTTTCTGCTCTGCTGTGCTACAGATCAAAGCATCGCTATGATGGGTGCGATCCTTCAGGGGGACAGAACAAGGCATGCTTGAAGCCACTGGAATCTTGTACCGGAGGCCAGTAGGAGAAGGATGGACTTGGAAAGAGCAGCAGGAAGCAGAGAGCAGCTGCACCCAATACACAGCATGCATGAGAGAAAATTAACCTTGTGAACAACAGATTTGGTTCCATCTTCTGCTTCTCATCAGGGGGGAAAGGAGGGTCATCTACTAGTAATGACTCCATCCCAGGCTTCTAGACTTAGGAAAGAAAAACAAATGGCTTAAATTTCATTTCCAATAGTCAAGTACCCAGGTTGCAAAAAGTAGGCATAGTTGGTTGTCTTGGTGGCAGCCCCTGCAGAGAAGGGCCAAAGATTCAATGGGAACAAAGACTAAAATTTGCTTGCCCCCTTGAAGAGGTACAGCCCAAGTTGGGGGCTTGGCTCATTAGTAGTGGAAGGTTTGAGCTTTGGAGAGAGGACTTTTCTCTGAGCATAAAAGTTGCATCAAGTCACGATGATGATAGTTTTAAATGCATGAATCAACACATGGATAAAATGATGGAGGCTTTTCCTGATAGTAAAAAAGAAAAGCCAGTTCTGTTGGTTGGAGCTGGAGACAGGAGATTAGAATCCCAGAGTTAAAATCTGGATTAATCTCACTGAGGTTCATAATGAGGCAAGTCATATATGTTTCAACCACACAACTGCAAAATCTCTTTGCATTTGTCTATAAAGATTCTTGTTTCTTAAAACTGCAATTATTGACAATGCCAAATTATGGGCAAATGACTGTCAGTCATGGAGTAATACTTAATGAGTACTCAACAGACAAAAAGAAGGAAAAAAAATCATCCATGGATCAACCCCTTTCTACTAGCTGTTCCTTGTTAGCTCTTCAGGACCCATCCTGTTACATTTTTCTGAACTAGCACCTTCATCATTTCTTCCATGCCACCACAGGGGGAAGGAGCTCCCCATGAACATCTGCAAAATGACTTCATTGTTTTCCTCCCAATCCCTCCCTTACAAAATGAAGTCAAGTAAATGAGATCTTCCTTCTATACCATATCTTGTACAAAGAATTTAGCAGGCAGGATGCTGGGACACAGAGATCACATATTGAAGCAGGTTATTGAGAGGAAAAAAAATGTGCAAATACTGCAGTCAGGTTTTTTGGCTTCACACAACGTTCTGCCCCACGTCACCCTGTGTCCTTGTACTCCACCCATCTTGTCCATACGCGGCCACTGCTGCACGTTGTATACTTGCCGTGTAAGCTCTCTGGGGCCAGGACCATTTCTTTGTTTGCTGTGCTGGGCCCTGTGCCAACCAGATTACAAATGATATTCTGCCATTTGAACTCTAGTCACTCTGCTAACCGTCTGCCACAACAGACTTCTTTCTTAACATATGTCACAAACTAGAACAGGGTACACCGCACTTATTGCAATCAAGTTCTGTAAGATACGACTGTTCTGCATCATGTAGGAAGGGATGGGCAAGGTCTATAAATTGTCCTCCAGCCACCTACTCATGCATTTTTTCCTCTCCGGGCTTTGTGCAATAAATATCCTTGTATGCTTTGAGGGCCACATAAAAAAAAAAAGTGATAAAAATGGAATTTGCCTCCACAGGACACTAGGACTACAACTAAAGGAGGTAGGAGTTTCATTGTGTACAGGCTTTTATAAAACAGAGTGATCCCTTTAAGATGGACAGGAACACACCATTACTGGGGTAGTGTGTAGGGGTCCAAATCATGGGCTAGGAACCGCATGTGCTAGACCTTGTACTGATCGAGGAACCCCTCCTATAGCCAGATCCTCAGCTGACGTTAGTCAGCATAGGCTCCCTGCCCATGCAATCCAAGGTCCTGATACAGAAACACACTGCATAGAAGCCAGGTGCTAAACCCATGCTGAGCCCTACTTCCATCAAGAGGTACATCCTCGTGTAGTGGATTGGAGAACTGGCACCAAGTCAGACACTGGTGGTTCCAAAGAAGGGTGAAAAAATATTGAGAAACTTATAAAGTAGCAACATGAAAGAGGCAATGAGGAAGGGGATCTTGCTAGCCAAGAAATGGGACGACATTCCTCCTACCACTGAAGGAGGCAGGAGCAGCAAAAAGCCAAGAGCACGCTGAAGAGACAATGCAGCAGCATAGCAAGCTTGAATAACTAAAGGGGAAGAAATGATACTGGATACCTATGTGGGGGCGATTTAACGTAGGGGCTTAAAAATTAGGACAAGGAACTGAATATTACACAGCGACTCACAGAACCAACAAGGTGAGAAGAGAAGGATGTGATGCAGTCACAGGAGCAGAACAGGATCATAACGTTGAACCGGGGCACAAAGGGAGGCCTGGAAAGCAAGGTGCAATAATGCGGACAGCCAGACAAGCAATGCTGTGGAGACAGAATGTCAGTTTGGGCAATATTGAGGCATGACAGAATCCAGCACTGGAGGGCAAAAGAAGAGGAGACAAGAATCGTGACACCTAGGAAACTAAAAAGTAGCAGAATTGGCAGGGATGAAAGACGGAGGCCATGGGGGAAGATTTATGGAAAAAAATAAGACTTGTTCTGGAAAGACTGGAACCAAAATAGCAATGGCACACCAATTGAAGACATCAGGGAACATCTGGGGTGCGATTCCAGACAAAAGAGGAGGCATGGGAGAAGACAAGCAGATTTCAGACCATCCGGACTGAAGCAGCAGTTGAAACTATGGGAGCAGAGAAGGAGAGAGGGGAAGAGAAGGAGGGAACCAAACCATCAAAACCCAACCTTGACAGGTACTAGACTGGGAGTTCAAATTGAGGGAGGACGAGCAGTAGGATCTGAAGGAAGCCTACAGACTGAGGAGCAGAACTGGGGAAAAACAGAGCAGCTGAAGCCAAGAAAGAATTCAAGAAAAATCAGAGAGCTTACCGAAGTTGGCCAGAAGGCTTCGGACAGAGGGTGGCCACAGATACCATGTATGGTTGAATACACGTGACATCCATCTCTCCCTCATCACCAGTCTCAGCCTTTTCTCACTGACCCAATGTTTTCCCTATAACAGCATTTCAACAATGACATGTCCCTGGTTACCTAGCAGGCTTTCTTCAACTGACAGCTCTGCAGCAGATGGTGCAGAGAGACAGGCATACCCTTCCTGAATGAACATAAGAAATGAAGTAAAAAAGAAAAAAAAAAATCCCACACAGCCACACGTGCCTTCAAGCTACTATTTTAAGCTACAAGTGACATCACTGCTGTTGTACCCCATGGCATTACCGACTCGCTTGGAAAGGGTTGCTCTGGCTATAAATCTGGAACTGAGATTTCCCAAGCTGTCTTTAAAACATGCCATGTCTCCTAGATCTGCTTCTTGATGCCTCAGACACTGACTCCCCCACAGCAGAAATTAAATCTCACCATCTTCTCAGCCAGCACCACCATCTCCTCCAACTCAACTCCCACCCCCGACCCCAAACTAGGAAAGATATGAATATCTTCTAACCTTTCTCTGCTGTGGCCATAGGTGGTCCGTCTGCACCGTGTCTGAATTACTCACCTTCTACAATACAGACTTTGCTTTCTTGGTAGGAAACGTCATTTTTGAGTCACTGCAACATGGTGGAAGGAAAGAAGAGATATCACTGCTCCCCCACACACACACATTTGAAAATGCCAGATAGGACTCTGCAACCACTGCTATTTTATTTGCTACACAGGCTGAAATCCTGCAAACTCTTGTAGATGGTTCCTCAGTGGAGGGACATGCTCAAGCATTTGTGGAATGGACGCCTTATTCCAGCCACATCAGATCCCACCAAGACCTGGCTCCCAACCACAACACCCCTTCCTGGGACAACCAACAGACCAAACAGCCCCATGCCAAACCCATTCCCCTCCATCACAACCATGCTAGTAATTTGATATCCTGATTCAATTCAGGAGTGACCAGAAAGAAACCCACAACCTGCTAGAAGCTGGAAATGGCCTTGAAAACATCACTTCCCTTACATTTGCAATCAGTCACGGATCTAGCACATGGCTTCACATCAGCATGCGCCAATTAGTGTACAGGTACAAGTAAATCAGATGCACATTTGTGTAATCCTGAGGCATGGGGACTGGCTCGGGAAGATGTGACTGTAGACCACAGCTCATCTCCATTACTCCTGACCCAGATAGCGCTGGGAACCCTCTTGTGGACCAGTTACTCATATTTTAACATGGCCTTTAAGAGGGAGCGCCAGCATAGTTTTGACATAAAACATTATATTTTGATAGTTTCATAAACTTTTTTCTTTTCTTTTTTTTAAATCAACCATGACCTCTATTTATAGCCCTTTATAGTCCCAGGCAAACAACTGTGTTTAAATAAGAAGCAATCTCTGCAGCCCAAACACCAGAGAAAGTGAAATCAATTTTCTGATTGATATATCTGAAGGGGGGGGGAGGAAGATGCCAACCATGTCCTGAAGGTCAATGGGATTTCTTGTTAAACCCTCTCTGTTCTTCTTGGACATTTGAAAAGTCAGTTTGTTTAATGATTAATGCTCCCTCTTTCAAGGGCACCATGTTTCAGGGTGGCCACTAATCTCCCTTAGAAAATTAAAAAAAAAAAAAAAAATGAGCAAAGCCAAACCACCTCCCTGTGTTTTGGGTGATAATGCAGCGGTGTCGCTTGGAAGTAAGGTGGCCGTCCAGGTACCTCAACAGCAGAGGACAGAGGTGCACAGGGGACAGCTGCATTTAGCGCAACTGTCCCCACTGCCACGAACGCCGCGTGCCTCCCGAGGCCGGGGGGCCACAGACAGCACCCACGGGTGCCCGCAGTGGGGTCGGTGGCAGGGGTGCGGCGGCGGTGGTGAGCGGGGAGCACACCAACCGGTGAAAAACAGAGGACATAAAAGCGTCAGGTTTCATACCTACACCGCACGGAGGACCAGACAATGGACCATCCTCTAGAAAACCAACAGGCGAGGTGGGGGCAGCCGTCTCCTGCCCACCCCGTGACGAATCCAGGGGTGGGGGTGGGGGTGGGGGTCAGGCCCTCCTCCAGAAACGTAGCCCCTTCCACACACACACACACACACTCCTCCTCTCTCCCAACCTCAACAGCAAACTTCCTCCGCTCCTCAGCCCACACACGCTCATCTCCGCCACCCCAAATCGCCCCGCTGCCACAGAGCAAAGCCCAGCTCCCCTGTGGCGGGGCCCAGGCCGGG
>NW_017728932.1:8949001-9004881 GCF_001723895.1 Crocodylus porosus | reverse complement strand
CAGCTCCCAGCGTCGGCCCCCGCTCCCAGTGCTGCCCCCGGGGGGCGCGGGGCCAAGCGCGCCTGCCCCAGGGGCTGGCCAGCCTTCCTCGCCTCCAGCCTTTGCTGGCAGGGCTGTCCAGCCAGAACAACGGGAGCATCGTTGCCCGGCGCCTCCTTGGCCCTCTCCTGCCTGGCAGCCCTGGGGGTGCGGCGGTGGCGGCGCTCCCCCCACACCGAGCCGTGACAAAAAGTTCGCTCTGGACTTCTCCTTTTCCTCTCCGCAGGTTTCCTGGAAAGGGAGCCCGCGTCACGATGTACCCAACCAAGGCCTCGGCCACGCCGACCCCCAGACGCCTTTCTACCCTTTTACGAGACAAATGTGGTACTCGCCGAGAGCAGCCGGTGCGCACAAGCACAGGGCGGTGTCCTAACGGGGAGGGCAACTACGGAAACATGTCGCGCACGGCGAGCGAGGGGCACAGATCCACGCCGGAGGCTAGATTTTGGTGCGTGTCGCTCACAAAGCAGCAACTGTGGGCTTCCCCCCCGCCGATCGCGGAAGAGTGAATTTACCTGAATTTTTGGTATAAAAAGGGTCATTGCATAAGAGCGAATTCACACGGACAGTACCCGCATAAAGCGAGTGGCTGTATGGGAAGTGGTGGGGGTGCCAAGGTACACAGCGTCTATTCCCACGCTCTCCCCCCTCGGGTAGCCTCTTCCTTTGCTCCGCCACCCTCAGAAAGATCCTCATCCCCAAGCTGAATTTCCCCAGCCACAGCCCAAGGCTGCTTCTCCTATGGACACAGGGACAAACCCAGCTCTATCCCCTGTGATCGCCCTTTAGGCAGCCTCCTCCAAGGCTTGGCTACCCTTGCAGTCAGGAAGTTCCTCCTAATCTCCATCCTACATTTCCCTGCAGCAGCTTGAGGACATTGCTCCACTCCTGTCCCGTTCTCGTCACTGGCAATCCTTCGATTCGCGCATGATCTTTATCACGGCTCAGGGATGGGCCTCGAGGTGACTTACGAGTCCGATCCTTGAGCCACAAACCCCCTCCATGGAAGTCACAAGTCTTTCCACAGAGGACAGTAAGCCATAAGCTAGGATTTCTCGCTTCCTCCATCCTCTGTTCTCTTTCTCTGCTGCAAGGGCAAGACGTTTTACCTCGAAACGGTTGAGGTTGCATTGGAGTTGATCAGCAGCCAGTTCTCCCCAACTCTTGATGTTGGCATCTGTTTTCTTGAGGCCTCCTTTCAATGTGTCCTTGTAATGTTTCCTCTGGCTCCCGTGAGATCTCAGGCTGGTAGTGAAACAGCCACACAAATCTATCCTTCAAACCTCACTGTTGCCAGAGGCTTGGGGAAAAAGCTGGGCACCCCAATGCACTGGGTGTGCTGAGGTCTGCAAGCCCCTGCAAAATAGGAGTGAACAATAGCACCAGGTGGCCTCTTCAGCTCAGAAGACTTTCTTTATAGACCACACCTGCAGGTTACTGCTCTGGATTTTATCAGCAACAGTGCTTAGGCTTTCATCACCGAATTCTTCCTCAATGCCAGGGCTTAGTTGCCCTGCTTCAGAGGCATTGCTCTGCTGTGTTGCAAACAGGTAGCCTGCAACCTATTGAGAGAAAGTAGTAAGTTCACAGAGTGAGACGTGTCTCAATCTGGGCAAGCCTCTTGCTAGACTTGCCTTTGTGCTATCAGTGATTCCAGGAAGGAACAAACCAAAAGTAGCCAGCACCTTTCAGCCCACCCAGTACCTGGCGAAGAAGACATTTCCTAGCTACCCAACTGTCCTCGGAGAGAGGTAGGGGTAGGCAAACAGCCAAGAGATGCACATTGTTATTTGCAGTGTCCCGTGCCTGTAGCGTACATAGCCTTGCCTTGCCTTGTACTCATGCCTTTTACTCAGCAGCGAGGACAGGACCACATGACTGCCATTCGTTCAGTCATTTCATATGGGATTCCAAGGTGGTCTCCCAGGTCTGCCTCCCCTCCAAGATCAGACAAGACTAGTCTCATGCAGCTGCACACATGGCCCTTCACAATGCGTACAAATGTGATAAACACAGTCTGTGCCCTAAGGAGCCTGCCATGAAGGGTTTGAAAGGCAAACGGCAGACAAATTGCTTAGAAAGCCCTAAAGAAACGTATAGGCCTGTGCCAATACTAGCAATATAAATGCAAAAAAAAGGTCTCTGGACAGTGGTGAAAAGATCAATCAGTCACAGGGAATTCTGGCATGAGAGGGTTAAGCAACTCCTAAGGTGAGGGGGCAGACCTGGAAAAGCCACATTCCCAATTCTGACTCTCAGTCTAAGCCAAGCCTCAGTTTCTCTGTATTCACTTAGGTTCATTCACCTACAGATTATGCAACTCCAAATCTGGCCTAAAGCAACTCCCTCCTGTTCCACTCAAAGTCCTGTTTAAGAGATTTAACCAAATGACTGTTTCCTGAAGGTATTACAGTGCCACTAAGCTACAGGCTGAAACAACTCTAGATGATGGCTAGGGACAAGTGCATGAGTCTGGTGGCCGCCTTAGTGCAGCAGAGAAAACAAGGTGAAGGGCAAAGAGACATTCAGGTAAGTAGCTAGTTACAAGTTCCCTTCTACTGCTAACTTTGTATGTCACTTGAACACAGTTTCAGCTTTGTGCAGATTTAAAACAAACAGTCCTCTAGGAAGGGCGACTTCAAGAATCAACACGGCAGCTCTTTGGGAGAGCATCTGACTTAAACAAATGGGACTAAATTGGCACCACTTCAAGAGGGGAAAGGGATGTAAACACCCTCATGTAAATATCCCGATTTTAAGAAGTGCCTGCATCAAATGGCAGCTGGATAATCATGTGCAACAAATCTGTTTGCTGGATGAGTTGATTTCTCATAAAGATTATCGGAAAGGCAAACAGCAGCAAGAAAGTGATGGGCAGATAGTCGTGTTCTTCCTTCCTTCCTCCCTTCCCTCCCAAAAGCAAGCTTCAATACCAGGTTGCACCCTTATACCAGTAGAGCCTCTCTGAAGTCAGCAGGGTGACAGAGGTGTAAATGAGGACAAAATGTGATGCTCCGTCTTCTACTGTACCCCATCTTTACTTTTATGTTAACCCAGAAACATTTATTCCTTCATTTGCCCTATATGCAGAATGCCAATTCAGGCACCACACTATTTGGAGGGCTTATATTATACAGAGATTTATCTACACTAGGGCTTTGCACTCATGCAGTTCCCTCACTGATGGAAGTCATGAGAAAACCTCATAGCAGCTGAGGACCCGGGTCTGCTGGTGCTGATGACTCCTGAATTATCTTTGTCCTCTGAAATGTGGTAGCTGGCCAGAAGCTTCCACTGTATTCACTTGTATGCTGGTGGTCATGCTAGGATGAATGTGCCCATTTAATCTGGAAGCTGAACCACTTTAGTGTTTGAATGAAACACCATCTGGGTGCCTCAGGCCCAAGCCATGGAGTTGCTATCCAACATTTGGTGCATCTGAGACCATAAAACCAAAATGAATAGAATGATTTCATTCAGTCCCACCAGTGCCACTGAGCTGACAGACAGGCTTGCCAAAAATAAAATTCTCCTGCATTTGTGTCAACTTTCCTTCAACTCTTCCTAACATATCAAAAGCAAAAGTCGTCTCTGCTACAAAGAGGTGGGGGATTCTATAGTGATCCCTTGTTTCAGCAACTCAGAAGGCTCAAAGAAGCTTTGTGTAAGAGATAAAACACGAAGCAGCTTTACTTTCTTCCCCAGCAGCCTCAAGAAAATTGGTACTCCACCCCTGAAATGTAACAGGCTCCTCAAGCAGCCTAGCTAACATGTAGTATATGTATTAATCCTGATTTAATGAAACCATGTTGACTGGTGAAAGGATCTCCCCAAAAATCCAGATTCACCTGTATGCCAGATCATTTGCTGAGTAAACACTAGATTACTGCTGGTGAATGCATCCTTTGGTTGGTAGATTTAAGAATGGACCCTGGGCATCACACTGGATCTGAAAAAAAGCCTACGCACTTGCCCAAACTCAGTGTAAATAGTGCTCATCAGCTACAAGAACAACTGGAGCTACTTGTCAAAGCCAACCCAGTTTAGGCTCCTTGCCTTTCTCATCTAACAGCAGCCTTGAAATCAGGAAGACCTAGTCAGCTCAAGACTGCTTTAGAAGCCTGGAAAAAAAATGGAGGTCTCCTAATCAGTTTTGCCAATTATGCAATTAAAATTGAGTGTGATTGCATTAAAGTAGACAGTGGAAGCAAAAAGCTCCTATGCACTCAAGTGGCACATGCACTTGGGCAATGCTGAGTTAGCCAATGTTTAATAATACAGGCAACGGACCAAAAATTATGATCATCTTTGTGTTATGCAGTTCAGCTCAGATTCCACGTAGAATACAGCCAAGTAGATTTCCCTGCAAACATTTTTCTCATTCCAGTTCCAAGTCTTTTGTTAACTGCACCCATGACTTAATTGCCAGGCCACGAATGAAATTATACCTGAGTTATCTTTTTCTCCTCACCATACCTTCACTTAGAGCTGGGAAAAGAGAGAGAGAAAGAATTGGTCTGGAACAGCTCTTTTATTTAGATATGCAAAGCAGCTCACACACAGAGACACAAAACAATGCAGCTATTTACATAAGACGTCTGCATAGTGTGTCTAGGGTCTACAAAGGGGAAAAAAAAAAAAGCGAGAGACTGCTTCATCAAGACTAGATTTCCGCAGGATATTTTCCACCTAGCAAACGCCGAATTGTTTTGTATGAGTCCTGTCCTATGCAAAGGATACAAAACACACTGCTGCTTAGAGGCTAACGTAACCCTACTCTCAGTCAAAGATAGGGGCATTGGGTAACGCTTTCTACAAGGGACAGGCTTATTACTAAAACCCAGCTCTCATACACCACTATTCACTGGTCAATCTCCAACCGTTTACAAAAGGCAGAAAATATCATCATTTGCACTTCGCAGACACAGAGACCGACACAAGACAACTTGAGCCAGGAACAGAAACCAGATCTGAAGCCCGCGAGACCGTGCCATCCCTTCTCACTGGAAGCCACAGTCCCCTGACTTTTGTGTTATGAAGGGACCATCGAAAAATGTTACCCCTTGTCTGAATTCCAAATTGTGCCGGGTTAAGGCACTTTAAAATCAGCACACTTTCATGGCAAAATGAACCACACTGAAAGCCAGGCTTAAATCAGCCTGTCCAAAAAAGGCCCTGGGCAACTTTAAATATATTGGTTTATACTCATTGGTTAAAACAGTGCCAGTTTGACCATAGACAAGGCCACAGACCCCCACCAGACTGTTGGCTCATAAGACCTCCCACCCCATTTGGGCATCATACTGCGTAAGTGCACATAACAGCCGGTGGCTTTTGCGTCTTCCCAGCCTGGGGTCCTTTCGGCATGGGGTAGATCACTGTTCAATATAAGGGGCTGGGGTTTGTTACACGGGCATTATTACAAGGGAATGAGAAAGCAGTTAGCCCTTTGGCAATGCATGAATAGTTCTGGAAGAGCAAGAGCAGAAATGTGGTCTCTGTTCACACGCAGACCCAAAAACATCGGTTTCCCATAACACATATCTGTGCTTAACAACTGTTCGGCATTGTGCTAGACACAATGACCGAGAAAAGGCTCCTCATTGGCGAGGACGCCTGTGTAGTCAGGTTAAATGCAGCTTTCCAGAGCGTTAAAAATGGCAACTGATCGTGCAAAGGGGAAAAAAAAGAATAGACATGCATTGTGTTTACTAACTCTGGAAAGCCAATGGCCCTGAACTCCCGGGGAACATTACCCAAATCTTGAGAACATCCTTTGGTTGAAGAGAGGCCTTGGGAATGGCAGCATAAGCACAAGTGCTAGAAAATATCACTGAAGCCTTACAGTAAAGGATGCATACCACCACCTGTTGACAGAGCCCGAGATGGGCCATGGAGTTGAATGAGAGAGTCCCAGCTAATTAACACAGCAATTAACTTAGCCAGGGGACCTCCTGGTAGGGGACAGGTTGCAGCCGCTTCGCACAGCCACTTGCAGGCTCAGCAGGAAGCAGCCCTATGGATCACATAGTGGAGGCCCATCAAAACCCAAGATCTATCTAGCAACTTAGCTGCTCTCCTCCCCCAGTCCCCGTATCACCATAGCATCCAAGAAGCAGCCTTAGGAAACAGACACCACATTGAATCAGAGACAAGACAGCAGGCAGTAGTGCAGCTTGCAGCCAATTGCTGTGCGTCAGCCACCCACTTCAATGGGCTGTGCTGCACTCTTTTTCTGGGGAGGATAAAAATTCTCCAGCGCCCAGACCCAGCAGCTTTGTGGCCGCTTATAGCCAACAAAGTTGTACCAGACCCACAAACAGACTGTGAGGCAGCAGCATTGAATGGATTGTGTATTGTTTATAGATCAGCCGTGGCCCCATGAAAGGACGCGCCTAGAATAAAGCAGGGACCAGTGCCCCAGAGGACAGCAGCTGTTCTGCCAGTAGAGAGGAAGAAAAAAATATAGCCCAAAGAGGTGGAGGTGTGAACAGACTGCACCAAAGTCAGAGAAGAACTGACCCTTGCACCAAAGCCACCGCCAGAGGATGGCCTGGCAGAAATACTCAAGGAGAGAGTGGCAAGCGCAGAGCAGGGACATAGACAGGTTATCCATAGCTCCACGTAAACTCAGCTGCGAGAAGGACCTCCTGGGACCATCATTTCTGAGGTTCTCAGGCCTGTGTAGCCCCAGAAGTGGGGAGCAGGAAGTGTGGTATCAAGCCCAAGCTGGACCATACATTGAATATAGTGTAGCTGGGCCCCAGAGTCAACACTGATGTTTAGAAAATTCAGGGATTAAGGCTACAAAGGGGCTCTCTCTGCTCACCCAGTCTAACCTCCCACGTGATGCCTGTCACTGAATCCCACCACAAGTCCCTCAGTGGAGAAATGGCATCAACTACCATCCTTGGAGGCCTTCAAAACCCGGCTAGACAAAGCTTTGGCTGGTCCTGCTTTGACTACATGTGACCTCCTGAGGTCCCGTCCAATGCTAGCTTTCTATGATTGTATGATTCACACCAACCTTGCTGTCCTTCCTCAGGCAAAATACCCATTCACTTCAGTTACACGTGTGCTCAGTGGCAAAAGCTAGAATATGGTCACCATTTTGAACGGTCTTGGGGTCCTTCCCCCATGCCCTTGCCAGGAGTAGGCCATCTGCTTCTAACTGCAGCATGCTGCCTCTGGGGCTTGTTGCAATCCCAAAGAAAGGAGTGAGGCAAATAAGCCTTTTTGTCCCTGGTCCTATCACAGGGTGCAATTCTACTTCCATTAACAGTCTGTGCCCATTGATGTGCTCCTGATCAGTCCAAGCCTGTTCCTATCAGCTTTGAAGGTATATGTGTTACATGCAAGAACAAATGGTGCTTACCATTCAGCTCTAGGGCGTTCCAGGGCTGGGAGCTGCTGGGAGATGAGGGGTGCCTAAATACAAACAGGCAATGGGGAAGCTGGAATATGAATAACACTTAAAAAGGATCTAGCCAGCTTGTATTGTGTATTAATTGCTCCTGGCTCTTTATTCCTTTGTTGCTACGTTGCAGAACCACTATTTTAATCAAGACCGTACTTTAACTCTGCGTTGTTTACTAACCCTTAATAAAAAAAATGGAGAGACTTGCTCAGGGTTAGGCAAATAACCTCCAACTCCAGAGGGGCGCCGTGCTCAGGAAGAATGACAAATCCTCAGGCACAAATGACTTCATACCGCAGGCAGACCTCCAAGGTAAGTCCACATATCTCATGCATTTAGAGTCATGATGTATCCACGCCTGGAGGATCCACAGCAGATCTTAAACAGAAGAGACTCCGTTCCCCTGATTTGTTTCAGGAAGACTCACTCTGGGGGTGAAGGATGGAGGAGTAGAGAAGACGGGTTGCAGCAGCCTTGTTGGAGAAATCATATTGCTGACCAAGCCTTGAGTCAGGACGCTAATATGTATTGTTTTAACATTAGTATTTTAATCCAAATAATACACTTGGAGGAAGCATGGCAGCAGGCGGGGAGTATGGGGGGGAGCAGTATGTATGGGGGGGGAAAGGAAGAGTTGGGCTTCTCCTTGTGAAGGTGGGGGGCCTGACCTTTCGTTTCCTCAAAATTAAAACATTAAAACTTTCAACATCTTTTTAAAGTTGAAATTTTCCCAATAATAAACATGCCGGCTTGTGGGGTCACAAGGGAAAAGACAAAGTGCAGGTATTGCAGGTGCCTCACTGCAAGTCCACCGAGCTCTAGCCCCAAGGAAACACAGACTGGGGTGGTGGGGGGGGAAAGAGAATCACAGGTCTAAATGATAGGCGATATATAGAAAAGTCCAGCAGAACTGACCACTCTGGAGTGACTGTGGGTTTGGTTGCTCTTACAGTCACCCCCCCCCCCCAGCATTCAAAAAGTAATACAGCAAAAGCTTTGTTACCTGGCACTTTATTAGCCGGAAAACCCTATTAACCCACATCTGAGGGACATGGGAAAAGGGAAACCGGAAGCACCACTTCCAGGCTTTGCCACCACGGTGAGCAGAGCTCTTGCCACTTCTTTGGCCCAGATCCTGGGGCAAAGCAGCCTGTGCAGTGCCCCCCTCCCTGTCCCCGGGTACACTGATGCCAGGGAGCGCACCAGACAGTGCACATTTGATTAACCAGAATATTTGATTAGCCGGCATCCCCCATTCCCGGGGGATGCCGGATAACAGAGCTGTAGCTCAAATTCCCCCCTCCCCCCCACTTCACGCTGAGGCATAACTTGGATTAAATAACCTCCAATATTACTGCCATTTATTCTGCTTTATCAAGCCCTTTCTGACTTTTCCATTACAGAAAAGAGGAAGACAAAGATAAAAGACCCGAGCCCCTCCATTTCACTTAGTGAACGCGGGCCATATATTCTTTCCACCTGGCCGAGTCTGACACATTCCCGGTTTTATTTTCTGTCAAGGCAGCCTGATTTTTCCAAAACATTGTTTTAGTGCCTTAAAGCGTTGCTAGGAAGCCTCGTTTCCAGAGCTTGATTGTGTCCGTAATAAAACAATGTTAGGAAAGATCAGTGACAGAACGGATGGCAGCGACAGTGGGAAGCGGCATTTCAGACGAGTGGGAAAGGTTACGCCTAAAATCCATCCTCTTCATTAGAGGAAAGTAGTGGCTGCTTAACTGGCCCGGCAATGCATGGGAAGGCAAAAAAACCCCCAATGAATGAAACTCCCAATCGGCAACCGGATGGTCTGTTCCTGGCGATCTGTGCACAAGGCTATTTTTAGGCTTGTGTATTTTTCAGCTGAAAGGCTTCAAGGAGAGCACTGTGGCTTGGATTTTCAAAAGCACCTCGGTATGTCTATACTGGCGGCTGCTTGTCCAGACAGAGCTCAAGGAGCCCTTATCACTGCGTAGCTACTGGAGTGCAGGACTCCAGGCAGATAGCAAAGCACCCCCGAAACGCTGGGTCCACCAACTGCAGAGACTTACTCAGCCTGACGAAGGGTTTTTAAACCCAAAAGCTTGCTAAAAGCAATGATTTAAGCTGGTCTAATAAAAGATATCAGATTCACCCAAAGAACCTTGTCTGCCTGGGTCCGCACTCAGGTACTTAGCTCATATGCCGTTCCAGGCTATTGTGATGATACTGCTACCAGGCACCAACATAGCTAGTTTAAAGCTAACTCCAGTAGCAATCCCAGCTGGGGGATACTGTTTGCATTCCCTTCGGCTATGCAGCACCGAGAGCAAATGGTTTTGAAAATCCCACCATGAATAAACTGAACACGCATCAATACCTAGGGCATTATTCATTCAGCAAATTTCACCTTTGTTTTTCCTGATGGGCAAAATTATCCACAAATGGCTCCCAAAATGTGCAAGTTTGTTTGTTATTAGAAAAATATTGCTGCAGCTGATAAGTCTCCTGGCAGAGAGCAGAGTCAGGCTGGATATCAGGAGGCGCTACTGCAAAGTCAGGGCGGCTAAGACCTGGAACCGACTTCCAAGGGAAGTGGTGCTGGCTCCTACCTAAGAGGAGGCTAGATAGACACCTTGCCAGGGTCGTCTGACCCCAGCATCCTTTCCTGCCATGGCAGGGGGTCAGACTTGGCGATCTACTCAGGTCCCTTCCAACCGTACCTACTTTGAAACTATGAAATTTGCTGCCCACTCACAAGCACAAGCCGTGCTGGTTCCTACCCCATGCTATAATATAAGGAGTCAGTAGGATGATTCAGAAAGCCTATAGGAAGGACTCCATTCCCTAGAGCAGGCTCGGGGATGGATTGGGGGTGGGAGCCCTGAAGTTTAGGCCCCAGCCTGCTACTTTATGGCTGTGCCACCTTGAGCTAGCCACTCCACTTCCCATGCCTCTGTTTCCTATAAAATGAGGATAACAAGACTTTAATGACATCAGGGCTCTTACACACGCCTGACCCTCCATCCATCTCAAATCCCTTTTGTAAAGCTACTTTTTTTTTTTTTAACAAGTAATTCCTATAGTATCTTGTTGGCTTTGCCCTATTATTTCCCATGGACTTTCTTCAGGGATAAGAAGGAAGGAGCCGTCAAACCTTGGGAAGACAGGCCCCAACCCTAGTCACACTCTCCCATCGGTACGTGATTCTCTTTGCAACCTCATATATGCAGAGCATATGGGAAGCAAGATCACACCTGTACGTTTGCTTTTATCATCCGGCAGGCCTGATTTTCCCTGAGCTTAGTCACAGGCTCCTTTCATGCTGTCAGGAAGTACATACAGATATTGGTTATTTCAATACCCCATTTAGTTCACCTCTGGGAAAGAAGTAAAAAAATTCAGGGCTGTAGCTATGAGCAAAGTCACAAAGAGCCATGCAAAGGAGAGAAAAATATCTCCATCCTAATTAGAAACTTCCCTGGATGCCAACGCTGATCTAATAGGCTGTGTGGGCTTTCACCAAGTTAGCTTTCTACCTGCAGGACTCTGGCTAAGTATGCTGTAATTTGTAAAGTAAATTGTCTAGAGGGTCTGTTAAACACGTTGATGCAATAATGCAGCAGAGATACAACGAAGACATAATTAATGACTTGGTCTCCTCAGGAGACACCATTACTGGTAGCTTTGTGAGGTAGCAAAGATGACATAAATCAGCTTCCTCAATGTAACAAAAAAAAAAAGACCTGAATGTACTTCTCCTCCTAAAAGGGAGCGACTTGTGGAACACCACTCCCAGGGCAAGAGGAACCACCCAGAAGGAGGTGCCCTCAAGGAGGAGATGAAGGTGACCCGAGTAGCAGCACTGTTGGTGTAGCAAGTTGGAAAGTGAGCACGGATGAACATCTCTTGGGCTCTTGCTAGATTTGCAGTTGCTTTTTTAGGCATCTGCTGACAATGCAAAGCCACACCAGATCTTACCCAAGCCATCCGACTTGAAACTATACATCTGGCAGACTATCATCTGTGCACTTAAATAGCACTGCTAGTGTTCAAAGCACATTTACTAGCTCTCATGATGCATGTTGTGGAGTTAGTGCAATGATCTCACAGGGGAGGCAGGGGACTTCGCAGGCTTGCCCAAAACCACAGAGGGGAGTGACGATAAACCTGGAATTCAGGAGGCTTTGGCTCACAGTCTTGTACTGAGACCACCATAGGATGGGGAGGCAAGTAGTGTAACACAGACCTGCATGTCTATAGCCTGCACCATTACACAAGATAGCACTTCAAAGGGTGCAATTCAGTCCCTGCACACGCTGCCAACACATCTAGGCCCCACTTAAGGCCTCATAATAAGAACTAACTATGCAAGGTTTGTGCTGGTGCAGAGCACGTATCACTGACAGCACATTTTCTTCTAGGATTGCTAGACCCATAAGCATTTAAAGCTCTGCAGTAAGATGGATGATTACCGCATGCACTTTGCTATGACCAGTGAGAGGCACATTAAAACACCAGCATTTGCAACCTCAAGCAGTCAGGAATTGGACTGGTTTGCCTTTCCCCACCAAAAAAACCCAACCCACGTTTTTGCCATTCTCTTTATTTGCCTTTGGATTTTGAAGCTTTTCAGGGTGGGGGGAGAGGTATATATTTTTCCTAGTCTCTCACGTTCCAGATGAGTCTCCTAATCCCTAGGCCATGGAGTCAACTCCCCCCCACCCCTTTTCTCTCTCTCCCTCTCACAATGAACATCTGCACTTATAGAAAGGGGAATAATTCCAGTAGGAGAAAGACACTCTAACCCACTGGCTGGGATGTTCCCATCTCCCACACATTTGGAAAAGTCTGTGTTTTGTTTCAGATTATAACAAAAGCAAATGTTGCAGCTTTTGTACTTTTTCGGCAAGCTGGAAGGGTTGCTGGCCAGCCCTTAGTCCTAAACCAAGGGACAGGTGGGATGCTGATGGGCAGTAGTGTTTTAAGGCAAGGTTCCTCAGGCTAGAGATCTTTCTCCCCCTCTGGCACCCTGCCACAGCCCAAATTGCGTTGCTTCTCTACACAAGACAAACCAGTTTGGCCAAGTTTTTGTTGGACTTAGATGCATACTGGGCTGCCTCCTATGCCAAGCCAGGGTAGCACAGCAAAAATACTAGTAGTGTGCTCTCTGAAGGGCAGTGCAACCTGTTCTTTACTATACAGAGGCCACAATGATGGGTCCACTAAAATAAAAAGGAGAAAAAGATTCTTACTCAGCAGAGCTGCACTGATCCGTGAAGCCCTGCCTCAGGGCTGTGCTGCAATAGCATGCCCTGTCTGGAAGCAGAGGGCAGGCCTCTGCTAGTCTTACCCTGGTAATCATGGACAGGCGCTGATGCATAACCCGTCCTGGCAGCTGAATGCACAAAGCGATCTGTGCTGATGTGAACGGTCTTCTAGCCGGCATCTCCTGTTCTCACACAGCTCTTATCAGATGTCCTTTTGGCTACCCACATCCCCGTGTTCCCAAGTCCTTTGTACTGGGCTGCCAAGAGGAAGGTGTGACCAAGTGTGCCTGGCCCCATCACTATTTGAACTTCTGTCTGCCAAAGGACCGTCTGCCTGGCTGCAAGAGGTTACAGCATTAGGACCCATCTCAGGCATTGATCCCATCTCCACTTAAAGCAAGGGGAGACTTGCTGCTGCCTTTCCAGGGAGCCAGCTGGGATATGCCATGTGCTGCACATGCAGTCCTGCTGCTCTGATTCCCCCATGGCCAGCAGTGGCTGCTGTATGCTTCCAAGCAGTGCTCCCCTCCAACTCTCTGCTGCCACATCCCTCGTCAAGGTCAGAGCATACCAGGAGCTAAATGCCACTGATTTCTCACTGTGACCTTGACTGAGAGGTGTTACAGCTGTGCCAGCAAGTAAGGACCTAATTCCACCTTAAGCACTTTCTGATCACTCCCCTGGGATTTCTAACCCAGATTCCATTCTTACCTAAATCATTTGGTTTAAGGCAGCCTCTCAAGTGGCACTTAGAGACAGAGAAGACAGGTGTCTAGGACCTTCATGTATTAGTTTGGTGCCCAGCTACGCTAAACGGTTTGCTACAGACTGCAAAAGCAAAGCTCTGGTCCCCAAGAATACACACTGTAAGGCCAGACCACCCTACAGAAGGCTTGGGAGGTGACATGGCAAAAACCAGGGGTAAAATTTAAGATGAGTGAATAGATGATGTTTCTCTTATGATACGTGCTGGTTCTCTGAGCAGCTTTTACCTCGTTCATCTGGCCCTTTCTAGGAAAATATTGCAGGACTCTGGAAGAGCTAATTCAGCCAAAATCTCAAGGGACCACGTGTATTGGAACAGCCCAGTTTTCTTTTCCCTAAAGCATCTTGGCTTTGAGCCAGCTGAACAATGCTATTTATATGGAGTTAATACTGTTTGCTGGGTGCCAACTTGGGAAAGGGACACAGACTGCTCCACTTAGTTATATAAAAAAAAAAAAAATAGACCCAATGTGTGGATTCTTAAGAGGTTGATTAATAATTAGCATAGATGGTGCCACCTCCTGCTGATCTAATCAAGGTTAACTGTAGGGTAAGGCTCCTGCTGCAGGCTGGATAGAAAAGCTATTTGGAATACTGTCACAGAAATGGCCAGGGTCTCGATTTAAAGAGAAAAAAGGCTTTCTGCATTTCAAGGAAGTTTGATTGTTCCTTTCCAGGTCTGTACCCGAGTTTGATCAGTCACAGAGATGGGGGATGGTGGGAATAACGCATCAGGCCTCCTTAACATTAGATTAATTGATGTTTCATAACATCGTTATTCAAAACAATCCTTTTAATTAGGAGAAAAAGTAACAGGCAATTTGGAAAGCCTGACCTCTGCCACTGGATTTCAGCAGCTTTTAAAAGCCCAGGACGTGAAGGGGGGGAATGAAATGACCTGTAGAAAACATCCCAATCACAAATTAAATTCTGATTAGGCTGCCTGCAACTGCTGGAACCATGTGGCATTCCTGTATCTCAAACATAAATCCAGACTGGTTTCTTCCATGAGGTCCCTACACAGACTGGTGACTGAAAGCCTGGTCCTGCAAGCACCTTTCGCAAAGATGATACAGAAACTGGTCTCCACTGGGAGCATACTAAAGTGATCTAGGCCCCTGTAAGCATGCAGGGAGTGGCAAACAAGTGGATGGCTGGGGAGGGAAAAAAAAATGGATGCATCCCACTGGACTACAGTGGGTCCAGATGGATTTAAATGAATATAAAGAATAAACAAGGCAAGGATGCCTGAGGGAGACTGAAGTCAGCAGGAACTCAGGATTCCTTGACTTTCAATTCCTGCCTGGAAATAAAGTATCTCAGGCTCTTTTATTTTGTTCATTAAGAGCCCAAGCTAAAGCTCATTGCCAATAAAGAAGGCAATAAGCAAAAGCGGAGGGGGGAGGGAGATTGCAATTTTATTGCACAAACCAGTGCCTCCACCTGGAGTTTTCCATGAGGATGATTGCTTTCTCTCCGTCTGACACTGCCTTCGGTGTACTCAAGATAATATTAGCGACAACATATGCTCCTACAGACCTATGCTTTGTAGAAAAGGCATTTAGACAGCTAACGGAGGAGGAATTGGTGCTATCTGCATTTCACTGGGGACAGGACCTCAAATGCATTTTGAATGGCTTTGGAGATAAATCTTTACTAACCACATAAGCCCAGTGTATAAAGTATTTAAACTTAATGGATGAACGTTGGGGGGTGGGGAAGAGACAGTCAGCCTAACAGAATCATGGGGCTGTATTACTAAAGGCAATCAGTCACCAGGTCATGATTGAGAGCCAAGAATTATTTTTTTCCCCTCCCATTCCCTCTATGACCTTCCCAGACAGCGCTGTTTTCAAGTTTCACAGGAGTGCTGTAGCTTTTTATTTTTTTCATGGCAGCCTTGTATTTAAAGACAGGGTAGGATGTTGCAAGGAATGGCTGCACAACAGTCATCCGGAGGACAGATTAACTTGGGACAGCACCCCATATCTCTCCGTACTGATGGACTCCAGCCAAGTCTGGAGTCCTCCCACGCACACACTCTACCTCTGCCTGGAGCCGAGCGTTGACTTTCATTTCTGCAGGAGCAGAGTAGAGCCTCCAGGCTCTTATTCCCTGAAGGGAGCTTCAAACAAATTTCACACCTCACTTTGCCAATCTGTTAAATGACTGAACTAATGCTGACACAGGTGAGGCTTAGTATTAGTGTGTCAAGAACATGGAGGTCTCCTCAATGGATAGAAAGACTGGAAGTGGCTGCTGTCCGCGGTGGATTTAGAGTTAGTGGGGCCCTGTGCACAGCTTCATTTTTGGAGGAGCCCCCTCGGGACCCAGCCAAGAAAAAGAACATTCGACACAGCAAAAAAGCAGCAAATTGTTTGCTCAACTACTTAAAAAAAAAAAAACGTTTCGAGCACAGTTCGCAGAATGCAGAAAGCCTGGACCACTTTGCGACTTGCAATGCTTATTAAGTTCAGTCATTTGTCAGCTTTGTCCTGCATTTTGGGGCCCTCTGTCGGTGGGGGCCCCGTGCCACTGCACGGTTTGTTTCAAGGTAAATCCACCACTGGCTGCTGTCAGTTCATGCAAAGGGAGCCTGACCTCTATGGGCAGAAAGTCATGGACAACATGACGGATACGATGGAGGTTTTCCCATACCAAGAGCAGCCCGCAAGCAGAGCTGCAGAGAGGGAGGATATGGTTAAGGCTCCAATAGAAATTATACTTGCGTTTGCTGCCTTGTCACGAGCCTCCTTTACTTGGGTCTCAAGGTCCCAGGAACACCGTCAGGCCCAACCTGCCTATTTTCTTTTGACTTTAGCCTGGCAAGGCCCTCCCTCCTTAAAGCAGCAAGCTTTAATTTCCTCGTTAGATCCCGTTCAGATTACTGAAGTCATGCATTCAGTTTGGCATTTGAATGCTCCCCAAGCAGATGACTAAAGCAGTGACTCCTACAAGGTTTATGAAAGCAAACTGACTCCACTTATTAAAGATACACTGGATTATGTTCTCAACAAGAGATTGCTCCAGGGGGCCTGGCACTCAGCAGCAGCTTGGTTATTAAGTACTGAGGAAACATCCCACCAGGGCCATTCCTGACACAGCAGATCACTATTGCTAATAAAATGCTAGGGGCCATTTAAGCATCTGTGGGAAATGCACAAGGGTTGACTGTGGCAGGGTTGCCTGCAATAGCAAGAAAAGGGACCTGGTGACCTCCAAAGATCCCTTTCCAGTCCCAGGATCTTCAGGGACAAAGGAAACAGCCTCCAAATCTCACAGACCTGGGCTGTCACAGGGAACTGAGTGGTTCTGGCCTCTTCTGCAGCATTTCTGTCCCCGGCTCAATCTTCCTTGTAACTGGGCCCCAGGGTTCCCAGAGGAACATGCTGCCATTGGCTCCACTGCCCGTATCTGCTTAATCCCCTCGTCTCTGACAAGGCCATGAGAATGGCACAAAAATGTTGCTTCCACTTGCCAAGAGCATATTTCACAGACAGCAAATACTTCACAGCCTTGATCTGGCAACCAACAGCGTGGTGATGGCAGCTTTCCAGGAGCTGCTGAGGAAGACTACATCCCCGAAGCGCGCTGGTTCCCTTCCTTGTTGCCTTATCCATTTCCACCTGGTTTTGTCCCCCGACCGCCCATGCAGAGGAAGCAGGAATCCTAGGCAAATAGCTAAGAGACTAACCCAGCAAGCCGACATTTGAGCCACAAGTTGGTGCCAATAGACCCCATGGGGTAAGACAGGGTTTGGCTACCTTCCCGGATTGTTTTAGGTCAAGCGACGGACAGGGGATGAAATGCTGTGGCAGAGAACTAGTGAGCTGCTTTTCACCAAGAGGGACAAACTGCCCTTCACCCCCCCCCCCTTGCTCTAGGGGGTAAATCGGTATTTGCCTCCCTCTACTGACATCTGCAGGGAATGACACACGGGGGCTTAACTCGCTCAGAAGTGCCATTTGTGCAAACACGAATGTCGGGTCGTGCAAACTAAAATGCATTGCACCAAAAAAAAGGCCACATTAAAATTTTCGGGTGGTCTGCATCAACTCCTGTGTCATCTACACACAGCCCTTGATTCTTGTGGAACGTGCTAGCTCAGTGGCCCCCAAGACCCACTGCTACTTGTGGCATGAGGACCACAGCAAGGAAAGCCTTTTGGCTGCAACCTTGGCCACAGCTGCGAACTGAGCCAAACAAGCCACCCTTCTAGACAATTCTGCCCCACACACCCACCTGGCCCAGAGCAAACCCCGGCACCCACTGTAGTTTGGGCTGTGGAGCAGCTGGACAACAATGGCACGCAGGATTCCCAGTTGACATGCAGCCATAAACAAAAGGGCTGATCCCAAGTAGTCCCCCCTGCAAAGATTCCTAGGATCACAAGGCTACCACAGAGGTACAAAGACCTGCTTTACAAGATTTACAAGAGCTGCTGAAAAATTGGACTGGTTTCACTCACCATCAACAGATACGTGTCTCTTCTTGGTCTCCAAGTCCTACAAAACCTTACTGCTTTCTAACCCTCTGAGACCTGTGGCTTAAGCAAAGATGGTCTAAGCTTGTTCTTCCTTTTCAATCAGAAAGAGGGGACCGCAACAAAGCCTTTCTGATCAGGTCACACTTCTCAGAAAAGGTTTTCTGCAGAAAGCCTGGGTTCCTTATAAAAGGCTAACATCTCCTCCCTGCACAAACCTTATTGATACCAGGTAACAAGAGAAGTGTGACAACCACTGTAGCAGGCTGGAGTTTCAAGAGACCACTTTGAAACAAAGCAGAAAGGGCTGAGATGTTTGAAGCTGCCAAGGAAGCCAGTCAGTCCCAAGGACGTCAACATGAACTGTGTCAGAGAGTTGGAGGGTTTGACAATCTTAGTTTTACCTTCTGCTCCTGGTCGCAACAACCCCAGGCAGTTGGTGTCTCAGCAGTTCTCAGGATGAAACCCTTAACACAGTGCGTACTGAGTAACTGTTGTTGCTCCCTGACTAATAGAGTAAAGCAAAGAAGCTATTAGAAGAAAATGAATCCTTGTTGTTACACAAAAATAGGAGAGGTGCTCCCGTCTGCCTTATAGGCCCAGCCCTTAGATACTTGTAGACTGCTTCCACTGTAAAGCATTTTCTTTGGCTTGTATCCCATCTCCCTCATATTTATTTTGACATCTCCTTCTTCCTCATTAGCCTTTCTTCTGCCAAAAGTCTCACCTGTGCAGCTCTGCTGGCTGGCTCAAGTGCTGCTCCAGTGAAGCCAGTGGGGAGCCAGATCTCAGCAGTAACATAACAGCTGAAACCACCTGCATGTACCCTGCTGTCCAAGCAGACTCTCCAGATCAGGTCAGGTGAGCAGGCAGCTTTCCTACATCACATAAGGCCGGAAAGAAAAAGCTTCTCCCAGCCAATGGTTTAAAGTGACAGCTCCAAGACGGCTTGAGGCCACTGTGCCAAGTCATCAAGTAGATTGCTCGGGCTCACCTTACCTGATCTGCTCCCACAGAGTCAGATCTCCTATACTGCAAACTGAGCTCAAGGCCTTTGATCATGACAAATTCATCTTGTCTGGGCTGAGCCTGGCCTGCTCCTAAGGAATGATTCCCTCAGCAAATACAGTGCAGCTGTGGGCATACTACTCCTTAGGCGGAGTTAATCCTCTGTCTGCCATGCACTAAAAGAACATGGTACCCGCGCTCTCTCATAGATGAAATCACAATACAAATGCCCTGTCAAGGATGGTCCTCAGATGAGTTGGTGGAATACATTTGCTTGAGGCTTGTAAATTCTTCCTGGCACAGACTGTCCTGGCTCTTGTGTCTGTATAGCACTTAGCACAAGTGGAAACAGATACCCAGTAAATGAAGAATGAAGGCAGTGAAGGGAAAGAATTTAGAGGTAATTAAATGCTGTAGGTCCACACTATACAATAGGGATCTGCTGCATTGCCAAGACTACAGCTAAAAAAAAAAATACTTAAGGCATGTTACAGTAAACACTTCGTTGAAGGTAAATTCCAGAATTGCATAGATGTCGACCAATTAAATTAACCCCAATTCGGCAGCCCATACTTACGCATCACGCATCTCTGTAAGCACCCTGCTGTGTCAGGGAGCTGATCATAAACCTAAAAATATATTAGAACACCCATTTTAGAGCTACCTCTCCGAAGTGTCGCACTCCCTGCTGCTGGGCATATGCCCGAGTTTGTCCCACGAGGGCAGCCTTCTTCCTGTGAGCACCAAGGAAGACAGACACAGGAGGGAAAGAGGATACTGTCAGCATTGAAATTAATGGGACAAAGTGCTGAACTCTGAACACCCACGTTTAAGTTACATTTATTTCTAAGTAAAGTAGGCCCTACCCCATGGCTCTCTCTAAATCTGGTTAGATCTAGGTTTGAAATCCATTCTAGTGTTAGCTGTCGTGCTGGTGTTCAGAACTGCAAGGCAGGGATCTATAGGCCACCGGTCCCAACGGCTGCTGCTACATATTAGTGGTAGTGTGGTGAAGCCTGAGGCGGACAGGACTTGATGGCGGCGTACCATCTACAGGACAAGCTGTACACACATATTCAAGGGTAATCCCTGCCAAGAACTAACAATCTACACAAAACAAGAGACACCAGGTGGAGATGGAGGACACGGAGAATGTGAGGAAATAATGAGACAATAACTGAGCTCCCCTGATCTCACAGCTGCTCCTTTAGCTCTGCACTCCCAGAGCAGATTGCCACATGCAAGTGGCCTCTAGCACCCAGGACAGGTTGCCAGGAGTGCAGTTGGTCTTGGTGGAAGAACACGTTATGCAACTGTTCAGCCTTACCTAAGACTTGATGGCTTCAGTGAAATCTTCACTGCAGATTTCTATCGACCTGACGGTTTCTAAGGCATGTATAATGCTTCAGGAACAGCCGCAGGGCGTATCTTCCAGGTACCACCAAAATATCTAACAAAAAGAAGCACTTCTGTCAACTAGTTAAATCAAAAAGAGTCAAAAGGCACAAGAGGATCAAGGTAAATGATCAGGCACTGCTCAAGAGTAACTGGCATACTAGGAATTAAGGAGCCCAGTCTTGCTTCCCCAGCAGGCAGCGTCCCCATGCCTCCTCAATGACTATTAAAATTAGGCCCAGCTTCCAAGGAAAAAGGAGCTCTCCGAAGCCCTGGTAGAACAAGCCCTGTTACCATAACTACCTCACTCCCAGCAGCTCACCTCTTTTATTTCTACAGTTAAATATTTACTGAGTGCCTAGTGTACATGTTCAAGGGTTACAGGAGGCACTTCTGGAACCCAACTGAGCAGGCCTGGCTTTGGGGTCCTCTCTCCAAGTTCCTGAAGAGCAGCCCCTCTCTTCGCCCCAGCTCATGCAACCAGCAGCCTCTCCCCCATGCTGCTCTGCTCCACTGCTTGCATCAGAGTCACTGTTTTAAACCCCCGTTTCTCCAACAGGGCCCTGTACACTTCAGTTCTCCCTCAACCCTGCACTAATTAAACAAGATGTTACTTTTAGAATGGAGCTGTTCAGATCCATGCTTTTTTCCCCCCCATGCATCCCATCTAAGACTCTGATTCTGCAAAACTTACATAAACTGAAAAGCTATGGGCTTTCCCATTGACTTCAGAAGAGCTAAAGTCTTTGCAAGACCCAGTAATATGATGGGATCTATATATGCAGCATGTCATAGGATGAGCTTCCAGGCAGGGTCTTTGCAAGACCCAGTAATATGATGGGAATTATTTATGCAGCTTGGTCATAGGATCACAAGAGCTTCCAGGCAGGGGCCCCCCGCCATGTCTGTGAAGTGCCTAGCCTGTAATCCACAATGACTTGAAAAAACAATGCTCTGGACTGTAGCACCTGTCAGTCCTTATGTTCCTTAGGAAAAAGGCAGGAGCGTCCTCTCATGAATCCCCCTCATGGCCCTGATCCCACTTGGAGGCAGCGCAAACCACCATCACCCCTGGGATCAGAGTTCAGTTTAGCATCATCTCAAAAGCTGGCTGGCATGACTGAAAGTCTGGTAGGAATTTATGCAGGGAGAATATAATGTTACTCTTTATTTATTGCCCAGATTATTTCCCATTACTCAAGAGCCAAACTGCGACCTGACTGACGCAATAGCAAAAGGCACTGCCCACTGTGCAGGTAGCAACGTGAGAGGAGAGGAGAGGAGAGGAGAGGAGAGAAGTGGCTTCTATGTTCTCAATGTACCTAGCAAACAGCTGATACATCACGGATACAACAGGCAACACACATAGCACTACCACAGATTATTTCATCCCTGGAATAGCGTGGATACCAACAAGGAGAGACGGTGCCTGTGCCACGTTCTCATGCTGCTGCAGGGACAGAGTGACAAACAGCGTACTGCCCTTCCCTTTTGGTTAGATCAAAATGTAATGTTCTAGCCTCCCTATTAGCTTTGCTGAGGACAGCAGAAGTAGAGCCCTTCACTAAGAGGGAATTCAAAAATCTCTTATTCGATTTGGAGCCATGTTATTCTAATTAACATTAAAAATAAACAAGTCCTCTTAAAATCACAAACGTTTATTCAAAAACAATGCAAGTACTTGAAAATATCTTCACATTACACAGCAGTATTTTAGTTAGGCTAGATTTTAAAAAAATAAACTCACCTCAATACATTTGGAAAAATAAACTGCAGTCTTACGCAGTCTAGTGTTTTTTTTGCTTTGAGTTATAAAACCACCCAGTGTCTAGCACCAAATAAATATTCCACAACAAAACAGAGCACAAAGTATTACAATACAGGCTTTAATAAAAACAAGTTGGGTTACGCTTTAGAAAAATGTAGGGTTCATTTTATGGAATACAAAACCATCTCAAGCTGGGAAGTATGCGGTAACGAGTGAGGCCTTATTGCACAAAAGGAATTCTTCACAGTAGGAGTTCTCTGTTTCTTTTTAGAGGTGAACTGAAGGTTTGGACCCAAGTTTTAGCCATTATGCTTTGTCATAAATCCCGTTTTACTTGTTCATTTTTTGTGCTCCTGACGTAGGCTTCCCAGACCCAGGAATGTGGGGTTTTCGGTTTCTTTGTATTTTGCTACGCACAGATATCAAGTGGCACAAAAAAGTGTTGGCACAAATGGATGCTGATAAGTCTCACATGCCATCCCCAAGTTACTACTGTGCTTACATATTCAGGGTAAATACCCACCTGATCACAGAACTGAGACGTGACTATCACTGGAAAGAATATGCTGAATGGTTTGTCTGACAGCCTTAGGTGCTAATCCCACATCCCCTGTTCATCCCCAATGCTCACCAGTTTCGGTGGTGCTTGAAATAACAAAGGAATGCAGGACTGGCTGTTAAGTCCCAAGAGAATGATATTCTTTCAGGCTAACATTAAAGAAACAAAACCTCTCCCAAGTGTCATTAGAAACTCCTGTTTGCATGGGCTGTTGAATGTTAGTCCAAATAGGCATACTGGATTGAAAACACTTTGAGGGAGCATTAATACATAGCCAGAAGGAGCTCTATGCTGAGGGCTGAACTGCAACAACAAGGCAAACTGAACCTGCCCCTTCCAGCTTTTGTTCAGGTTTGCACCGGCTGTATGATGTGCCGTGAGAATCACCCCTTTGGATTACTGCCTCTAGCTTCAAAAGCTAGCTAAAAGGACTGGAGAATGTTAACCCAGCTGGTCAAACAAACCAATTATGTCTTTTTATGTGATGCTGTAAAAATTAAAGGCAAACCCAGTGGCATTTTGCTCTGCCTCAATTAAAATTTTCTATTGGGTCCTAGACTGATAAATAATACTCCTGATTTCCTACAGACATCCTGGAGGTGCTCAAAGTGCTTTACAAACAGTTATTTGTCAACTAAAAATAAGCCCCACAGTCTTCTTGTGAGGTAGGTAAGTAGTACTATCCCCATTTTACAAAGGAAGAAATGGGGACAGACTGGATAAGTCCAAGTCAGTGCCAGGGCCTTCCTCCAGCCACTCTACTGCACACATAAAAAAAGACTGATATAAAACTAAATCACAGATATAGGAAAGGATTAACAGCCCTGCCGTTATATGTAAACTGTGCCCTCATCAGTTTGCTTCATTATAATCAAAGCCACTTATCAGCCCCCTGATAAAACAAGTACATTGAAATCTGAAAATGAAAGTACAGGCATAATTTTTTTTTAAAGACCTTGAAATTAATCCCTTCCAAATTTCATTCATAAAATAAGCAGGATTTTGTGTGCCTTAAAATGAAGGCAGGACAAAGGGATCTCACATGAGGAGCCCATATGCTTCTGAGGCTGGCACTGGGCACTCCACTGGCCGACAGGGCAAGTTTCAAATCATTTACTCGGTGGGCTGCAAGAACTCCGATGTGAACACGGCTTCTGCGTAATCCTCACAGACATCCTGCAACTCTGCCGCCACATCGCACAAGGCTTCTTCTGTCAGTTCCTCTGCGAGGCTAAAGGAAGGAAAAGAAAGCTTAAAAGCACAGGTCAGATTCCTGGGAGTAACCCAGGCAAATTCAAGTAGGCATCATTCACTCCTTTCACGTATAGCAATGCTTAAAAAATAATGGTTTGTGCTTCACTGGTGCAATGTACACTGTAAAAGCCCATGCCGCAGAACCATCCTGTTCAAATACCAAAGGGTTTCCTTTGCAGAGGGTGCGGGGGGGAGAGGAGAAGGAAGGGAAGCATCTGAACTGTTCAGCTTTGCCCAGTTTCCAAATAAACAAGTAATACGTTGAGCACTGGAAGGTCTGTGATCATTTTCTTTTTCCGAACAATGGATACAGCCACAGTGCTTCCGGTAGAGAGATTTCACATCCCGTGGGCATGTTCCAAAGCTCACTGAAGTAAACTGAAAGACTCCCAACTTAATTCAGTGGTCATTGGAGGAGGCCCTTGTGAAAGCAAGGATGTTCTCAGGGGAGAAGCGGGGTTGGGGTATTCGTCTGAAGAGAACCCGGAACTGCAGAAGACCTCACAGAACGGAACAGAGGGTTTCTGCATTTGAGTATGCAGCTCTCGACTGGCTTAGTTCAAATTTCTCCTTCTCAACAGTTTTACATTCACTGTACAAAACTCCCCCTTCGGGTGTTATCCTAGGATCTCCAGAACAGTGGTTTTCAACCTGCGGTCTGCAGACCTATGGGGGTCCACAGACTATGCATCTAAGGGGTCCACGAAAGATGACCACGATCAATCAAAAATATGCAACTACCCCCACACTTACAATTCAAAGGGATCTGCACCTCCAGTGGAAAGGTTTTAGGGGGTCCACAAATGAAAGAAGGCTGAAAACCCCTGCCCGAGAACGCAGACGAGGCTGGATTCTTTGCTACATTTACTGGTAAGTGCAACGAGAGACAAGATGCACAGCACCCCCTCGTGGTGAAACCATCAGCAAGGAGGCTCTCATACTGCATTGTATTTTGATTCTGATTTCAAATAACACTATGCATAACAGAGGCAAACAGTGTTGGGATTCAGCTGCCAGAAGGAGTGACGCTCACTTCCATTTAATCCTTTCTCTGATCCAGAGGAGGGTGCTGAAGTTCTCTGAGGTACCCAAGCTCCCCCCAGTGCCAATTACCAACAGTCTATGGTGACAGTGCTGGAACGTGACAGGCATAAAACAGGATGTTTTTAGTGGCTCATTTTTACCTGACTCTGGCACAGCAGGCAATTCAAGGTCACCAGAGCCCTTAGGCCCAATCCAGCAAATCGCTAAAACATGCTTTAAGCACATGATCCATCCCATTAACACTGGAGGGCTTAGAATCAGAGAGAGGCAGGGCTGGCAGGGACCTCCAGAGGTCATCTAGTTCAGCCCATGCCTGAGGCAGGATCATCCCTATCCAAACCATCCTATACAAATCCATAATCGAGCCCCTTTGTAAAACTACATTCAACCTTGACACAACACAAGACATAACACTCTAACCTGCCAGAGGTAAAGCGGGGGGACTATGGCAGCCAATGTCCTGCTTTGGTAAAAGGTTGTTACTATACATCCAAGAGATCCCAGGTAGAGGGGGACACTCCCTGCTACAGAAGGTGGCAAACCCCTGCCCCTGGACCAATCTGACCATGGGGTAAAATTCCTTCCTGACCCCAAATCTGGCAATCAGTCTGCCCCTGAGTGGAGGGGCAAGACCCTCTAGCCAGGAACCTCCAGTTTTAAGTCCCAGCAGGGGCACTGGCACACCTCAGTCAAGATCTCCAGCCTTGGCCAACGCCCAATGCCTCCAAGGAAGGCTTTAAAAAAATCCCTGACATGTAGCAGCAAGGGGACAGGGAGAGGCAGAATTCCCGCCCAGCTCCATCTGGCAACCAGCAAAGCCCAGAAGCATGGAAATACTCATAGAAGACAGGCATACACCTAGATCATCCCCACCCAGTGACTGTCCAACCTCTTCTTGAACACCTCCAGTGATGAAGACAGCCTATACCACTACTTCACTGTTCTACCAGTGAAGACACTTTTCCTGATATCCAGTCTAAACCTACTTTGCTGCAACTTCAAGCCATTAGTCTGCACCCTGCTTTCTGCAGCAAATAAGTAAAGGTGTTTTTCCTTTTCTTTATGGCAGCCCTTCAGGTACGTAAAGGCTGCTATTGTGTCCCCTCTTAGGCACCTTTTCCACAAGCTGAACATGCCTGATCCGACAAACACTGGTTCAAAAGCTAAATATTACTCCAGTGACTAAGGCACTGATTCAGCAATAACATTACACCTGCATGTAAGCATCTGGAATACAGGACTGAAGGAGACCTCTGGGTTCAATAAATGTAACACCTCTCTCATTAACTGAGCAGATTCCACCTTAAAACTAGGTAGCTGTTTGCCCCCTCAGTCCTCTGGTAGTCCGAAACCTTCCTCTGCTAAATTTATCCCTGGCCAAATTATATCCATTTGATCTGGTGCTATCATTTGCAAGATCATGACAACAAGTTCTCCAAGGACAGGTCCACTTACAAGCATAAAAGTGATCCCACGCTCATGTGCTTTCCTGGACTGAGACCTGACTCAGACCACCAGCAACTAAGCAAGGCTGATTTTTCAATGACACCATTCACAAATTGAAAATTAACTTTGTCTTGGACATTTACTGGGACACTTCCAGAAAAAAAATCTTAGGAGAGATTACCTAGTTTATTTACTGTTCCTTACACTGAGAGAACCAAAAAGCTTAATTCAAACCTGTTAGGCCGGCTAATTTTTTATTAGAGGGATTTTTCAGCTTTTACTTCCCTGACTGCTTATCAAAGTCGAAGACAGAAAACCAGTACTGTATTTTCTCATGCACAATGTGCCCTGGAATAAGATATGCATCTTGTTTCTCAATGGCAGAATGAAAAAAAGATCTTTCCCTAAAGTAAAGCAGCTGGTTAGCAGCAGCTAGGGAGCCAAACCTACTCATTGTCCTCCCCCTGTGGATCACCGCAGACTTTACTTTTGCTTTTGCCCAAAGAGCAGCAGAAACTGCTCTTCCTGTATTTTTCAAATATAACGCTCACTCCAGTTTCCAGCAGCTGTTTACTGAAAGGTGCATGTTGTATATGAGAAAAAACAGGGCATTTTTTTCTTGCTAAGAAATAAGCAGCAGTTAGATGCGTGTCACTTTAACTCTAACGTTTGCATTGCAAAGGACTGTGGGCTAAACCAAGCCATAGGCTGCTTATATACCTGGCGACATTCCAAATAAAAGGCTGTTTTTTTCCAAATTTCCTCTTACAATAAAACTTGCCCTAAAGCCAGCCACTCTTTTAAAAGCATTCTGCTCCATAGTGCAACTTCACAACCCCTCCATTGTGAAAAATAAAGGTTGCAAACTTATTCTCTGTTTCTTTCAATACCTTTGTTTATTTTTTCTTAAAACACAGAAAAAAAAAAAAAGATTAAAGCTTATTGCTTCACTTCACCTGTCACTGGCCTGGCTGATATTTTTCAGATGACAGTGCAACTGTCCATTTCACTTGTTAAATAAAAACCAAAGCATGACCACGGTATCAAACAGTTTCCAGCTAAAGCTTCAAGGCAGGTTCTCCACTAGGCCAGGAAACTTGCGATTTCCTCCAGCAATAAAAACAGATTTTCACAAAATGAGTTAAAATGAAAACTGAGAATTACACACCCCTGATTTAGACTCCCTGAGATAGACTGAGACAATCTATATTTCACACACCTGACAGAGCTGGCTCTGTGGTGTTGCTGGATGCTGTACAAAGATGTGAAATATAATTACTCTTCCAAGATATTCTGCTACCAGGTCATTTAATTTTCTCTTTGATGATCCATGAATGTCAATGATCAATTAAGAAACAGCCCATCAGCCACTGGCCTAAGCCTTCTGGCTTTCTCTTTGGCATGTAAAAACAGCCTACTTTTCCCCTCTCCATTTCTAAAATCAGACTAGAGAGGCAGGTCTATAACCTGGCACATTTACTAAACAAAAGCAAAACACATCAGTAGCTCACATACCTCTCAGCGATATGCCACGGATTGAAGCTTCCAACTGCCTCGTGAGAAATAAGTTTTAGGTGCTGCTCATATCTGCTGTTATAATCAAGAATGCTCTGGAGCATGTGACTTGGAATAGAGAGGAAAGTGCAGCCTTCCTTCTGCCAGGAAGAATTTGGAATCCAAAGCTGCAGAAAGTCATTTCCAGACTGTGACTTCTCCACCTCCATATCTTCATCAACAGCACTGAGAGCACAAATATTCAATACATCAGAATGTCCTTACAGACGCTAGCAAAATTCTCCTTAAATGACAAACACTAGTACATTGACTTTTCATGGGAAAAATATATGCGCACACAGTGCAAACATGTGGACATGTTTTGGGCTTTTCTACTCACTTGCTATCAAAAGGTTTTTCCAATACAATGTCCACTTCTGGCTCTTTGTGCTCTATCAACCTGGTTATCTGGATCGGGTGAGGCGACACAGGCCTCTTATCTATTGATGCACTTTCTCTATCTAAAAGGAAGAAAACAACATTAAAAGGTTTCCCTGGATCAGAAAAGCTAATTTAAAGTAGAAGAATCCTCAGCTTGAGCATGGTTCCATCCCAAAGGTAAAGCCTTTGAGAAGATAAATGTCAGCAGTGCTGAGCTCTTCAGCTACAAAGTCAAGGTGGGATTTCCAAAATTGCTTACAAGGGAATAGAATTAACCAAGCAAGTTGCTGATTTCCTTCCTTCTCCACCATGTGAAGGCCACCAATTTTTGTTTCAGTAAGAAACTAAAATACATTGCATGTGAGAGATGGAGAAAACTAGCCTAGAAAAGCAGTCACCATAAAGGGTTTTCTACTCACTAGTCAGTGGGATCTGGTCTTGATCTAAATAAGCAGGTATGGAAACAAATGTTGGGACAGAGTGTAGGGGAACACTCTCAGTGTTAGCACAGAAAAGCTAGTAGCAGTTGCAGAACTGGAGGATGGAGGAACAATATATTTTTAGTTTCTTGTGCACGACATTTATTCTGTATCACTCACATGGAGGATGAGAAATTGTATCAGAGTTGCTAAGGGAAAAAAAATCCTATTTTATCAAAGGATTAGGAAAAGGAATAAAGAAAACAGATGTGATTTAAATCAATATCAAATGTTACCTGTTAAAAGACTGGGGCCATGAACCTCCAACTGGATCACATGGGCAAGAGATGTGTGTCCACATGCCACTCCATTAACTTTATTCAAACAGAGGCAACCTTGCATCCAGACTTTTAGCTTGCAAACTTCTCAGTGATGCTTCACCTACCTTTAGATATCAATTTTAAAGCAAAACTTCCTAAAGATTCCTTTGGATAGTCTCTCATACCAAGGTCCAAATGAATCAATGTTATCAAATGTAACATCTGCATGTAACCTGGTTTGCAAAAGTTAAAATTTTAAGATAGACTGCATTAAAAACAACAACAACATATAAACCACTTACCCTTTTTCTCTTCCTCTGCCCAGAACTCCGAATCAGCATAGACAATCTGAGTGAATCGCCTGCGTACTGCCTCCTGGTATTTCTTTTTTAATAAAATATACAAAATTCATCAAACAACAAATATTTAATCAGTTCAGCTGTACTAGTGATGATCTTAGGGGAATACAGGCAGTGATTCACTTTGATCAAGGTATACATTTTTCCCCACAGTTAACATGATAGAGAAAAAGTGAGAAAAATGTTAGAGAAATATCTTGATCAAAGTGCAGCACTGTAACACTCAGTCAGCATGCTGGCAGTAGGCTGGCAAACCTCCCTTGGAGTGATCCGTAGCAGTTAACAGACCAACTGCAGACCAGAGAGCCTAGGGACTAAGTCCTGCTATTATGCATGCACTTACATACTGAGCTTACTTAACTTACTTACCACAAATAATCCAAAATATACATCACTGACAATACATTTAAAAGTGTGTCTAAGTTTTCTGACCCTGTAGATGTACAAATGCTGGGTACCGTTAGCCCCATAAACCCAGCTGGTAAACTGTTCCTTATGGGAGAGGGCCTACAGAAGCAAGAAGACCTATTTCGAGGAAGCACTGGTCACCAGCAAGAGTAAAGGGTGAACAAATAGAATAAGACCAGGATGCCAAGTCTTTACAAACCTTAGAAACAGGCCCTTACTAGGACAAATTTTTAGTCATTACTACACAATTAGATCCATTCAGAGACCTTCTATTATAGACTTTACCATGCACCTTCCATGTCCCACAGCATGAACATGATTACCTACACGGTATACTGTTCAGTGATACTATTATCCCTCTCTCAGAGAGGGAGAATTGATCCATGAGGGACTACCGTATTTGCCCTTGTCTTGCATGCAGGCAGTTGAGGGGGCACAGAGGTTGTGGCTCGGACTTGGACCCCAACCCCAGAGCTCAGGATCAGAGTCCGAACCACAGCCCCCCCCCACTCCCCACCCCAGCCTGCCCCCCTCTGCCTCTGCTCCCTGCTGCCACTCCCACCACTTACCTTCCTGTTGCAATTCTGGCAGGGTCCTGCTCTGACCTAGAGAGTGGAGCACATGCTGCCTCTGACCCCACCTGGCCACACATTAGCAGCAGTAGCTTTGGCCCCAGCTCCACAACTGGAGCTGCCACCATTGCAACTGTGGCTGTGTGGCTGGGCGAGGGCCAGAGAGAGCAAGTGCTCTGTGTCCTGGGTTGAAGTGAGGCCCCAGTCAGAGTTGCCATGGGAAAGTAAGCAGATGTGGCAGAGGGGGATGCAGGGAAGGTAGCAGGGGAGTGTAGGCATGAGAGGGGACCAAGCACCAAGGGGACACAAGCAGTGTGCGGGTGGGACAGGCACCAGAGGGTACAAGCATCATGGACACGGGCAGGTGTCAGGGGGCACAGGCTTAGCAGGACAAGTGGCAGAAAGGAACGGAGATGGAGGGGAAAAGGCAGGTAGAAGGGAGGAAGAGAGGGGAAAGACACAGGCATCATAGAGGGGTAGGTGGCAGGGGAGGCAAGTGGTGCAGGGGATAAAAAGCAAGGAGCAAGGGTCAAACCACCTGACTCCCCTGCTGCCTGCTCCCCTGCAGTGCTGAGGGAATGAAGACAACCCTTCAATAATTAAATTCTAGACATGGAAAATTATAACAAATGTATAAGTTTTTCCATGTCTAGAATCTAATTATTAGGGGATCATCTTAAATTCAAAGTAGTCTTGGATTCGAGTGAATAAATTGCTCAAGGAGTTTCTAATAGAGCAGGAAATCAAACCCAGGTCTACTGGGCACATAACCATACTCCTACATCCCTAGTTCAGCTTGGATGCAGAGGGAATCAGTGCCAATTTCTGCTGAAGGCAGAATTTCTGCTCCTTTAAAGTCCACCACACTAAATACTGATATACCTAGACTTTGCTTAATCTGGAAATTTACAGACTCACATCTACAGGCACAGACAAGCTGACAGTATTGACAGTGACCAAAAGGTTGCTCACCTCAATTTCTTCCATTCTTTGTAGCATAGTCTCCAGGCTGTCACTGTCAAGCATGGCTACAGCCTGGGCTTGCACCTTCTCATGTCGCTCTATCTTCCATAGTTCCTGGGCTGTGTCTTCCAAAAGATCATCCAATAACTTGTTACTCAGGATGTCTGCATTGGCTGCAGCCTGTTGTTTAGAAAAAGAGGAAAACAAGGCCAAAAAAAAATTGGGAAGTCAATTAAAAAAAAAAAAAATTTAAAAATTTCCGCTTTGGAAATAGACAGCCCTACCATTTCAACCTCTTCCTTCAAAATAGATCCAGACAGATGCTTATCTTAATTTCACTCATGCAGTGAACCAATTTAGTGAAAATTAGCATGTGCAGGCACTGTCTAAAAATTATCACAGAAGTAACTGGGGTAAAAAGAGCTCAGCGTATTACTACATTATGCCCTTAATGCTTAAAACAATGTTGTCCCCACATTCAATTCAGCGATCCCCTGGGGATCAGCAGAAATACAGCTATAGAACCATACCTACATAACTAATGTAGGTGAGAAATTTTACATCTGAGTATAATGAATAACATGTATAGAGATAAGCTGGTGAGTAGATATAGGATCATGGCCAGAATAACTTCCAAAGGCATTTTCTTGAATTTGAGCATTTAACTAGATAACTATGCTGTAACATGACTCTTTGCCTACCAGTATCTTTCATATTTGCTTTTTTACGTTGGACTTAAAAAGCATGAAACAAAGCACACACAAAGGATGTCTGCCATAGCTTTCCATGCTAATTTCAGAAAATGATTTCCGTGGTTTTAATTGAAAATATCAACTTACTTCATGTTTAATGAATTCACACTTTATATGTTAAAAATATGACACCACTTCTACAAATGTGTTTTACATAATGATCAAACTAATTAAAAAATAACAAGGTCATTCTTTTCAGTTTCCACAGGACTAGGCTACAATTTAGGAGACCAAATCTAATTTCATATCCTTTCTTTGCCAAGCTCACAAGAAAACACCTTCATGTGTTTCAAACAGCTTTACTCCATTATATATGAACAGAACGTACTTTTTCAGCAGCCTGCGATGACAGTTTGCTTATAAATGAAGAATCCTTCAAATGAGTGTTTGTTTCCAGAGAACGATTGACCTTCTAACAGAAGAAGAGTATGTTAATGACTACTGAATACTTTTTACTTATATTAGCACAAATTACATTTTGTTATGAAAGGTAATACTTGAAGTGTTAACATACTCTGATCAACTCCAACAATATTCAACATGGAATTCTGATGACTATCCACAACCATTTATCTGTTTGCCAGAAACTAAATGAAAAGCACTTATTTATCACAGATGTGGCAAACTTATCATGATATGTCAAAGACAGCAGGAAGAGGAGAATATTCCTTAACTGAATGTCTTGCTTAGCCAAGACAAACAATTCTAGACTAGACATAGCTCTTCAAATGTGCCAATTACCTTGTAAATAAATTAGGTACGTGCAACCTACTCTCCCCTTTAACATGAGCCATAAATCTAAAAGTGGCTTAACCTGTCGACATGAGCTTTGACAGGATTACCTGTGCTTTTTCCAAGAGGGGTTCCAAACGATCCCGTACTGCTTTCTCAACCCGGTCTGCCAGCTGCGTTGGAGATGCACCTTCTGACCTGAACATACAAAAAAACAAAACCAGTGAGAAACAGGCTGCAGTGAAAATGGGATATGCCAAAGGGAAGGACATAAACCCATGCTCGAGAAAAAAGGGTGCGTCAAAAACCAGTTACCAAATCCACTTCTGTGCAGCACAACCAGGCAATTACCTCAATTTTTGGATCTTCTCCATTTCTTCTCTACTGAGATTAGTTAGTTCTTCCATTCTCCGTGAAGTTTCTGCATCAAGCCAAGCTAGCCTTCAGAAATGAAACACAAGAGAAATATGTGTAAAAAGGAAAATGACCATTTCCAGGAACTATAAAATGAAATGTAAAGAACTCCATAAAGGCTGAATACGGTTTGTTATGAAAAGTCAAATATAATATTAAGTCCCAGGCCTGAATCATAATAAGCCAGGAAATTCTTTGTTCATTGTCTCAGAATGTCCTAAAGAGGTGCTTGTTTCAGAGACAGAATTGTCTAGTTGATGCATGACAGAGCTAAAATCAGGAAAGCTGGATTTTATGCTCAAAATGACAATGCCAGTGTATGACCTTTGGTACTGCGTTGGTACCCTGCAAAAGGAGGATAATATTTACGTAACTCTGAGACTTAATCAACTCATGTTTGCAAAACAATGAGTTCTTGAGACAGAATCTAAGTGACAGGCATATCAACAAATCAAGCAGTTTAAACATCTAAGAGCATTAACTGCCAATAACAATGTGATGCAGAGAGAAATTAAGGCACATGAAGATGATCCAGTAACGAAGTCTAGGAAGACCAAGGTACTACCACAAATGTAGTGAGATCCCAATAACTTCAGTGAGCTGGGCATACAGCTAGGATTTCGTAGACATTAGGGCTGGAAGGGACCTCGGGAGATCATCGAGTCCAGCCCCCTGCCCAAAGGGCAGGAAGTCAGCTGGGGTCATAGGATCCCAGCAAGATAAGCATCCAATTTACTCTTGAAGGTGTTCAATGTAGGTGCTTGAACCACCTCCGCTGGCAGACTGTTCCAGACCTTGGGGGCTCGGACAGTAAAGAATTTCTTCCTTATGTCCAGCCTGAAACGGTCTTGCAGGAGTTTGTGACCGTTCGACCTCGTCATCCCTTGGGGCGCTCTGGTGAACAGACGTTCCCCCAGATCCTGGTGGTCACCCCGATAAACTTATAGGTGGCCATCAGATCACCCCTGAGCCTGCGCTTTTCCAGGCTAAAGAGTCCCATGGCTCTCAGCCTGTCATCGTAAGATCTGTTTTCCTGACCTCTGATCATGCGCGTGGCTCTCCTCTGGGCTCTCTCAAGCTTCTCCACATCCTTTTTGAATTGTGGAGCCCAAAACTGGATGACAAAAGATAAATTAGTCAGGTCTCTCGGTAAGCCATTCCTTTTGTGTTCACCTTCAGGAGCTATCAAGGGGATGATGGAGGGTAACACTGAATAGACCTGAAAGCTCTTAATGTGAATTACCAGCAATGGGGAAAATATATCCTTGACAGAAAAGATCTGGGCACCAAGAAATTCTAGAGATGACAGAATGAGGGAGGAGGAGGAGGAGCTGTGCTTTCCAGTGCATAATGCTGGATCTTCTTTCATCCACATGCATTCTGTAGTTTCCTAAAACACTCTTTGGATAATTATTACAGCAAATATTGCACCTAAGATTCTGTCCTGGCAGAGACAACAGCTATGTATGGGAAGAACAGATTAGAAATTTCAACTTTTAGATTGCATGTTCGAAAGGGACAAGTCATTTCAGCTGCCTCAACTTTCAGATGGCCAAGGAGAGATAAAATAAAGACATCTGATCATCAGAGAAGAGCCAGATCTTTTTAAGATGTCACAAGTAAAGCACATAAAATCTATCATATTTGAAAACCTGGGCCTGAATTTCCACATTCATGTCCTGGAGATTATTTTAACTTTGTTGCCATGTTAAGGCAAAACCCTGCTACTTTTGATTCTTTCAGCCCTTATTTATGGCAGAACCCTCAGAGAAACCCATCCACTATCCAACAACTTAGAACAACATCAAGCAGGAATTATTGTGCCTCCAATGATATTTGACAGCTTCCTAACATCTGCCTGAATATTCTGGCCTCATTAGCTTCAGCAAAATTAAGCAGATGCACACATTCATTTGAAGATCTGCATATTAATAGATGTCATTTGTTACCAGGCAGGCTAAGCCCTGTCTGGGTTTTTAAAAAAGAACTTGGTGTGTAATGAAAAGGTAGTTCTGTTACACAACAGAAACAATAAGCATCTTCTTTGGAGGAAGAATTTGAGTGGGTATTGTATAAACATCACTAAAAGGTGGAATTCAATATAAAAATATGAAAGGAGGAAAAAAAAGGAGTCTGTTATAAATGGTGATCTGCCTAGTTTTGTTCAATAAGATATATTTGACTTATGTTTTCTTTGTCTGCCACCAAACCTCCCCTGGCTTATAGGAATGATTTCTGATGCTTTTGGTTGTTCAGCTAGTGTTTTGCCTCTACTCGCATGCCTGTTGCTCACTGCTATTCACAGAAGCAGTCCTGGGAAATGGACAGTTACTAGAGGGTCTGTATAGAAATGACCAGGTTCCTTCCAGTCACTGGAAGAACACGAGAAGAAAACAAAGCGCCTCCTCACAACCAGAAAAGGCTCCAAAGAGAAATAATGTAAGAGTGGTAAAAGTCCTCAGTCGGGAAAGAAATAAACTGTAAAGCCTAGTTTTACTCCTTCATGGGGTAGAAAATAAAAGACAGAAGAGAAGCTCCTCCCAATCTCTCACAAGCAGTTACGTCCATGATTCCACATAAAGGGAAGGAGACTGGCTACACAACCATGGGTTACTCCGGTGGTTCTCAAAAACTTTTTAGACTCAAGGCACCCCTCTGAAAATGCCAGTTCTTTGTTTTCACTCATTTTCTGACCCAAGAGAAATAACAGAGCAATTCTTCTGTTGCAAAGAATTCAGAAAGACCACAACAGGTCAGAACATTTTGGACACTATGAAGTCCTACTTCAAATCTCTGGGTTCACTCCGTGAATCATGTCTGCACACCTATGAGTGCTGACATTATGTGGTACCCTGAACCATTCTTAAAAGGATCTCCAAGCACCCCAGGGTGTCACAATACCCTGGCGGAGAATCAGCGATTTAGTTCTTTGCACAGACGTAGGTATGGTTTGGCTTTTGCTTGGCTAAGGAGCAGTGATCATCTACCCTCAAAATGTGATTAATTCCATAAAATAAAGAGACAATTTAAGTTTTAAAAGACATTAAAAAAAAAAAACAAACCCATGAATTGTATTTGTAGACCAAAAATGCATACCAACCTGAGGGCTTCTTTTTCTATGGCTCCTAGTCCTCTGTCTTCTGATTTCTCCTGCAAAGTTGTTTGGTCTTTGCTAAGACCTTTGGGACTAACATTTGTGGGTCCCCTGTGAGTACTACAAACAGAGGAAAACAGCATTACTATTATCCACTTTTGTATCTTAAAAGTTTTCTATTCAGAACAGACCATCTGATTACGCTAAATCAAGACTCAGTTAGGCCTCAGTCCTGCAAAACTTCCAGACATATCTAACTTTACTCACTTAAGTAAACCCACTGACATAAAGGAATCTAGGTGCATGCTGAAAATTAAGCAGGTGTGAAAATGTTTGCAAAATTACAACATTAACTGCAAAATGGAGAATTAATAGGAGCTCTTCTTCTTCAAAATGTCTTCCCATGTGATCCTGCAGTGGGGCTACAGGAAGGTACAGAACCTCCATCCAAGTTTTGCTTATTGAAAGACCTGAGCCCTAGCTATTTTACTGTGTCTCAGCTTATTTACCAGTAATCTTGCTACTAAACTCTTTTTAGAGGGGGAAGGGAAAAATAAATGAAAATAAAGGATCAGATTCATACTGCAAACATACTTGCTTTGACATACCAGAATCTACTTTTGAAAAGTTTATCTCCACTATAGTTTGTTACTCAATACTCAATTAAGTACTGAATAATTTAACTTGTATCCAATAAAAAAAATGATTGTAAAAGAAACACATAACCTCAGTGTTAGCAGACATTCTTTTCCTGTGTAGAATTAATTGTTCAAGCATTTATCCCAACAATTACTACAGATTACTACAGACAACATGTACACTTCAAATATAAACCTATCTACGAACATACCGTTTAAGAGAAGCTGGTGGGGATGTGGGGTTTGGAGGCACCCAGGGTATTCTATTCTCCTTAACAAGTCTCTTGCTCTCTTTTAGCCTGAAAGCTAATGTCGTTTCTTGAAATCGGGCATGTTTTGCTTGAGGTGGCACAGGTCGCGATTTCTGAGTCTTCTGGGCTCCCTTTAAGGTACATGTTAGCATTACAAAATATTCATTGTTAGACTTTAATGAAAATAAATGTTTTGTACTCCGAATTGGAATTTCTGTCTTGGTGTCAGGTCAAGGGAGGTTTTAGCACTTGGCTTTGTGAACCTGACTTGAAAGAGAGTAAAACTGTGCCCTCATAATGTGTGGGCCCAAGCCTGCACCCATTTATTTTGCAACTGGTTCCATTATTTTCAGTGTCAGCGTTCACAGGAATAAGGAATTCCTAGATGAAGAAAGTTTGTTGGATTGGACCGTACATAAAATGTTAGCGAATAAAATGTGTGTGCGTGCATGTATGTGCTTTTAGCAAATAAAATGTGTGCGCGCGCGCATGTGCACACACACACAGGTATTCAGTTCACAAAACTCCCTTCAGAACAGTCATGCAAATGGAAGATTATAAGGATTATATTTACAACATGGGAGACTACAGACTGCTCCACAGTGAGAAATTTTAAAGTCATTTCTCATTCACAGATAGGAACTGTTCTGACGTGTGAGTGAAAAATGTGAAGTGAGCCACTACATAGTGGATTATTAAAATGTTCAGCCTAGCTTTCTGCAAGCCCAACATACACATTTGTTATTCCCCTAAAATATAATAATACACCAAAATTGCTTTATTTTTCAGGTTTAACGATGAGAATAGGAGAAAGAAAATCAATGCACAAACAAATATCTATTTTCAGTGTTTGACCATTTAAAAGGTGGAAACGTCAGTAACAGAGAAAACATAAGGAATGAAATTTGCTTGTACCAAGGAAGCCCTCTGCTGGTTGAAAACGGCCTTTGTCACAACTTCAAGGCTCTCTATCAAGTGACTGCATATTAAGTATTATAAATTAGTAAAAGAAAATTTCAGCTTCAACTCTAGGCTGAAAAACAACTGAACTAATTTAAAATGGGATTCAAAACGCATACTTTTTTTCCCACTAATTTTTTTGCAAAACCACTGTGCATTGTTGCTAGCTATAGACCATGTTTCTGAATGGTGGTCATGTTACTTTTCTGGTGAGACCCTTTATCAAACGATGGCAATACCACCAAATCAACCAAGAGGAAATGGAGCAGGCTTTCTCCTTCTCCCAGCATCCCCTGAACTCTAAACACTCAGGCAGGACTCCCCTCCCCCCACAACCATGAAGTCTTGGGTAAAAACTGCACAGAAAAGCTAGCTAAAGATTTAAGATAGCAGGAGGCTATGCATCTTCTTCTCCTATCCTTTTCTTTTCTGCCATATTTCCCCTCCCCCCTTAGGAATTTGCTAAGTAGCTTTTCCCTAACCAAAAAAGAAGTTTGGAAAAACTAATATATTCTTTGTCATCACATTTTCACTCTGCTTTGTGCAATATTCCTTTCCTATGTTCTGTCCACGTGTCTGACTTGACTGTTTAGATAATAAGATCTTCAGGGTCAGAACCAGGGGTTCAGTTTGTGCAATGCCTACCAAAATAGAGCCGCATTCTTGATTCGTCCACAGGCAGTATTGGCACTTAAATTAAGAATGTCCAGTTATGCTTACAGGAGTAAGGAGAGAAATCTTTCAGGGTTTGGGATGTAGGTAGAGAACAAATGATTTGATTCAATGGCCACCGCAATCAATTAAAAGCTTTCCCCAATTTCAGTGGCCGTTAGCTCAAGCTCTTACAAGTCTCACCCTGCAGGATGCCAAGTGCTTTTGACTCCCACCTAAATGAACAGAAGATTTGCACTGGTGAAACTAACATCCACATCACAAGTATATTACTCCTAATAACTGTGTCTATTAAAAAAGTCCATTAACTGGAAGAAAATGTTTTACTTCTGCCTGAAAGTGTTTTACTGTTTACCATTACATAAACTGCCTACTATTGTTAGAAATGAAAGCAGTTAAATAAATACAAAACTATCTATTTTTCTCCAAACATTTATTTAGGGCATTTGATAACACTTGGTACATGTGGGAGTCAGGAGCTGTAAATTACTAGTAATTCAGCATTTCAGGTTAGCAGGTTTCATGCTGGGATCGCTTCGACTGTACCTTACATTAATTTACAACTCCCTGAGCAAAAGAAGATGGAACCAGTTATCTGACATGTCCTACCTGTGGTTTGGCAGGTAGCAATACTCCTTTCTTCTTCAAAGGTCCACTTTCCAGTACAGATCCTTTTTTCATTGCTCCAGCTCTAACTAATGCATCCAGACTTGCTTTTAAAACCGCATTCCTCTCTGGTGTAGGTGGGTCCTGATCTCGCTGTGATTTTTGATGCAACACCTCAACCTCACTGCTTAATTTCTGTGTCGCTGAAATATCTGCCACATGATCATCTATACAAATAATCAAAAATAAACCTTAAATGGTAAGCTCCTTAAGCAGAAAACACCTTCACTGTGTATCTATGAAGTACACAGCCCAGTGGGGTCCTTATTCATCACACAAATAAACCACAATCCAAGCAGACTTCCTGCCAAATATTATACAACTCTGTCTCTATACTGTTTCAATAAACAGGCTCTATGTTTCAAGGGCCCATAGCAAGAAACTGTCATTTGAGGACTAGACAATGATAAAACATGTTTCTAGGCAGTATGAGACAAAATTCACCAAATACTTGGGGACCTACTCTGTGTTTGGGTTTATGCACAAATAATTCTCCCAAAATGGAAATAAAGGAATTTAGAGTACATTACTTTAGTAGACAATAGTATAAGGAAAACTCCCCATCTAATAGCAGCATTAGCATTCATAACAAATCAGACTTCTATAATAGCTTCCACGGCTGTATCAAAATGCTCCATTGATTAACTAAACCTTACAACACAGCAAAACCAGGCACAGAAACCAAAACTAAAGACACCCAGTCCTGTGCTCTATCAGCCAATGCTCCCTCTCCATGCATTGAAACTGGAGGGGGGGTGGTTAGGAAGTTAAAAAGCTATGGTGTAAGAGGAAAATGGCCTAAAAGTAAAAGGCATACAAAGAAAGCTTGGAACTTCTTCCTCAAAAATTTAGAAACCTACACAAGGATAAGGAAATTCTGGGTTAAGGATTCATTACTACTTATTCTTCAATCCAGGTGTGGGGGGGTGTGCGGGGGGGGGGGTGTTACTTGTGCACACACACACGCGCGCCCGCACGCACACACACACACACACACACACACGCACGCACCAGGCGTGTGCAAAGCGGCTAGTATTCACTTTGGATTCAGATTTGGCCAATTCAGGGGACAGTGATTTGATTCGGTGATTCAAATCACTGTCCCAAACTCATTCAGCCAAATCTGCTTCAGAGATTTGGCTGCTGCCAAACTGGCCAAATCTACAAATCGGCCCCATCCTCTGCCTCTTCCAGCCCCATCAGTGGCTGCCCCACCTGGCCCCAGCCTCCTGGCTCTTTTAAAAAAAAAAAAAAAAGAGCCTGGCTGGCACACACCAGCTGCTGCCAGGCAGGAGGAGCAATCCCCGCTGCCCCCCACTGCCCCACGCTGCATGGGGGGCTCTGTCATGAGTCCCCATCCCCCAGCATCCCAGCTCTTTTTAAAAAAAGAAGAAGAAAAAAAGAAAAAAGCCCCACATTCACCAGCTGCTGCCAGGTGGCGGGGATGATCTCCGCTGCCCCCCACTGCCTTGTGCTGCGTGGGGGGCTCTGCTATGAGCCCCCAAAAGCCCTGACAGCCGCTGCAAGAGCTGGCAAGTGCGAGGCTTTTTTTTGTTTTAAAGAACTGGGAGCTGGGGCTGGGCGAGAGGCCAAGAGATGGGGCCTGGCAGGGCCATGGTCCCCTCTCCCCACTTCTCCAGCCCCCTGCTCCCCCACCCCCTACTTACCAGCACAGAGTCCAGGTCCAGCTCTCTGCAACAGTAAGTGGGGACTGCCCGAATCTCCAAAGCTCTCTGAATCAATTCAGAGAACTTCAAGTCGATTTGGACCTTTTTACTGGTCTCCAAATTCGATTTGGATTTAGAGATTCAGCCGCTGAATCGGGCCGAATCTCCTCCAAATCGAATCAGCACCCAAAGCTTCGCATGGCCCTAATCTATATACATATTTGCAACATATATGGTATCAATTTCACATGTTGGTAATTTTACAGCCTCCTGGGCTAGATATATAAAATCAATGTAAGACAGGTAGATAGGTATAGGTATACTGCATACACTAGCTGACTGCAATAGTAAAGAATCGCCCCAACATTATACGTTTTATATATACAATATAGATCTGTGCAGGGGGTCTTTAAAAAAAAATCAAGTCAGAATGCTGTCTCCTCATCTGAAGCTTTGAAAGGACTATAGAGGACTGACAACCAAAGGATGAGTTAGAAGACACTTTCAAATCATAAATGGGCCATCCTGAACCTCAGATTTCAACAATTAAAGTTTCACTGCAAATCACTATGGTCTGAGTACATTAACCAAGAAAAACTCTTTAATCAAACATTTAGAACACAAACCAGTCAAAAGTTTCCTGGCTACTGGAAGTTTTCTCTGTTCTTGTCCAAGTCGCTCCTTTGAGACGGGTGGTTTTTTCTCTTTCCTTGGAGATGGGATCTGCTCTTTAGCTGGAAATATTTCATTGTTCATTGGAGATTTGCCCTGAGATGCTGAGAGGCATTTCTTCACTTTCTTGGGCAATTGCTTTTTTTCCAGTACAGAATCCAAATCCTGAAACAATTTTGTTGTCCATTTAAATTATTTTCTAATCAAACTTGATTAAGTTTAGCAGAGTGAGGAGATGCAAAGTTAAAGAGTGTCTATGTAATTCATTTTTTATATTACCATTCATGATGGCTTGCCCATCCAAAAACTTTTTATATAATAAACACTGGCACCCCTACACAAAAAGCTTATACTGTCTTGTTTGCATAGTTCCTTTTTTCAAAAATGTCTCTCAAGCCTCCTATGGTAGTACTTTTACACCTAAAAGTCTCAAAAAAAGATGAAATCTCATGTAGCCAATGGATTCTTAATCCATTTCAGAAAATCAACTAGAATTAGTGACCACAGCAGAAAGTCTTATTCTGACACCTCCTGTATTATGTAGCAATAAATATGTTTTAGATTAAGAGCGATCTTTTCCTCCCCAATAAGCTTTATGTAACCATCATACATGTGACAGAAAAATCACAAACATGAAAGGCGTGAGAACACACCGATGAAGTAAATTTTGCCGCTTTATCTTTATCCTTTATATAGGTTCTTAGTCCACACCTATCACAGACATGTCTGAATGCCTACCTTAGCCACAAACCCTGATGACTGCAAGGTGCAGACAAGTCATACTTTTTCAATAAAAGCTATCATCTCTGGTATGGTTTGTACCCAAAACTGCAATATTTCATCCAGCCTTTTCATCATCAGATCTGTGACGATAAAAGAAACACTTTCCATACCTGGATTTGTAGTAGGATGTCGATGATAGTGTCAGGAATAGAAGAATCCATGTCTAATTTGGCAGAGCAGAGAGATAACTGTCGAATGAGATTGCCCAATTCCTTGTAGTGGGCAGGGACCTGTTGCTCCGATTGATCAGTAAACTGAGTGGCAAACATCTGCAAGGCACGGATAGCTCCTCTGTGGGCAGCTGCTAGTCTGGACATTGCTCGAGACTGAATAACAAAAGGAAAGACCTGGATGGTTAAATATGCAATTCAGGGCTTTTCGGAAGCCAGTGTTATTCAAAGAAATATTAGAAAAACAACAGTAAATAAGTCAGTCAGTAAGACTATTTTATTTTTGGTCAATTCTGATGGAAACCAACTTTTTTCCAGGAAGTTTTAATTTAACTCTAATAAATCTTACCTTCTTAGTGTGTTTGATTTTATGGGGACTCAACTTCTCTAAATCTTCCTGAATTTCTTTTACCTGTTTATTGAGAGGGGAAAAGATATTAGTCAGAACTAGCAGCGTATCAGTAAATTAAATTAAAGACAGACTTGCACTGTGAAGTTTGAATCAAGAGCTAAATTTCTCAGTTCAGAGAGTGGTTAGAATGAACTCTATAGCCAGATACAATGGTAGAGATTAGGCATGAAATTCAAAGGTGTTTTGATGAAGTCTGTTTCTTTCACTCCAAACACATCCCATAAAGAATAGTGAAGTGTCTACACAAACCCATTTTTTAATTATTTGTTATTACCTGTTGCTGGAGCACATACAGCATCCGAGTGGACCGAGCAGCTTGCTCCTGCCTCCTAATGCGAACTCGCTGCTCTCTCTCAGGATCCAGAATTTCTTCACATCTCCCTGAAAAGTGTTGGTTTTGCAAAACACAGTTACAAGTCTTGACAATGAACACACCTGTGAAAACCTTGAGTGAGCCAAGAAAACAAATATTACCTGGCAAGGGAGTTTCCTTAATGCCAAACCAATGCATAGCACACATTTAAACCTACAAGCTGTTGTCCTGTATTAATCTGGATACACCATTTTATCAGTGCTCCCTCTACCTGCTTGGATACTCTCATCTAATGCTGTTCAGAGACATCCTGCTGACAACCATGAAGATATCCCCAAACTGAATCATAAAATTGTGGATGAAATATTGAGAGTTTTAAGAATTTAAACTTCTTGCTGAAGATTATAAAAGGGCCAACGTAGCATCAAACATTGAGATGCCACCTTCCAACTCGGCCCTAAGGTACGCTGGCCACTTTAAACAAACAGAATTCTGGCAGCTGCTGGCCACGTTCCTACAGGTACTAACAATAGTCTTAATTATGATGTTTCTTTTGTAATCTCAACATCTAGCCAATAAAAACAGGACTAAGAGCCCCAAAGCCTTTCATACAAGCTAACAATATTTTTGTTTGCTGTCAGTACCATATCAATTTCCACTCAGTCTTTTTAGAAAAATAGATTTAAAAAAAAATTAAAACCCCAAACATTCCACAGATTCAAATCCCAACCCAAAGACAGAGGAAAAGCAAAACAAGCTACTGCAATTCTGCTCAAAATAATAAATCTTTTACCCTTTTTAGCCAGTTCTTCAATTTTATGGATGCAACTTTTCAGTTCTCTTTGCAGCCTTCTGACTTCCTGTGTACTCTTATCTTCATTATTTTTGTGGTTTGACTTTGGCCCTGGTCCTGGATCATGGGTGGGTGGAGAATCTGAAACAGCTGGCATTAACTTGTTCTGATTTGGTGTGTAGACGTACACTTTTGCCCCAGAATTTGTGATCGCCATTTTGGATGGCTGACCAAGTTGCTGCTGCTGTCTTAAGCGTGTCCGAGACTTCAAAGCATGCCTCCCCTCGACCCTTTCAGATATGCCAAACGGATGCTGTTCAGGCTTCTGGAGCAGCAATGATTTACCCTCAGCATCTCCAAGCACATACTGTTTCACTTGTTCTTCTAGGTGCCTTCGTTTTACATCCCTTTTGGCTAGCTGGATGGCCAATTTGAGTTTCTCTTCTGATACAACCGAAAATATGCTAGAGTTTGTAAAGCTGGGGCCATCTCCACCACCTAGATCTCTCTGATTATCAGGCTCCTTCACCTTTTCTATTATAATTGGACGAGGACTAGAGAATCTGACAGCCAAGTTCTCTGGAACTGCAGGAACATTCCTATTGAACTGGAGCTGTTCCAAAGATGAAACAAAAACATGAGGCAACATGATGCAGTTTATTGCACAGATGATGCATATCTAATATGAAGTAACAAGGGCAAGGACAACTCCTTTCACGTTAGAATTTATTATATCATCAGGGTACTTCTCCCATGTCATTTTTGTTCAAAAGCATTCCCCCTACTCAGAAAAGCAGCAAGGTTTTAAATTTATTTGAAATCAAATGCATGTTTTAGCACCTAGATACTTTCAAAAAAAAAACCTCAGGAGGGACCAACCTGCACCTTTTGGTGTGTAAATGTTTCTAGAAATCTGGCCCAAAGAGGCTGGGAAGTGGATAATGTCTCTACTTAGAATGTTATTAAAACAAAATAATATTGATTTATTAAACTACGGAGATGAGGGGAAAGCTGCATGAAAGTAAGAAGAAATGGAAGATCCAGAAGTGGGACCAGGACCAAGCATTTAGGTGGCACGTCAAAATGGGAAGGACTAGCATTATTGGGCATTTACACACATACCTTTTCATCCCACAACACACCGGAGGTCTGGCAGGTCAGAGTAGACTCGATGAATTGAGTCTGCTCTGCATGCGACCCGACGCGCGCTGCGCTGCTTCACACGCCGTCATACACGTGGCGAAACACACATCGCCAGGCAGAAAACGGCGGCAGCATGCTGCTGAACTCAAACACCTCTGACGTGTTTTCATTCAAAAGCACGCTGCCTTTTGCTCCGGTTGCCACTTATACAACCATATGCGACACGGTGCCAGGCTCTCTTAAAAGTGCCCAGAGCTGCAGCGCAAACATACGTATGCACGCCCTTTTGATCTGAAGATCGGGCCCGTACGGAAGGAGTGAATATGACGTCATTAGACGACATGATGTCATTGGAAGCTGCCCCCGGGGCCTCTCAGGACAAGGGCAACGACGGCTGCGTCGTGACAGGCCTCAGGAATACCTGCGTCTTTGCTCTGTCCTTGTCGGGTCGCGCACAGGACGCGGGCAGCCGGCTTGGTCCCATCAGACGCTCGGGTCCTGAACGTCCACGGTCATTCGCCCTCCGCTTTGATAACGAGCGGACGAGGAGCGGGTGCCAGTTCTTGTCTTTAAATGCGCATCATCTCTGTAATGGACAGGAAACGAAGCAGCTTTGAGAACGGCCCCTTTTACCTGGCTGGCGGGGACTCCCCCTTTGTTTGAGACATGAAAAAGAAGGATGCCGTTTCTCATTAAGAGACGAGACTCAACGGGTCTCAGCCCTTTTCCTACCAGCTGTAAACACGGGTGGCTCGCGCTGACCCCCTGCCCTCCGCCCCCATGGGCGTGCGGGGCGGGCAGGCCTTGCAAGGCTGCGGACAGGAAGTGGGGTTGCCATGGAGACACCCCGGGTTCCACTCACCCCCGAGGAGCGGGGGGGGGCTGCGGGCTTCTGACCCCTCCGCGCTCCCGTAGTTGACGCAGCGCGCCGGAATAAGGCGCGTAGGCAGGGCAACGGCCGCCGTAAAGGCTGTCGGGAGCGGCAGCTACGGGTGCCGCGAGCGGCCAAATCCGGCGTGGGGTCCTGTCGGCTGCCGTAGGCGTGGGTAGCTGGGAGCTATGGGCTGGGAGGAGAAGCCGGTGCGCGGCTACGCGGAGTTCGCGCGGACGGCGCAGCAGCACCACGGCCGGCCCATCTTCGTGCTCTTCAGCGGCGACAAGGACGCCGCGGGCCACAGCTGGTGTCCGGACTGCGTCACGGGTGAGGCCCGCCCGGCTCTTGCAGGGAGCCCCCGGGGACTCGCCCCCTGCGCCAGCAGTAAGGCGGGAGGGGAGGGGATGCCGGGTCCCTGCACACGCAGCGTGGACGGGGGTTGCCGTGATGTGCATCAGATCGCACCTGGGGGTTTAGAGGGGCCTTAGGTGACATGGAGAAGACCACCAGAACCGGGCGGGGGGGCCACTTGGGTCACTGCCGGCAAAAGCCCGTCTTCCGGGGGATAGTTTGGCTGGGGCGGGAGGTGGACAGACAGGCTCGCTGGCGATAGGAGTGATTTTATTTTAAGGTGCCGAGGTAGGATATTAACGTTCTCGATGATGATACCGTTTAGCTGAACCGGTGATACGGAGCGAACTGCACAACATGCCGGAAGGATCCATATTCATCTACTGTCAAGTGGGAGACAGAGCCTAGTAAGTACCGGTGTTCACAAGTGTGTCCTGCTAACTGCTTGTGCTGCTTTGTGCCCAGATAACTAGGGAGTTAGGCTGGCCGTGCCATGAAACAAACCCGTTCGAACCGAAAGGTTCTTCACCCAAGTCTTGGGCTGGTATAGGCCTCAAGTTAATGATCTGTATCTTCCTCACGACAAACTGCAAAAAAAATCATTTCCTTTTATAACGTAGGATCATACCTCTAAAGTAATGTAACACAATCCAACTTGAAAAGTTACGCCTTCTTGGCTAAACATAGCCTTTTTATCCTCTTAATAGAAGCACAGGCAGTCCTTGGACTTACGACGCAATTGGTTCCTGAAAACAGCATAACTCAGAACCGATTTTCTCATAAGAAACAATGTTATAAATGGGGGATTGGTTCCTGAACCAAGGCCCGATACCCTATTTTCACCAAAAATACGCCAGAATGTTGTACTCAATAAAGGATTGATGAGTAATATAGCTACATTAATGTGTTTATCTTGTAAATAGCAGTCATGTTGATTTGAAGGACTTTTCTGAAGTGACTTTGCTGAACGTTTTGAAGGGCTCTTGGCTGGAGTCTTCTCAGCAGTCTTGGCTGCAGGTTTTTTGGAGTCTCATCTGTTTTAAAGAAAGCGTCTAAGGAAGTTTGGACAGATGTTCTCCAGGGAGATGGGTGATGCAGCAAATTTGTTGACTGGCGTGGCGTTGCGTCAGATCAAGCGTTGTAAAGTCAAAACTGACGTCATAAAGTTGGAACGGGGTGTCGATTTATAAACATTGTATAAGTGGAGGACTGCTTGTATGAGCTTTAGACTTTATGATAGTTTAAACCTGCAGAGGGTGCTCCACTGCAGTCTTCCGGGCTAGTTCTGTATACTAGCAATATACAAATCAGGCAGTGGTCCAAGAAAACAGAAACTCCTTTTGTTTAGATGGCAGGTGGAATGTTAGAAAACTTTAGCTAACTGTTTTTTTTCTAAACAGCTGGAAAGATCCTAACAATGAGTTCAGAAAGAATCTGAAATTAACTGGAGTGCCTACACTACTTAAATATGGGACTGTAAGTACTTTCCCTTACATGGTTGAATGTATGCCATATTTAAATGAGAAACCTGTTAGATCTTGTCAGTTTGAACTATGTGTTCTGCACACAACACTTCTGGTGTTCTGTGGAGCTGTCTAGAGCAGGGCAAACAGTTGAGAACACTTTAATCTCCTCCCCTGTGGCTATTTCACTGTTTCAATGCCCGTCAGTACAGACTGTTCCTCTTTCTGCAGTCCTGCTTGTACTAGTGATCATGGAGAAACTACTAAAGCTCATACTCAGTGTAACTGAGCATCCACAATTGTGGCCAGATTTTCAGAAGGGTTTTGAATGCAGCTGAAGAATTAAGGTAGCTTTCCAATCTATAATACGCAGTTCAGTTCCTCCTCTTTAGACAAGATAAACCACTAGAGTCTCTTGAAGTAGAACAAGTGATAACAAAATTACTACTTCTGACCGAAGCTGATTAAAAGTGATCTCCAGAGCTAAAATGCCAACACAGTAAACCAACAAGGTCATTCTCTGACAAGTTGAGCTTTAATTCTAAATTGTGCAAATCTAAGGGAATGGCATCTTGAACATTTGTACTTTGTAAACCAGCATATTTAAAAACAGACTAGCAGGGAAACTGGTGAATAGAAAACCTGAAGGTATTTTAACTTTGTAAGGGAAGGATCTCTGCATGCCTTATATAGTTTAGACAAAGTGGAAGGAAACCCAGCTTATGGAACGCTACAGTAGTCTTCATGCGTAGCTAGTAAATACCTCTTTTGTGCAAGGAACTTGTTCAAAATGTTTAATTTACCTTTCCTGGAAAGATTAAATTTGAATTCTCTTTTGCAGCCTCAGAAGCTGGTAGAAGAGGAATGTTTTAAGGCAGACCTTGTTCGCATGTTGTTTACTGAAGATTAAGTCTGGACTCTTCAGTAGTCAATCATTTATCTAGAAACTGGATGTTTGTATCTTCTGACTGTAGTTAGATTTTACAGAGTCAATTTCATCTGCTGGCCAAAACACATATCATGAAATTCTGGGTGCAGATCATGTGAGGGGAATGTGAAACACTAAGGAACTGCAATCTATGCTTTTGCTGAATTAAACTCATTTGCAACAACCTGTGTATCAATCTCTTTGGAAAAAGTAATTTTAATTATATGACTTGATATATATATATACCTATATATATCTATATATATGATGTGTCTGAGAAATACGACGAAAGCATTTAACCCTATATGGTTTCACTTCCCAAATGATGAATGTACAAAATTAACTATTTTTGCTCTGTTCAGTATAATGACGTGCAAGTAGCTTTTAACCAAGGAGTTAATCAACCTAGTTAATAAGACTCCTGACCATAGTCAGATACTAGCTGTTTTGGAGTAAAAGTCAAACTAGCTCATTCTTTTACAAGAACAGTTACGTTAAGCAGTAACGTACATGAATACAGTAACTTTACAAACTTGCTTGTGGATTCAATACTTAAAAAATTAAGTTACTGTTATTAAAGGAAAGGAATACAATTAAGTCAGAATGCCCAAGGGGAGAGCAGCTTACTCTGCAGAAACACTGCATAGCTCCTCTAGAATTCATTCCACGGTACTAAGAATGATACTGCCCTGCATCATGAAAACATACTATAGTTGTACACTCAAGATTAATTTATTGAAATATTCAGGGTTCCTAGATACAACTGGAGAGCACAATATAACTATTTGAAATTAAAAAACAAATAATCAGCAAGACTGTGAACCTTGACTGTTAATAAGCTTATGCCTTAATCATGACAGATAAAGGAAGTAACACCTCACTCAAAGTCAACAGATGATTTTTTATCCCATCAGACTTTTTCTCTCTAGTGCTCTAGCTCAAGTTTTCTAGAATAGTGGTACTCAACTTAATAGCTGTGCAGTCTAGACAAGTGACATGGGGTTGGCCCACAAGCCAGATCCCACATGGGGTTGGGCTGGTCACACCTACAGGTCAATCCCATGTGCAGGGTAACATGAGCCAGCCTGTAGGGCTCCTCACAGGTCCAGAAGCTTGGCAGCAGAGCAGCAGCAAGTAATGCTGCCACTACTCCTCTGCCCCCAAATTTCTGAACTGGTGAGGAGGAGTGGACAAAACGATGCAGCTCTGTGGACTAGTGGTTGAGCACCATTATTCTAGAAACAACTGGATGCCTGTTTTACTAATGCACAGAAAGCTGCTTATGCAAGACCAGCAATTTCATTCTACATACTGTGGTCACTAATATTTTGAAAGATTAAAAGTAAAGCTATTCCATGATGCAGAATAATAAAGAATAGAAAACTAGAACATCAAGCTGCTTTTTGGTGCAAAGATCACTTCACAGAGTCACAGTGGTAGCCCTATACAACAGAAATATGCATTATAAGCACACTGAATCTGAAAATTTGTTCAGTTAATTGCTAATGTAAGAATGGGTTGTCAGGATTTTGCTCTGGCTTTGTAAGAGTGTTACTGAGGACAGTCAGCCAGACACTGGAAAGTATCCAACCTGCATTTAACCTTGCTTTCAAAACGAAGCTCCATCCAGTTCTGTACAGCACAAACACATTAGAAGTTTAGGCAAGACAAAATACTGTCACACCTTTTGCCATGAATCATCCTAGCTTCTATCACATCACAGAGAAATCTCTTAAGATTAAGACCGGTTTCTTCCAATTCTTGTCATCAAATATGCCTTCCATCAGGGTAAAAAGAATAAAATCCCTCTCAGCTGCCTTCACTAGTTGGGTTATTATGTACAATTATTAGATGCCTGCCTCCTTTGGACCTACAAGAAGCTGAAAGGCTCCCAAACCAGCTTTATTAAAGATAAATGCTTCTCTACCTTCTAAAATACCAGCAACATACTTCAGAGAAGCAGTGACCCGAGAGCAGCCTTTATAAATTAGCTAGAATTCTGCCAACCCCTAGCAGTCTAATATGTTAATTTTCCTGGAATAGAATTAGGGTTCTTTTGTAGCTGCACCACCTCTTTTCCACTGATAAACTTTACACGTAATATTTTCAGAAACCTCCCTTCCCCCCACAAATGTTTTAGCTGTTGTAAATTTGGTTTCCTCTGCTAAAATGTTGGCAAAAACAGCAGCACTAGACAAGGAATCATTAACAAAAGTACAGCATCAGTCATAGCCACAGCCTTGTTTCAAGATGGGCATGTCCACAATTAAGGTTTTCTGTAACACATGCAATTACATGGCTTTGATACTCATGTGATAGGTGCTTAAATAACTGTATTAAATTTTCAAAACAGATCCACCAACAGAGATGTAAGTCTGCAGTTAATATTAAGGCTTTGTCCTTATTACAAAATACACTTCAGCCACACCGCACTGAAATGGATACAAGTTGCCCCTAGAAAAAGGTCACTTAATAACCAAAAAAAGATGTTTTCTATTCACATACACACATTAAGTTAAGTACATCACTAAGACCAAACCTACAAAATTCAGTCTATTTTTCTTCAAACTATAAACCGATGTGAAGTTCATGCTCCCACAGGTATCCAGAATTTTCATTTGACTGAAGTGTTGTTCTGTTGTTGCTGCTCTGCTAGTGCCTGCTGAAGACGCATTCTTTTCCGTGAGTAATGTTGCCAGTGAAGAATCTGTTGTTCATCAATAAATTTAGCACACTGGGCATTTACCAGTTCTTTACGAAAGTGTTCATACTGAAGCAGCTCTAACATGTGTAAACACTGGGGATACCTAGTTTAAAAACAAACGGTGTATTTTAATTCAAACTTTTACATGGCAGACCACTGCTAGATCTAATATGTCGTTTTACTAACATATTTGCAATGTATTATTTTACAATTTTAATATGTAGATCAATGGTTTTTGGCCTGTGGTCAGTAGACCCCTGGAGGTCCAAAGACTATGCGTAAGGGGTCTGCAAAAGATGACTACAATCAAAAGCGTGCAAATACCCAAACTTACAATTACATTTTTAGGGGTCCACAAATGAAAAGGTTGTAAACCACCACCAACACAGATATTTACAAAATCTGAGGTGCTTCTGCTCATTAGAATTCAAGCCATTCATAATGATAGCATGAATTAAGATAACATGAATTATTTTACAGAAGAAATGTAGCACCATCATCAAATACAGGGCTTCTAGGTTTATCTGTTTATTTACATTCTTATAAACCACACCACACTAACGATATCAGTTATGCTGCCAATACTTTCATCCTCCAGACTGAGAAAAAGAAGTCCAATCAAACCATTATACCAATACAATTTTCACTTTGGGCATTACACTTGTATGGGTAGTTAGTTTTCCTGTACGCTACTGTGTGTCAACTCTATGGCCCAGCACACACAAACAGGGGTGTGCCCACAAACAGTTTGTGCCACAGTGCACGCCCCTACCCGTGTGCTTTGCAGCAGGACACATTATCCCGCTGCTCCATGTGCTGCATGGGAGGGCTGGCTGGGGTACAAAGTGCCTCAGCAGGGGCTAGCCATCCCTTGTGCTGAGGCATCCTGTGCCCCAACCAGCCAGGGAGCAGGGATGGGGGAGCAGGCAACCCAAGGCTCCCCAATTTGCATGCACTGTGGAGTCCCCGCACTGAGGCACCCTGCACCCCAGCCAGCCACTCCCCACCTGGCTGGGGCACAGTGTGCCTCAAGGCGTGGGAGCAGGCAGAAGCTGGCTGGGACGCAGTGTGCTTCAGCCTGGGGATCCATGTGCCTCAGTGTGGGGGTGCCGCCCATGCTGAGGCATGTGCAGACAGAACGAGCAAGCTGAAGGCTGCCTGCTCCCCATCACGGCACAGTGTACCTCAGTGCAGGGGCTCCACATGCCTCTGTGCAGTGGAGCCCTCACACTGAGACACGCGGAGACAGGAGAGAAGCCAGCCCAGGACTGCCTGCTTCCCTGGGGAGCGGCTGGCTGGGACGCAGAGTGCCTCAGCACAGGGACTCCACAGTGTGCAGAAACAGGGGAGTAGGCAGCACATGCAGCTTGCCACTTTGGCACGGGTTGCACTGTTTTTTTCCAGGATTTTTTTTTTTTTTTTTTTTTGCTACTGGGAAATCCCAATGGCAAAGTTTGCCCTGGCACTGGAAATTAATGTGCAACTCGTGCAGTTTGTGGCGCTGCAAAGAGGCTTGCAATGCCACAAACCACACATGCCTGCACATCTGGATCCAGCCAATAACTACTGAGTTTCTGAACTGTGTGTAAAAACAGAACTAGAAAGATCAGCTTTCACAAAATCTTAGAGAAAGATGTTAAGGCTGTTAATCTTAGAGAAGGCTATTAAGAAGTATGCAAAAAATCTCATACTTTTTTTGGTGTTGCTTAATAACTCTGCAAATGTGTTTTTTGAGATTGTCTCATGCTTTACAGCACCAAAATGTTCAAGAATAATATTAGCTATCAGCAAATGCTAAGGCAGTTCATATAGGATACCAAAGTAAGGGCAGGACTACTGGGAGACAAGTCCTACCCATTTGTCCAGAAAATTATATATACAAGCTGTTCTGAAGCCTGGATTATGGGAGAATCAAAACATGAACTAAAACTACACATGAAAATCAAGTATCAGTGTACTATTATATAGCGCACATTGTACGGTATCTATCACATTATTACATGGCATAATGCAAAATAATATAAACACTTACTTGAGGTATTTGGCATATTCAGGCTCCTTCCAGTAAAGTAAATATTTAAGATAATTTACAAAAGCTTTGTCTTTGAAGTATCCTCTCTGTGCAAGAACTGAAACAAGAAATAAATAAAAATGTAGCAACGCTACATGTAAAAAGGAAACGGCCACTAAAATTCCACAAACAAATTTACACATCACCCAGAAGAAGCATCTGTTGTTAAAAGAGTACTTCTATTTTTTTTAAATCAACTCCTATTACAAAAATCAGAATTGTAATGAAAAGTTCAACAGGTATTCCTTGTTTCTGATAAGTTTATTCTGCATATGGCTAGCACTCCGGGCACAGGGAATTTGAGACTTTCCCCTTTTGGTGCATGTTATTTACCTAGCAATAAAAGCACGTGCAATGTTTTAAAAATAGGAAATACTGATTGTAAAATAATAAAATTCTGGCAGAGAGCTTCAGGGTAGGTACAGTATCTGCACCTGAATCTATTTTTAAATGATCAAAATTTCAAGTTGACACTATCCCCATGGATACATTTAAAATGTCTCCATGATATATTTCCATGGCTTTTAGCAATTTACTTAGATATTCATATTGGCACCTATTGCCAAGGCACCTGGCATGCAATTCATAAATGAAAATAATTATTACACAAAATAGAACATTGCCTATTAATAGAAAACCCATTCCTACTTGGCCAAACAAAGGAATTTTACAAATTAAGCAAACTTCATATTATCACTAGGTTAAATAATTCAGTGCCCTTTTTTCGTATTGTTCCCCATCTCTCTATTATGCATTCCAGGAATAGGAAACATGAGTAACAACAGTAAAAGCCCTGTTATCCTCCACAAGTGGGGAATAGGGAGGTGCTGAGTATCTAAAAATTCTGGTTACCTGAAGCCAATGGTTTTTGGGCAGGGGGGTAGGGTGGGGGGGTAAGGGTGGCAACAGCACAGCGTGGACATTTTTGGCTGGATGCAAAGCAGGGAGGAGGTAGCGGTGGCCAGAGTGGCAGCAGCACAGGGTGGATGTTTTGACCAAATGCAGAATGCTGGTAGCACTGGGTGGCGGCAGTAGCGGTGGTGGCCACCACGTGCGAGCTTCCCTCCCCACCCCCCACCATGTCTGGCTGGCCAGCTGAAATTCTGGTTGATAAAGTATTCTGGTTAGTAAAATAATGGATAACAGGGCTTTTACTGTAATATTAATTTTTCAGGTACCCACAGTTGAAATTTCAACTACTTACAGTTGAGGTAATTTGGGTTTGCCAGACACTGGACAAATTCTAACTCCAGCTGGAAGCGAAGTCGATTTCCAGTATCATCTGAAACAGAGGAAGTAGATCAGAAAAAGGAAGCTCAATCTATGAAGACCATAACTAGGAAAAAGCTATTAAGGATCTGATGTCAGATTATGCTGCTCAACTACCTGAGACAGTAAGAAACAAGCAATGTATTCCCCAAAAAGATTCAGATTCATTTTGAAAAATGGCTCTTACTAGTTTTTAAAAGCGTATGTCAAAAAAATCGCATGCGGCCTTGACATCGAAAGGGAAAAATTACTACTGCAGAACCAGGGGCTAATGAAAGCTGCACTTAGTTTTCCCTTTGAAACCCCCACTGCCACATCCCTCTGCAGGGAGATAAGACCTGAAATAACTTAGTTTTTGAAATGGGGTGCAGCACAATTCACAAAAGTTATGGAAGGGTACCTTGAGTCTAGAAAGGTTGAAAAGCACCGATTTAAAGACCTCAGCCAATAGGGAACCCTTATGTTAACTATAGCAACAATTAATTAATAAAGGGTACACTTTACTATGAGTCTAATTTACCTAGCTTTGCCTGACAAAACTCTAGGTCTCTTTCTGCCGGACTGACGCAAACCACAACCGCATCAGCTCTTAACCTTCTCCAAGATGCGCTAAACAAACTGAGTAGGGCTGCACCGATGGCCGATTATTAACCAGCCATATTGACCGATACCAACCTGATACTGACAG
>NW_017728932.1:8866361-8948396 GCF_001723895.1 Crocodylus porosus | reverse complement strand
GTGTGTGTGTGTGTGTGTAGGGGAGGGTCTGTCTGTATGCGCAGGGGGATGGGAGGGTGTGTGTGTGTGTGTGTGTCTGTAGGTGGGGGGAAGTGGGGGGTGTATCTATATGTAGGGTGGAGTGTACATGTTTCTGTATGTAGGAGGGGGGTGTATCTATGTGTACGTGTGGAGGGTGTATCTATGTGTGGGGGGGTGTATCCATCTGTATGTAGGGGTTGTGTCCGTGTGTATATATCTGTATGGGGGGGGTGTATCTGCATACGAAGCATACACCTATATTTGGGGATGCGCTCGCCTGCGTGTAGCTATAAATAGGGGTGCACGGGCCCTGTGCATCCATATAAGGGCACATGCCTGTGCGCACACTCACACACCGCCCTCCGCAGCACAAGCCGTTGCAGGCCGAGGTCCCCCTGGATCCACTTCTCCCCGCGAGGGCCGACACCCACCCCGCGGGACCCTCCAGGGCTCCCGCCGCAGCAGCGTAAAAGCAAGGCGGGGGTCTCCGCTCCCGCCGCCAGGTAGGGCCCTGGGGCAGCCGCCGCCAGGTAGGGCCCTGGGGCAGCCGCCGCCGGAGGCGGGATTGGAGTTGGAGCGGGAGCGGGAGCGGCGGGGCCTGACCCTCACCTGTCTCCATGGCGACCCCGGCGGATCGGGCCCCGCGAACGCAAGATGGCGGCGCCCCGCCCCAGCCGGAAGCCACCCGCCGGCCCGGCCGCGATGCATGTTGGGAACCGCGCCGGCGCAGACTTAGCTCCCCGCGGTTGCCCGGGTAACAGAGCCCCGCTCCGCCCCTAGGAGCCCACCGCCGGGTTCGCCCGGCCCGTGACGTCACCCGCGCTGTGTTATGACGTCTCTCTTATCCCTAAATGAATCCTTCCCAATGGCAATGACAAAGGGTCTCCGGGTTATATTTCATCGCAGCGCTTCTGGTGGGAGTGGTGCGTCCTTTGCAAGCCAATGCGGTTTTTAAAACTTCCAAAACAACAATCCTTTGTAAAAGCTGTTTGTCATTTTTTGAAGAGTTTCCAGTAGAGAAATGTTGTACGCAGGAAGCGATGTCCTTTCCCCCGTTATCCCAGGAAAAGATCAAGTGTGAGGCTGTAAAATAAGTAAGACGCACTACAGTAAAACAGGTGTCAGAAAGCTGGACTTTGGTCGGGGCAAAGCTCCTGTTTGCTCGAAAAGAGAATAAACCGGCTTATCGTGCACATGCGAGTGCAGGGAGCGGTAGCGCGTTGATATGTGTTACAAGCGAGCGTGCAGGGAGCAGCAATGTGTTGATCTCTGCCGCGAGCGACATCCCTTTGCATAAACGATACCAAAATCCTCCCTGCTTTACGAGTCCGCATCCCTTGCTGACCCTTTGCTCTGTATCGAGGTTGCTGTAAGCTGGTAAAGCACAAACTCTAGACCAGTTTTTGTGCCAAGGCCCATTTATAAACATTAAAGGCCAGTCCCGACTCAGTGCCCCTCGCTCCCGACCCGCTGCCCGCTGTGCCCAGGCGCCAGCCCCTCAGTATGTGAAGCAGGGGGGTGGGTGTGTGGGGCATGGGGACCCCCACGCAGCCCCTTGCAGGCTGCAGCTCTGCCAGGGAAAACCTATGGTTTCCCATGTTTTTCTCCTTTCAAAACAGATTCTGCTTTAAAGTTTGTTTGCAACCCTTTCGTCTACTGTTGCAACCCGCTCTGGGGTTGTGATCCACGGGTTGAGAAACACGTCTGTAGCATATTTTCAGCAATCAAAGTTCAGCTTTATTTCAAGAGCCTCTCTTTGCACATAAGGGACTTGACTTGTATGCCTTCAAATGGGCTTGCCAAACATTTGAGACATTTTCTGTAAGGAAAGAAAAAAAAAAAAACAACTACCCCATGGCTAGGAAAAACATTTGTTTCACAGTTACAAATTATAGGGGCAGATTTTGATATTATATATTTTTTAAGAAACATAAAAAATACTGTGTGATTACTTCTACCACTCATGACTGATTAGAAGGGTTAAAGTTCTGCCCCATGTCTACTCATATAAAAATGTACCACGTGACCCAGTATCTGCTAAATAAACTAAGAGATTTTAGTTAGCATTTTCTTTCCAGCTGTTTAGAGCCACAAGGACAATGACAGAAAAATTTCTGGAAAAGGTGGGTCATGTAAGCGATCCCAAAGAAATGAGGAGCTTAGCCACCGAGTGGGTCCATGAATCATTTCCAGAAGTCGAAACTGTTTCCACAGAGACTTTACAAAGTTGGATAGAAAACAACCCAGAGGAATTGCTCATTCTGGTAAGTGATTGATTTCATTGCCTAAAAGCAAGTTGTCTGCAATTAAAATCAACAGATGCATTGGTGTCCTGGTCTTTCTTCTGGTTAATTTTAAGATGTCAGTGTGTGCGTGTGCATGTGTGTGTGTGTAAGGCAGACGAGGTTCTTTGGGTAGATGCAACATCTTTTATTAGACCAACTAAATAGCTGGGAAAATTGTTCTTTGCAAGCTTTCAGGTACAAACAACCTTCTTCAGGCATAGGGAGGATCTGCTGGTGTTGTGTGCGCTCTCCTGGGTAGAATAGAAGCCAGTATGCAAAATGTAGGTCTGTGCAATGCAAATTCATGGCAGTGAGGATCCGAGGGAATGGGAGACAATAGGTGCAAGGCAGGAGGTGGGGGGGAATGGTGTCAAAGGCAAAAATACTCAGCAAACTCTCCCTGTGCCTGAAGAAGGGGGTGTGTGCCCAAAGGCTTGCAAGGAACATTTTTTTCCAATTACTGAGTTGGTCTAATAAAATATATCATATTTACCCAAAGAACCTCATCTATTTCCTTAGACCAACACAGCTACAACCAACACCCACAAAACATGTGTGTTTAACAAATTTTGCATAACCTCATTGTCCGTGTAGAATTTTTGTCCTTTACTTCAGCTTTTTGCATTGGGATTCTTTGAGAAAATAAGTCTCTTACATAAAGGTATTTTAGGGTGTTTACTGCTGTAGAAAAACAGCACCTACTTAACCTCATTTCTGGTATATGTCAGTGCCAACTATGTGTGAGACTACACTTAGATTTTTCACACCATTTTACCACAGAAGCAGCATCAGTGCTAGATAAGTGGTGGGATAGCCTGGGTGTGATTATTTCTGCAAGTGGCATTTAAATTTCCACTAATACTTCTAGCATTGTGGGCACTGGCAAAACACCACTTTTTGTAACATCTGGATTTTTCTTGGAGGTCTCATAGCCCAGATCCCCCCCCAGCACAAACTTAGTATCTGAGATTTAATGATGCATAGTATCAGCAGATTGTTTTCCAGGAAAAAAAGTAGAGTTACAAAGGTATATATTCAGTCCCTGGATGGAAACTGAGGCCAGATAAGGTGACCTATATCTTTGAATTTATGGGATCAGGATTCTAAGCCCGGTTTCCCAGACAGATGTGTTTGTAGGTGGATGGAAGATTTATCTAGAATTTGCAACACATCAATTTATTATTACAAGCTGATGCTGCACCAGCCATTGACAGCGTCCAGTTTGGAAGTAAGAGGAGAGAAAGGGTGGTATCTCAAGTAGCTGTAAATCCCAGTTTAAAAGCAGCCAGGTCCTCCAGCCTGTTCCTAAATGAACATGAACTGTGAAGGTCAATCAGCCTCTGCAGCAAATGCTGCATTCCTCAGCACTTTGTCATAGGCAGACCATTAATATATGAAATTCTCTGAAAAAGCAGAATGGAGCTGCACAGTTGCATCAGGACCTTGGGCAGGAGCCCAGCTTCTGAGGTTGCACATTTGTTCCAAAAGTTACAGTTCTGCCTGGTATTGCCATGCATGTCCTTCATGTCTGGGCAAAAATCAGCCTCCATGGCATACTGCTGTCACGCTACTTTGATTTCATGAGTCCCGCTGTCATTATATTGGATGCCTCCACAGCAACAAAGCTATTTACAGACTCACCTAGAACCTGTAACTGATTTCACATTGCTAATTTTGTATGTTAAAATATGTTAAGTGTCTTAGCTAGCGATTTTCTATAATCTCATCTGTTTCTGTGTAACATGGACTTTTTTCTTCCTCCTGGGAATTGGATTATGAAAGTGGCCAAAAATGACTTGTTCTTAGCTTTTGTTAATACAGTAGAGCTGCTTTTTTCAGATGAGGTTTCAGCGGTTGTGGAATACTACCATTATCACATTGAAAAGTACGAAGTCACTCCCCGGTAAACACAGACTCCGGGCTAAAAGCAGAGATCAGACAGATCCCACGTGTCTGCTTTTCTATTCTGAAATGTGATTCCTCTCCTAGGAATGACTTCAGAGAAGAAGACCCTTTAGATGGGTGGTCAGAGGAATGAAATTACCATGTAGTTTTGCCCAAATTGAGTCATGCACCTCAATTTTGGGCCATCAATGCTGGGAACAAATCAAAAAGTCACAGGAAAAGAACAAAGGTCACATGTTCTAGGAAAAGCTTTTGAAATGAAAATCGGTATAACTATATAGATATGTGAGTTGGCTGAACATGTGACTGTGAACCAGGAATTTTAAGTGCTGACACGGAGACTCCATATGACTTTAAAAGATAAATTTAATTCAGTTTTTCCATCTACATACGTACCCTATATCAGTCTTACCATTTGAAATCCAGTGCCTCTGTTGTTGCTTACGCCAGATTAATGGAAGTATATATGTAAGTAGAGGCTGCAGAACTGGGTGCTTCAAACCCTTCAAAGGTGCTAAATACTGTTTTGAATTTTTGGTCCTGGAGTGCCTTCTCTGTGCCAGGTATTTATCAAACAGGTAGAAAGATAAGTTCAGTGCTGTGTAGAGATTAAAACCTATAGAAGTGTAAATTTGCATTCACTATGAAAGACAGTGGAGTAGTCTTCCAGTCTGCTTTTATTAAGCTGGAAGGCAGTGATTTCTGTCTGTATTTCATAAAAAAAAAACACACTGAGAAATGACTTTGGAATGAATAAGCATTAGGGAACGCTGTTTCTGTTGTTGTCAAGAACATGGAGGGAACAATCAATTTATAACTCATTAAAAGAAAACCTAAAATATCTTAGGCCCCTATCTTAAAAAATGCAGCATCTTTAATCTCAGAATCTCTTCTCATTCCCCTTAGTTTTCTGAAATTGGAAAGTACCAGTTATATGAGCGCAAGTTCCCGTGTTTAAAAAAAAGCTACAAAATCCCTGTCTTTGCAACAACAAGACTTGAAGCTTCCTCAGAACTGGGTCTAATAAGCTCCAGATGAAGATTGTTTTAGCAAAGGCTATCACAGGATGGGCTTTTGAAATGCATGTTACCTGCCAGTTCCTTGACCTCAAAAATAGAACTCAAGTGAACAGTTTTAAGCTTTTAATTAAATATGCTCCAACAATCGTGTCAGTCAGTGATAACTATGATCTTGCTTCTATTGAGTTACAATTATAGAGCTGGAGTAAAAAATTGCAGACTTTGTGCTGGCTTGTTATAAATATACCATAATATATACCCTGTTCTCTATTATTTAACTATATTTGAAGCAGGATGTTCTACAGTCTGCACAAATTCTGTCTGACATTGTATGGATAAAATGTTTCAGGACCGATTAACATAGATAATGACAAGTCTGAGTTTTTAGGTGATCATGTGGAGAGACAGTGAAGATGCTTCAATCAACAGGATGAGCTGAGATCCAAGAACTGTGTAATAAATACTTACAGTCCCTGGGCTTGCCGGTTTGAATGACAGCAGTGTTCTTTAGCAGCTTCTGAGGTAGATGAACTGCGTTAAGATCTTGTAGATGAGATCTTACGCAACATCCTTTTTTCTCTAGGATGGTAGATGTTGCAGATCTAATGGCACGCTGCATAAAAGTAATGATTTACTACACTTAGTCAAATTTTCCATTCTACTCAGTGGACAGTAGATGGTGGGGTGCTGCCTTCATACTGAAAAGGTGGCTGCATCTGGTGGCACTACATTAAAGTAGCCTGATTCAGCCACCTTTACTCCCACTACTCCGTAACTACACCCCTGCTCTAAAATGGCATTGTTGACAAAGCAGATATTACTTATCAGATATCTTAGGTTTTCTTTTAAAATGAGTAATAGCTGATTAAAGATTAATCAGTGTTCTGTTCTTAGGACACCCGGAGTCCAGCTGAATATGAAGTCAGCCATCTGCCAGGGGCTATCCTAATTGACCCTCAGACTAATGCTCCACAAGAACTTCTGCAGAAGCAGCTCTCTCAAGGTATATGCGCCATCTCAGCAGAAACTTCTCTCTGTTGTCGCAAGCAGGTTTTAAGCTACTGTAAGGGCAGAAAATTCAAATGAGCAACAGTAACACGGGACAGATTTTCAGAAGTGCTTAGCTTGTTGGATGGCAGAGACACCAGGCAAGCTTTTCAAAGCTTAGCCAGCCCAGAATGGGGGAGCACAAAAGCACTGCCCAAACCTGGAGGGCACTGTCATACCCTACTACTGCAGCCGCTGCCATCACTTCTGGCACTACCGAGTGCTGCGCATTGCTGTTGCTGGCAGCGAGAGGGCAGCAGAGCATTCAGCAGCAAGAGAAGGATCAGCTGTTGTATGAGGGTGCAAAAGGGTCCCTACATCTGCCTGTTGCATGGACTCACTGGGCCCTCTAAGTCAGTGCTCTGCTTGCCACCCCTAGTTATGCTACGGTGTGCGAGTGACCCATCTACGTTTTCAGCTTAAACTATTGGATAGAGGCCCTGGTCTACATCTTTGTGTATGTCATGATTGTTTACAAGATATTCATAGTAACAGCAGTTTTGCCAGCTTGTAGGAATGAATGCTTTCCATAAAGCCCTGGTTCCTGGAGTCAAGTGAATACAAAAGAATCTGAACGTTTAGTAATTTTTTTTTAGTTTCTAGCCATCCTGGCTGAGAAAATGTGACACTGGTTCACCCTAAAGGTTCAAAACCAAAAAGTCAATTCAGTTTTAAGCATCCTTGATACCTTTTAAGCCAACCTCATGATTTTGGAAGGCCTGAGTTTTCCTCATTTGGAGTTGCCTATACCAAGATAATGAGCAAATCCTAGCAGTTTAGACATAACTTTGAATTCAGTTTTAGTTTGTTTATTGTTTCTTTTCTCTCTTTTCAGAGCATAATCAACATAAAAGCATTATCTGCTACTGCACTGTGGGATACCGGGCCTCCATGACTGCCCAGAACCTGACTAAGGCCTTGTCAAGTGAAGACAGCATAACCCCCAAGCCTGCCCCAAAGATTTATAATGCAGAAGGTGGGCTTGCGAAGTGGGCAACTGAAAGAAAGCAGATGATAGATAACCAGGGGGGTCCCACTTCCCTGGTTCACCCCTATAGTGCAGAATGGGCAAAACTACTGGAACCAGAGCTGCAGGCCCAGATCTAAATGGCTTTGTGCGCTCTGTAGCTTGAACTCAATTGGGGTCTTTAAGTGATCTTGCAGTAGACATAACAACAGAATTTAACTGATGCTCATAGCAGTTCCCACACTGCTACAGCACTAGTACAGATAATAGGAGATGAACATAGATTTTAGCTGCCTTTACTGATGTGAAGATCTACTTATGTATACCAAACCAGATTTTCAGCGCTGTAAACTGCAGCAATAACTGAAGCCAGAGCAGTTTTACCAGTTTACATTCGTTGAATATCATTGAAATCTAGATTAGCAAGTAAAGAGCACACAACAATACTGAATGACTGACCTGCCACAAGCTGAGAATGTGGAAATTAAGTCTGAAATGTATGGTTACTGCTGAACAGCATACAAAATGCAGCATAGGCACATTCGTCCTCTTTCTAACAAAGAAAAGGGGACTTCAGGTTTATAAATCTTTTCCTTTCCTCTTCATGTCTGTAACTCTGCTCCCTGTAAGCAGATGCAAAATGTGAAAATTAATAATATTAGTAGATCAAAGCATGATGGATGGGGATGGCAAAGCAGTGACTTTCTAGCTTCTCTGCTGCTATTTAAATTTGCTAGTGCAATACAGTAGAGGCAAACTTTGCCTTTCAGGGAATATTGTTGTAGCCAATTATCCTGGTGAAGCGAGAGGTGGGGAAAGGTAAAGAAAATGGGAGGATTAAGCGAGAGTACTTTCTGCTAGTGAGTAGTTCTAAACAGCACCCACAGATTTACCCACATAGGATGAAAATAACTTTAATTCTTGGTGCTTGCAAAGGTGAGGCACAAATAGTTACAGTTTCATGGATGCCTAAATAAATATTTGGGAAAAGTAGAAACCCTCTCTTTAAATGCACTCTAGCCAACCTGTCTGTGCTTATTGTTTGCTCGAATGCCATATAATCTTGACTGAACCTCTGAAGTTCTGAGCAGATATTTCTAAATATACGCACTTCTCAACGGGATCACTGGACTTTTTTAGCTGAGCGAAAATAGTGCATCGTTGTTTGAACCTCTGTCTTTTCTTAGACCACTTTTCTTTTAAAAAGCATTTGATTGTTATATATACATCTCTGTATGCTTTTATAGAATACTACAACTAAGAGAAATTTGAAACCATCATTATAATTTCTGAGGCTGCTGATTCTGTGGTCTCACCACTTTACTCTTGAAAGAAGAATAAATGCTGTAGTTTCATGAGTGCTTTGATAGTTTTTTTTCAAATTCTCTTAACATGCAGGCATCATGGGCCTACGGCAATGGTTATTAATCAGTACCTCCCTATGTACTTTGACAGGCTTTGGAGCAGGAATTTGTCAGTCAGCAACCTGCTCCAGGATTCACACTGAGCCCACGGATAAGGGAACCCAAGCGCTGGAGAAGAAGATTTGGGATTATAGAGTAAATCAGTAGTTTGATTAAACATCACTTGTTTGACTTTAGGACCAAATGCAATCCAGGCAGTGTTTGGAGTGATCAGTAAGCCAAAATAAGTAAATCAAAGGCAAATAGCTCCATCCTCTGAAACAATCTCTTGACTTGTATTTGAAGACTGAAGCAGAGAGAGACCAAGAGATCATCACAGAAGGGATGTGTAAGGAGCAGTGCCTGTTACTCCCTGCACACCTGTGTCTGTGCCTGTTACTCCCTGTGTCTGGTGCTTCTGAGTGTTAGGAGTTGGAATGCAGAGGAATTATTTTAATTTAGTTCACGTTTAGCTCATTGGATGCCACTGTTATCATATCCCAGGCTCATGCCCAATTCACTCTTAAATATCCCATTATTACTAAAAATTGGCACATGACAAGGGCAGCACTAAACCCTCCAAAAAAAAATAAATCAAGAGATGATCTTTGCAGCAGAACTAGCTTAGGCACCACATTCCCATCCTCAAACAGCTCAAGTTGGATTAATGATGCCCATCCAGGCTCTCACAGAGCAGCCTTAAGTAAATTGCCCGATCTCTATGGAACAGCCCTCATTGGGCTGAAGATGAGCTGCTGTCTAGTCACCAGAGATGCCCATCGATGCCTATGTTGGAGATCTAGCAGTGTCCAACTTGCTTCTCCATCTCCTTATCCTCACATCTTTATGAGCAGCCCAAGGGTGCAACCCATCTTGTCTCCCATTGCTAGTGCAGTGCCTCTTCCATGTGACGGTTTCACTGACCAATGATTTCAACACCTGGCCTGGCAAGTGGTGGCCTCCCTCCTCTCTAGTAAGCTCGCAATGTTTTCTTCAAAGCACTTACGGGCCTTTGCCCACGTGCCTGCTCCAGGAGTCGGCACTATTTACTAGTGATTGTACATAGTAATTATCTTGTTAAAAAATAGCTCCTGGCCTCTCTTTCTGCATAAGTACCCTATCCTCGCTGCCCCTCAGTCATTACGTGGTGGCAGGCTAACCAGCCGGGACAGCACGAGAGGGTAGACACTACTCAAGGGCAGAAGCACTTTGTCTAGAGAGTTGGGACCAAACTTATGCCCTCTAATCAGGTTATCAGGTATCTCTGTAGCCAAATGAAGCTGTGACACCCTTCTGCCCCTGCGGATAAGGCTATCACCTACAGCTGCCGGGAGAACGGGCAGGAGAAAGGAATGAAAAAGGAGCAAAGATGGAAAAGACAATGGGCTAGATTCACTTGGGACCCATCTCTGGAGCCTGAGTTGTGGGGGGCCCCAGAGGTGGAGTTATGGGACCAGCCCCAAAGGGGGGTAGGGCAGAGTCTGGCAGCTGGAGAGAACATGTGCTGCCTCGCTGGATCCCCTTACAGCCTAGGCAAATCTTGGTGGCAGCATCTCTCCCAGAGGTTGGGTTTACAGCCCAGGGCTGCAGGAATCTTCCCCTCAAAAAGTCTACTCAGGCCTCTGGCATTTTTTTTTAATGGAAAACTTTTCATGTCCCAGGTCAAATTAGCTAGATCAGTGTTTGAATGATCCAAGAACCATATGCGGCCCTGCTACCATCAAGTATCCTTCAGCCCAGCCTGCAGCTTCAGATACTTCCAAATCCTTTGGCAGGCATCCTGCGTGCAGGCCCAAGCCTGGAGATTTGGGGTTCAGATGCCCCCGAGATTCACTTGCCTTCAGGCATGTGGCCGCAGGAGCAAGCTATGGAGGGGTCTCCCACTTGCATAAAGTCAGTGTGTAGCCGAGATCCTCCCACTGGAAACTGCCCAGTGGAAAGCTAACTATGAGACTTTCGTAGGGAGTCCTGTCTGCAAGCAGACAAGGGCGCACCCTCCACTACACAAAGCCATTTGTAAGGCACCTATTTGGTCAGGGTACTGCCCCCTGCCACCGTTGCGGTCATGGCATTTCCCCTGGCGGGTAAGTATGTCCTTCCGCCACCACAGGCTGTGCCTTCCAATGTCCTTGTTGGTAGTGGGTGCTGCCTGGCTGCCCTGGGATTTGTTGATGATGGTGAATGCACTGTAGTGGCTCAGAGAATTGCTTCTCCTTGGTCCAGATTAGCTGGCGCTGCTCAGGATGGGGGAAGGAAATGTGCTTTGTCCCTGCAACTCCTGAGTGCGAGAAGGAAGCAGAAAGCCAGTGACCCCCACAGACTCCAACATCCATTGTTGGGTGGGGCAAAAGGGGCTCCTTGGTTCTCTGCAATCCACATCTCCACCCCAGGACAGACAGGGTTGGGAGAGAGCAGCTCTTTCCTCTGGTGCTGTGTTAGATGGTCCTCAACAAGCCTTCACCCTGACTTCAAAGCAACCACTCCAACAAGAAAGATCAGTTCTCTGCTGAGCAGGGGCTGGAGGAGGTGCAGGCTTGGCTTGGTTGTTCTGCTTCACACTATGATGCAGGGTGATTGGCATGATGTTGATGGGTGCATCACGGACACGGCTGTCCCCTGGAGGTCATGTGATGGCTGTATATTGTTCTAGAGTTGGTCTGATAGTTTAAGTTTCCTTGGAAAATAATGGCTCATTGAACCTGAAAACACCCCAGCTTGGACAGAAGCTTGCCTGTGCCTGTATTCCCTTTTGTACCTACCCCAGGGCTGGGGACTTGGAAAGCTGCAGGGAAGCTTAATAAAAATATCTATTAAGGAATCTATTTATCCGCTGCTTTGACATAAGGCTGCTGTTGGAGTGACAACACTGATCCCATCGCTGCGACTGACTCTTCTGTCAGCCTGACCTAGTACAAAGGTCGGACACAAAGTACAGCTTCTTTCCAGCACCCTGCATGTGAAAGCACTGTTACATATTAAAGAGGGCAGGGAAGTCCTGAATGCCTCCTAGACCACTGCTCTTCACTTTGGGACAGCCCTTTATAAGATGTTAATAATTTATCCCTGTTATTCCATGGGTTGAGTCATGCTTCGTGTCACTACAACCACCGGAAAAGCTCTTGAGCTGTTCTTCATTTTTCTTTTTCCTCGATTTCCTCTCTCCTCCTGCATTCCCATCCTTCCTCTTATGCCAAACTCCACCTCAGATTCCCAGGAGTGCATAAACCCCAGTATGGGAAACACTGTCCTCAACATCAGCCAGAGAAAAGGCCTTATGCTAGGGTAAAAATCCTTAATAAAACTTTAAAATGCTACTTGTCTATAGTTCTTCAAAGACCTATAGTTTCAAATCTCTCCCTGCAGTTTGGAAAGCAGCACTTTGAAAGGATGAATGAAGAATCTGCCTCCTTCTGAGCCAAAGAGAGCCATTCTCCTATGGAAATCTTTAACCACAAACCATGTCAGACTCACTAACTGGCTAGGAAGTAATCTCCTTAAGAATCTTTAACTTCATACCTTCACAGTTTCATGCTTTATTCATTATTCCTTAAGTTGTGCCATGAAGAAACAACTGAATACAATGCCCAGAGACCAAAGGATCCCTTTGCCAAAGGGAGACAATCTGGTTTTTCTGGGAAATGGGACTTGGCATACAGTATCCACAAAGTTCAGGTTGTTCAGCTCTGGGGTCAGGTGTGGAGGTCTCTCTGCTACCAGCAAACCGGGGTAGAAAGAAGAATGGAAAGTGATTCAAATCCATTTCAGTAAGGGAAGAGTTAATGCTCCCCATCCCTCGCCCCACAGATTTATTATAAAAGGAAGAACAAGAAAAACATGAAACTGGAGAATTATAGCAAGGGAAAGGAGGTCATTTCTTCTTCAGTGCCAACTGCTAAGATCAAAACCACCACCTTCCCCTTTGTTTTCCACCTTCTTGCAATGCCAGCACTCAGCTGAATTTCCTCTAGCCCAATGGTTGTCAACCTTTTTTCAGTCACAGACCCCTAAAAAATTTTGAAAGGAGGTGCGGACCTTTTTGGAAATGTCAAATGGAGGTGTAGACCCTTTTGAATTGTAAGTGTGGGTATTCACATACTTTTGATCAATCGTAGTCATCTTTTCCAGACCCTTTAGACATAGTCTGCAGACTTCCAGGGATCCACAAACCACAGGTTGAAAACCATTGCTCTAGTCAAATTCAGCTGCAGGGCCCTGTGATTTTGAAGTAACATGGGCTAAATTCTACCCTCCCAGTTGCTGGGGAGCTCTGAGCACCAGTGCTTTACCAGAGACATAACTTTAAAAAGCAAATGTTTAATAGGCATGTGTAATACACATCATCCCCGCAGCCCCATCTCCCCTTATTCAGTGAAATACCGTCTTCTTTTACCTTCCCATCCCAGCAGGGCAGAGATCTCAGAGCGAAGGTGGCCACAGCTTCTCTGGTAGTTCATTTGCAGGCCTCCCTGCCTTGGTGCTGTCAGGGATGAAGTCTCTTACTCCTGCCAGATTCACCATCCTCCCCTCCTACAGAAGACACTGGAGGGGTGAGGGGCAGGTGCACACCGTGAGGTCACTGGTTAAGCCCACGTATATGAGATAAGGAAGGAATCTGTTTCCTCTCCACCCCGCTCCTTATCCTTAAGCTCCTTATCCCCCATTTTTCTCCTGCAATTCAGGAATGTGCAGACCAGGGTGCTCTTGGGTACTCTGGCAGCTTTGCCACTGACTTATGCTAAGAACAGACATTGCATTCGTCCCTGGACAAGGTATGCCTGTGTTGTCCTGGAACAGAAATATCTGGGAACTGGTGTGTACACACATTGCCCTTTAATCAGGGTTTTGTAAGCAGCTGAATGTACCGTTGCTTTTCCGTCATTGATTCAATGATGCAATCCCATGATACCTCTTCAGATGCCAGGTGCTCTTCGCAATAGGCCAGGATGAACTGTTAGTACTTTTTAGCCCATGAATCTTTTTAGGATTTATCCCAGGACTCTAGTCAGAGATGTCTGAATGACTGCATTTTGTCCCAGGGTAAAATGGTTTCATCTCAGGACAAACGGGACATCTGTGTTTAACTCAGTGTGTGTCGTCAGGAATGTCGCTTTATTTTTTGGTAAAATGGAGATAACAGTATTTTCCTGTCCTGCCTGAGTATTGCTGGGTTTCATAATCAGTGTTACATGATCTCTCTACAAAAGATGCTAGAACAATGCACAAGCTTTCTGTGTTATCAGGCAGGTAATTCCTGACATGGCCGCAAAGGAAACTGGTGAATGCATGGACTGACACAGAACAGGCCATTGGCATTCCCAGGCAGGCTTGCTCACTCCCTCTGCTGGAGGCACGTGGGCCTCCACAGCAGTGGCTTGATGTCCTCTTGCATTCATATGCAGTCGTGGGCAGATCTAGGATTTTGAAAAGGGGGGTGCAGGTCGTGCGGTGCATCCTCATATAAAGGAAAACATATTTTTCTGTAGTTAAAAAGAAAGTAGAACCTTCCCTAATAAGTAGGGGCCTAAAACTATAATACTCAATTTAATATTGAAGTGAAAAAAAACCCTTTATTGGAAAGTGCATTCATTTGCTATATCAAACATTATATCTACGACACAAAAAACTAGGCAAAATAATCCAGAGATGTTTCATTAGTCCTGAAGTCATTATAGCTAAATGTATGTCTCTTTTTCAGATTCATAAAACAAAAGCCTTCTTAAACATCTGGACAGTGCCTCCAATGCTTCATTGAAAGCGATTTCTGCACCAAAGCTAATGTTTACTTGAGTTCATACTTCAATACATGAGTTAAGGTTTTTAGCTAGAGTTAAAAACAGTTTGCAGGGCTGTGAAACAGGAACTACATTACAGTACTAGGAGCAGTTAAGAGACAGCAGAAGTAAGGCTAGCTGGAGTAATGGGACCACAAAAGATGGTTTCAAAGGATAGAGGGTCATTAACACAGGTGGAATGAAGAGTTTAGATGCAGTGATGCAAATTATAATGACTCCCTCACCACGGCCTCAATAGAAGTGCTGCTGCCACTGCTAGGCAGATGGCTTTAAACCTTGAATGGACCAGAAATTGAAGAAGAGTGCAAGTGGAGCAGTGCATCCCACCTGGATCTGCCGCTGTATAGACTGATATTAGGATATATAGGCTGCTAAACAGAACAAGGCCAGTTTTCATTTTGGAAGCATGCCTGCTTATTTTAGCAGATGCAATGAGAAATGGGGAGGAAGAAATGGGTAGACCAGCCAGGTGAGACCTCAGGACTCCTGGGTTGTAGTCTGAGCTCTGGAAGGGCAGCGTTGTCCTCAGGCCAAAGCCACACATGGACTCAAGAAGCTCCTGCTTTCTCACTGCAACTTTAGAGTTTCCAGCAAATATGGTGTAGCAGGGACTGCCACAAAGTGGTCTGGCCACTGTACAAACCCTTGGTTAATATCCTAACTAGTTAACAGTCTGCCCCAATCAGTTGTCTCAGCTGTATGAGGCCCTGGACTTTATTGCAACATCTCCAACACTCGGCCCCCTGAAAAGGTTGCTTTTTGTGCACTCTACTAGTTACAGAATGACCCAATTAAATATGTTTTCTGAATAGTTTAGAAGGGCACCCAGGAGATGTTTAATCATATAATGCGTACATGAGTGGATGAAAGGTTGAGTCCTGCACCCCAATACCACATCGGGACCCTTTCCCGATACTTTGCCTTCTGCAGTAACAGGGTTTCAAGCTAGCACAGCAGAAAAACCAAACGGTCTTCTGGCATTTCTAAAATGTTCTGGATTTGGGCCAAAACCTCCTGGTTTCTGGCTTTCCAATAGCCATGAAAAATATTCTAGGAAAACAGACCTTTTCCACAAAAAAAAGAAGACAACATTTCATCCCCAAACCAATTTTCCCTCAGAATTAAGTTCTAGTGGAAATTTTGCAACTTTCCCTATTAAATATTCAATCTGGCCTCACTGAAGCCTGTGTGATTGTTCGGTAAACAGTCATTGCAGGAGGTGCGTTTTGTTACAAGGAACATTAAGTCTCTCCTCACCTTTTGAGATCTATAGTTGCCAACAGGAATCGCTGCCCTGCGGTAGCAGAACAATTCACACGTCTGGCTTGAAAACATATTTCTGTCTGATTCACCAAAGAGCTGCTTTCCAGAGGCTGGGCAGTAATTCTGCATGCTTAAATAAAGTGCATAAGTAAACATGGGAAGGATAACACCTTTTTATGTAAAAGTCATGGTCACCATCTCATGACAAGGATTTACAGTCCAGTTATTCAGTAATGAATGGTCACTATTCAGCTTTTGCAGCCAAGATCCAAAAAACTAGATTTAGTATTGGAATAGCAGCATAATCAACTCTGTTTGAAAGAAAGTCAGTAGATGCGGTGAGGCAAGCCATTTTAAAGTCCACTGGAGCTGCCTGCTCTCCCCTTGCCTCCTCCCACGTGCTCCCTTTTTGATGTAATGACTCGCGGGGAGGACTGCATTTTTACGTCTGCTTTAAAGACTGTTTGACATTTTGAGCAAGGTCGCTGGAGCAAGTTTGGAATTCAAGATGCTGCAATATAAGCAGAATAGCTGAGTCTCGGGAGGAATTCTAATGCTTGCATTTCCAGATAAATCAAAATCTTGCTGAGTAACTAAGTTTTCATCAATAATAGCATTTTCCTGCAACGTAAGGATAGGGCAGTGCTATTACCGGTACATGGCTAGAGCAGTGGACTGGAAGCCAGGACACATGGCTGCTGCTCTTGACCCTGCCACTGTCTTACTCAGTAACATTAGGCGAGTCACTTAACCTTGCCTTTTTCTCTTGCTTATGTGACATGGATGCATCCTGGAGACCCCTCAGGGTGGTGCTTGCTAGGGACCACTACGGCCATGTTGGGTTACTCGGAGCATTCGTTAAAGCTAGCACAGGCATGGCTGCCACTCTAAGGCCCTGACTTCCCAGTCCCTCACCACTTCTGGTTCTCGTGGCCCTGACTCAAGCAATGAGCTTCCTGTTTCACTCCAGAGAAAGGGGCTTACTTCACCCCTCGTCGGGGAGAACGAGGACAACCCTGAGTTCCAAGAAGCGAAACAGAGAAGTCCTCTTGAATAAGGGCACTGACTGGGGCCAAGGCCACCCAGCCAGATGTTCTCTGCACTGTCCAAAGGGTTCCTCCTATTTCCAATCCAGCCCACACAGCCCAGAGGTCCCCAAAATTACTCAGTGGAGCTGTTCCTGTTCCAGACCACCCAGCTCCTGAGCCCCAAACCTCCTCTGCTGGTCTCTGTCTCCCAACTCCTCGCTCTGCTCTCCCAAGGAAAGAGGCTTCTGGCCACTTTCCTTGGCTCGTCTCATTCTCCTCTGCAACCTCCCACCTTTGTTAATGCAACAAGAAAGCTATTCAATTCCTTTGTTGCTGTCTTACCTAGCACTCTGTTAAAGCTATCAGCTCTTATTTTCCTGAGTAAAAGCTAGTTGGGTAGACTGAGGCACGCAACAGTACACCAACATGAACACAGTTGGCAGAGAAATATTAGTCCCTCATAGGAGGTAATAATACTTACCCAGCACACAAGCATCCTGACATTTTACTAACAACTGTCGAATTCTTCAGGAGACCTGGATGTGGAGTCCTTTTAAACAAACATGAAGTGTTTCCAATACAATATTTAGCTCTATTATTGTCACACTCTGGATTCTGGGCACTCACGATAGTTTCTAAGGATGGCAGGCAACGGATACCAACTTCTTCCCCTAATATCTGACTGGGTCCTAATTTGGGTCTCCATATACTTGATGCAAATGCCATGCTCACTTGCAACAGCCGCAGAGGTGGGCAAAATGTGGCCCACGGGCTGGATGCGGCCCGCCAAGCCATTCTATCCGGCCCGTGGGGCCCCTAAAACAATCAGAAAATTAATATTAGTCTGCCCTGGGCTGCCTGTCATGCAGCCCTCGATGGCTTGCCAAAACTCAGTAAGTGGCCCTCCACCCAAAATAATTGCCTGCCCCTGCGTTAGACTTTCCAGGTCTTTCCTGCAATGCAGTCATTAGGAGTTATGGATGCAGACCTTATAGCTTTTTTCTCTCCCACTTTGTGATTCCACAGAGATGTGGTCTGTAGGGCTACAATCACCCTTTGATTTGCTGACTCCCCTCCCCTGTTTGGGCTGCAGAAATCCAGGGCCATAAGGAGAATGCTGCCAAGGTCATGGTCACTTCTGCCTGACAGTTGAACCAGTGTTTGTCATCTAGGGGAGCACTTATAATTTAACATACCTTTTTTTAAAAAAGAAGGTTTCAGACAGATGCCCCACTATCCCAGCCCTTATTTCCTGCTGTCTCACATCCTGTGGGACAAATGCAATCTTCTTTCTTTGCATGCCTAGGAAGTTTCTCTCCAAATGAGGCAAATCCTGCTAGCAAAGCCAGCTTTAGACTCAGGGAAGCTTGGCAGAAATGAAGACATGGGCTCTTCCCCTCCCACTTGCACACTGGATGACTTGCATTAACTCAGCCTATCTAGTCATTGTGGCCTCTAGCCAAGAGCATCGTCTTGCTTGCTTTCCCTTAAAATTGACTTGGCCTGGAGAATGCTCATCATTGCACAGCTTCAAGAGAAGACTCTTCTTGTGCTGTGTTATTAAGTCAGACAAAAAACCCCAAGCCAGGAAACAAAAATGAGCCAAAACCCCAGGTGCTGATCCAACATCCCCAAATATAAGGGTGCCCAGAATCTGAATATTGCCAATGGCTCTGAGTCAAAACCCCAGATCCAATCTCTCCCTTCTACCCTCCAGCCTCAGGGAGCTGGACCCACATCCGAACCCATTTTTGCTATGCATCTCAGATCAACTTCTACTTTTTATATGCAGAGTATGTCTATAGCTGAGGGGGTATAATAAAGCCTCTAGTCTTCCCAGTCTCAGACTGTCCCATTGCCATACTATGTGCATCACTATCTTGTTGTCACATACTCAGATGAGTAGGGGCTTTGGATTATTGTATTCCTTTTGTTATCTTAATTATCTTTAAATTTAAAGGGGATGGTTGCTAATTAAGATGAGCATATATACAAGGGGAAAAGCATCCTTTAAACATGCCTTTGCCAGTGAAATGCACACTCTTTCACTGGTGTTCACCAATGGGTCATTTCATTTTCTAGTTTCTAGCTCATTAGTTACAATTCACTGCTGTAAAATACTGAGTCCGGAAAAGCTTTCATTTCAGTTTAGCTGATCTCTGTCTGGCTCTCAGCATTTCTATAGTTTCTATCACTGTTGCATCCCGTCACCTTCCTTTTTCTATTCCTTACCTAGTCCCAGAGCTTTAGGGCGGGCATTTCATTGTTAGCACATGTTGACTCTCACATTCAAATGAATATGTATGAAAATCCTGCTTGCATTACTACTGAAAATCCCACAATATAATGACATAGGCAAGCATAATACCCACCCCTGATGTAATTTTGACTGATCTCAACAGAGCCACACCAGAGACAGATGTAACCTAAAATCTGCCTTAGTACAGAATGAGAACTGTAGGCTACACCAGTAGGATATAACTAAGGTAGAGGCCACCCTGTAAATACTAATTTTGGGTAGCTTCTCTTCCCATTTCTAGACATTTGTCATGCTTGTTTAGACCAAAATACTATAAATCCCTCTCCTAGGGCACTATTTTTAGAGTGTGAACAACAACATTGTGATTAATTAGTCATTCCTGTTGGTTCGGTTGTTAATGATAATCCTACATGGCATTTCACATCATCGAGGTGCCGTACAGGCTGACTAGTTCATTCTCAAGACACCACAAGGAGGAAAATAATTAAATAGCCCATCTTTCTTCTATAGTAGGGGAAATGGGCACAGAGAAGTTAGAGTGACCTGCCCAAGGACACACAGCTGGTCACTGCAAAACCTGGGACACTATCCAGAACACCTGACTGCCAAACCTCTGCACTGCTCAACGTCTCGTTTAAAAACATCTCACCAAGCACTAGAGGTAGGAGGGGGCATCATGCTGTGAAATCAATCTGTTCAGACTTCTCCCTATAGTGATTTCCTCTCCTGTCCTCTCACCTGGGTCATGAACAAGTCTGAATGCTCTCAACCCTGGAAGACCTCATCCACCCTGAGAAGTTTCACCAGCTTCATTAGTTTGAGACACTGTTTGCGTGCGTTTGTGCTCAGTTGAGATCTGGCTCACAGGGTTTTACCTAGCACCTGTAACTCACCAGCTGAAGAGGGTGCAGCTCACCTGTTCAACTGAATTGATTTAAAAGGGAGTCAGACCTAAGTGACTTTGGGTTTTGACAAGCCCTACAGGAACAGATTCAGCTCTGCTATGAGCAGGCACTTCCCACCTGCTTTGGGAGTGCTGTGAAAGAGGGTTACATTTGTCCCTCAGCTCCTTTCTAGTTTCAGATCCCTACATTTGCATAGTATAGTGATGATAATGCCAGGACTGAACCCCAGCGGTAAAGCATTCTCCATCAGGGGCCCTCAGCTGTTGGACAGTCTCCCTATGCTCTGGAGTATCTTGACATCAGTGAATCAGACTGTGTTTCAACACTGTTGTTTTTTTGCTCAGCATGCACTGGAGGTGGCTTTTGAAACAAATGGGGTTTATAGGGGAAGGATGTGTGTTCAGCAGCACACTTACTTTGCTTTGCACCTGTACGTTTATCCAAGGCCCCTGCCATAAAGTTCCCTGCTTTAATTTTTGTATAATTTTAAAGGAATAATATAAAATAAGTTTATTCTGTTCAGTCAGTCTTATGACAAGCAAGTCATTCTTGTTACAAGCAGGTGACAGCACGTACTACATTGTGAAGCAAACTTCACACAATACATTGCTGCGAGTAAGGAAAGCAGCCAAGCAGGCCAATTCAATGTGATTTGCTACTGACACCCTAAGGGAGCTGAAAGCAAATCACAGGCAGGTCAGTGCCTGTTCCTAGTCCATCACATTACAATAGCGGATACAAAACAGGTGACGGTCCAATTACCAGTTGCGTGAGATTGCATCGTTTTAGCACACAAAGCTGTCGCCGACTTCACAATGACACAGAGCAGACTGGACAAGGTTGGAAAGTCACATGTTTATTCACACAGACACACTAGAATACAAAACAATCCCTCACCTTCGGGGAACCAACAGAACAGCCCAAACATTAAGGAGCTGTGATTGAACACTTCCTTCCATGCGCAACACAAACGTTTAGAAAGCAAGAGGGAAGGTATTAAAAATGTAATCTGTCTGCAGAATTCCAAAACAAGGGTAAGGGACACCTCTAGGCTGTTTGGTTTAAAATGTTGTCTCATTTTTTACATCAGAACAAATTCAGTAGGCTATTTTCTTCCACTGGTTTCCACCCTTGTCCCAGCTCCAAACTATTGCCAGTGAATGATTTCAGCTATATTTTGGCATTTCCCTCTCCAGGGCAGAGACAGGCCTGAGCAGGAAAGAAGGATCTGAATATGCCAAAGCTCTTGTCACTCAAAAAGAGGGCTGGATTCTCCAGTGTTTGGATTCATAGTTTCTTTTGGTGCGAATCAGAACAACTCTGAATTTAACAAAGCCATGTGAATTCACAGCAGCAGAGCACGCTCACGGGTATAAGCCGGAAGGGACTCCTATAAACATTTAGTGTGACAACCTTTGTAACACAAGCCACCACATTTTAGCTGACCCTCTGGGCTAAGCCTTAATTTTCTTGTGGACCAAAGCAGAATGCTTCATTACTTTGAGGAAAATCAGACCCGATCTGAATCCATACAACACTCAAAGTCTCTTTCTACTGAAGTGCAATTTTTTCCACTTGCACATCTTCCAACAAGATCTAATTGCAGGAGGGAGAACAGAAAAAATGGTCCTACTCCCTATTCAACACGGCCCAGTCAGAAAATACATTTCCCCTGGACAGGCTCCATCCTGCAGTTACTCACACAAGTATCTTCATTCTCACTGGTAGTCTCATTGAAGTTAGTGGGATTGTTGGGAATCACAATGCACACTCACTAACATAGCAGACACTATCTAATGTGAAGCTATTTGCTCTGGTCCTCCATTTGGGAGATCTCTCTAGCACTTCTACCCTTAGTAAGAGCTCCCACACCAAAACCCTGGAGATCTAGGCAGAAAGAAGCTGTAGTTGCTCAGCAGACAGAATCCTGAACCACTGCTTCTTGAGCATAAAGAGAGGGTCGAACCAAGGATTCAATTATGAAATGGATTTAAAAGAGGAAAGAAGTAGGTTAGCTCCTCAGAAACACTACTGCCAATTGCAGTGCCAGCTGGATACTCAAGGTGCCTTCAGCCACAGAGTCAGGCTCTGTCATGCAGCAAAGAGGAACTGGTGGTTGCCACAGCACGATTGAGGGAACGGGCCTGGGCCTGTTGGCCCTGAAGCTGCCACTTGTGAATGCTGCGCTTCCACATCCTCTGCTGGCATCATATTTTGTGGCCAGGAACACACTGCATGAGGTGGAGCCTGATTTCTGTACCCCCAGGACCATGGCAGCGAGAAATAAGGCCATCAAAGCTTACGGCATCTCTCAATCTACAGCAGTCACTTTCCGAGGAAGGCTAAAAGGCTATCTTCCCCAAGTTATCATCCTGATCTCTACCCTGCAATGCGGGAAGGTGATGTGGCTCAGCACTGTCAGAAATAGAGTAGAGTTGTCTTTGCACTGCCAAATGTTTAAGAAATATGTTTATTCAAGGCATTGGAACAAGACGACACGCATGCTTGACACTGAAGAAAAGCCTGTTTGTCTCCATTACACTGGGGACATTGTATTTCACTTGGTCTTCTTGGAGGGCCTGTCTTCGATACCAGGACTTGCATTATTATTAATATATAGTACCCAGCCCCAAGGGAAACCTCATTAAAATGAACAGGGCTTCTTGGGGAGTGGAGCTCTACTCAACATGAACAATGGTGCCAGGGTCCTGGTCTATGTAAAAACTGCTTGGGTTAGTCTGAGATCGAGGCGAGCTTGGATTATCAACTACCCCACGGCTGGGAAGTGGGAAGCCTTGACATGTATGCTTTACAATCAGGACATCCGCTTAAGGTCTGCATTCAGCCATAAATGGTCTTCACTGACACAAGGCAACTCTTCCCTTTCATTTTATAAACCTAGGCTCAAACTTGACCAGTTCATCACATATTACAGTCTACACTAGCACCTAGAACAGTGCTTCTCAACCAGGGAGCTGCAGCATCCGGGAGTGCCCTGAGATCCTTTCAAGAGCACTGTGTACAAGGTTGGCACCATTAGGTGTGCAAACATGATTCACAAGATAAACCCAGAGATTTCAAGCAGAAAACCACAGTGTTAAAAAAACCATTCTGACCCAACAAGTTCTTTCTGAGCCCTTTGCAACAGAAAAATTGCTTTATTATTGTTCAGTATCGTTCAATGAGTGAAAACTGAAAGATGGCAAATTCCGAAGGGCTGTCAGGGAATGCCTCGAGTCTAAAAAGGTTGAGAACCACTGGCCTAGAAGGTGTCGACTCACACATTTTTACAACACACCTTGAAATCCTAAACTCCTTTTCTGACCACCTTCCCTTAGGTGCAAAGAATACCCTGGGGGTGGTTCTCTACCACTTGTCCCTCAAGCAATTTCAATGGAGTGACACCAGCACCAGTGAATTCAGAGTGAACTGGGATGGAGAATCCAGCCTTCCTCCGAGTAACCAGAAAAGTAATCTGTGCTGAACAAAAAATTAATTCTACCCCATTGAGTCCGGCAGGTTCATGTCCTGTGACTTGCCCACTTACATTAAAACAAATCAACTGTAGAAAAGAAAAAAAAAAAAAAAAATCACCCGACTTGCCTCAGCAAGGAAGAAAGTGTCAATATTTACAAGACTGCACCATACCATGTACAAAGTGGACTCAATTATCTCAGTAAAAAGGGATTGAGACTTTTGAAGTCATATTTCATTCTTTCCACCTCTCTGTGTTCCTCCTGAAATTTAAACAACACCATTTACATGTTCATAGTGGAATAGAAAGTTTAAACCTCCACTCCTGCAGCAGCACAGGAACCAAAAAAAAAAAAAAAAAATTTCCTTGGCTAAAAGAAAAGTATTCAAATAATTTAAATGCATCCTACTTAAGAAAACTCCCCTCCACTCACTTCTGCACAGGGAGCTGAGGAATGACTGAGTTACGACATTTAACAGGAACCTCCTTCATAAGAGAAATGCTTTTCCACAGGAGAATCAGTTTTGACAGGAAGGAAAACTGAGAACCAAGCACAGAAATTATGTGCTAACAAATCACAGCCAGTAGTCAGGGATGCTTTGCTAACGACTCTCCTATAGCAAAAACCATCCATGGACCCAACCCTGTGAAATCAGTGAGAGTCGAGGGCAATTGCAGTGTCTCAAAGCCAGGCAGCTTGTGCTCCAGCTTAGACAGTACTTGCACTCCCAAAGACGAGATCCCTTAAAGCACCTAACTTCCAGTGATTTCACCATGTTTTCCTAGAGGTATTTCAGCAAAGCTAGATCCCCACAATCATAGCATTTCTTATTGGAACTGACATCTTGCTTAATAGATGAAGAGGTTTTGTTTGTTGGGTGATGTTCACCAGCCACTATCACCTGTTCCTGTTTGATTTCCTGTCTTCCCCCTGTGGTTGTAAGGCAGCTGCCCAGGCTGCCTTGGCCCTTTGTAGTGGTGTAGATAGATACCCCTACAGCAGGTCTGAGCCACTGCACACCTCCTTAGGAGATGCTAACAGCAAGTGTCAGTGGACCCGAGGGTGTCCAGCACCGTGAAGAATCAAACCCTTACACAGTGAATTCAAACAATAGCTAAAAGGTTTTCCGCACAGGAAACATTTCTTTCTCCAACACCAGGTGTTTTATAGATATTTCCTTGCTTTTAAAAGGCAAAGTAAAAATTCTTTTTTTCCAGTTCTATAAAGAAAAAACAGTCATGTTAACAACAACAACATAATAATAATGTTAAACATCTTACATCCATTGATTCATTAGAGGCCTTATTCAGGCTTTGGAACCAGGGTGGCAGGATTTAGGGCCTCAGCCCTCACAACACCCTTGTGAGGTAGGTCAGCACCATTTTCCTCATTAGGCACACAGGGAAAATGAGGCACTATAAAGTTGAGGCTAGGAACAGATGCTGCATTTGTCCCTGGACCACTTCTGCCTGTGTTTGTCCCAGAACAGAAATATTCCAGGACTGGCATGTACACACATCACCCTTTAGAAAGAGTTTATTGAGCGGCTAAATGCACTGCTGCTCTTCTGCCATTGAAGCAGCGACGTAATCCCAGATTAACCATTCAGACACACTTTGTGATATACCAGGATAAACCATTAATACTTCTTATCCCCTGAACCTTTTTAGGGCTTATCCCAGGATAATGGACACAAACATCTGAATGACTGCATTTGGTCCCAGGATAATATGGTATATCATGGGACAAATGCAACATCTGTTTGTAGCCTACATGACTTGCCTACGGCTGCACACAGTGAGACTGCAAAAGCACTCAGATGGTGCCATCCCACTAGACAATGCCACATTGGCTTCTATTAATTTAGTCTCCACAGAATAAATAAAAACCCTTTTTTTGTCTCACTGTCAAAGAAGCCACAGCATGACCAGCTACACACCTCTAAACACCTGTCACCAGCTCTTCTGAAGACGTTATTGCTTCAGAAACATTGAGAGAAATCATGGTGCTATTCCAGTTATAAGCCAGGTACCGTGAAACACTTGACACATAGGGCCTTAAATTGCAAAATACTTTGACAAAACCCCTACTGGAGTCAGCTGGCCCAATCTCAGGGAACAATGAGTAAGACTTTTAGAACCTGGTCCATAATTAGAGTTATAAATATGTTCCCCCCTTCAAAAACCCATCCTTTAGGCCTTGTCTCCACCCCCACATTAAGGAGTTAACTAATTGGAAGGCATGTAAGAGGTTAAGCTAAGAAGTTTCATTACGCCTGGAAGTCTACGTGCAGTCTATCTGTCTCACTTCCAGGTTGTCTACAATAAGGCAGGTACATTAGTGAAGCAATACTTGGCTCAGTATCCTCTTTGTTTCTGCCTGCACCACAACATAGCAAGTAAAAGCTAACCACAACACCTCAGCGCCTATCTGCATTCCAAAGTCATGGCCAGCGCAGTATTTGTTCATCATCGTAGTCGCTCTAATGTGATTTGGGGATGAAGCCAAGGCCTGGGTGAACATTGCTGGATGTGTACTTGGAAAGAGTTTCTCTTCATGTTGTTAAGCCCAACTCAGTAAATCCTTCTTACATTAGGCTGCCAGTGACAGCAGGGACACTTGGTACAATTGGTGATTTATGGACACAAGAGGAAGTTAATGAATTGTAAGCCCTTGACTGTATGCAGTATCCTATGCTAATGATTTACACGTGAATGCTACTAACTTGATGGTTTGATCCATTTTTACAGAGAAGCTTTCTTCTCTTTATTATCGTTAAATAAAATCTATCGCTGCAGTCCCACTTGCTTGGAAACGCACATGATTCAGTCCATCAAAACAAGCGTGTTACCATCACAGCTCCTCAGAGATCTCTACAGAAGCTGTCCTCACGGCTCAGTCATGACTGGAATGATTTCAAGTTGGTTGGTGCCTGACCAGAAATTTGGGCCCCACGATGTTGTATTCATCTAACGCAGCATCTGCACTGCCAATAAGGCACTACGCAGGTCTCGGGGCAATGAGAAAGCAGCATTCAAGTTCATCTTTCCAATACATTCTTCAATGCTCACTTTCCAGACGTGATGTTGGCCCAAGATGGAAACGTGTCCAAGTCAAACAGGGGGCGTCCCCAAGTATTGATGGCCAAAGTGACACAAAGGACTCCAAGAATGTTCATGATGAATCCTGTTTTAGCCTGCGGCAAAATACACACAAGCACAATGAGTGTCCAGAGACCTGCCAGAACCCATTAGCATAAATACAATGCAGAAACCTGAAGGGGTAATTTCAACACCTGAGCAACTTAAAGCCGGGTAATCATGGTGCTGGATGTTCCATGCTCTTGCTTCAATGCTATTGCCATGGAACACGGTGTGCTCAGATCTCCATTTATTTGTGCTCTTTAACAATTGTAAAGCAAGACGCTTATTGATTAAGGGCCAGGTTCGACCACCCACAGACTCAGATCATGCATCTGAAAGAGCCTATGCATCCTGCTCAGAACCTCGCTACTGACTCCAAAGATGACTGCCGGTGCACCAGGCTGATTGTATTATCAACTTAATGCTGAGCATTACGTTTGACTCATGGGAGCAAGATCAGGCCTGTAGATGCACTGATCCAACTTCCCTTGAAAACAGTGGGATTGAAATGAGCAGAAAGCCTGGCTTTGTCGATTGGAAAGACTGATGAACCATTCAACAAATCTAGAAAAGTAGGGCTGGAAGCGCTCTCAGGAGGTCATCTAGACCACACCCCTGCTCAAGGCAGGATCGAGCCTAGTTTGAATATCACTTTGATTCTGTGTGCACCCGCTTCTGCAAGCAAAACTTCACTATTAAAATGTCACTCCCCAAACAGACTAAGCAGCATTAGGCACTGATGGTGTTTGCATGCACTCCATGATAGAACCAAGGAAATACAGATGATCAAACCAAGATGAATCTGAAATAATGAAGACAGATGATAATGGAAGGTTTGGGTGACACACTCGACATCCATTATCATCATCAGCTTACCATGTCTGCAACACGGAGGTGACCGTATGAAAACACTATCGCATTCGGCGGAGTTGCCACAGGTAGCATAAAGGCAAACGAGGCACTGAGAGTCCCCGGGATCATGATGTACAAAGGATTGACCTTGATGGACTGTGCCTGGGGGAAAAAAAGAATGGAATCAAAACACTGGAAGAGATCCAAAATAGAAGCAGGCAGAAAGTATTGAAGATCCCACAAGTACAGAGAGTCAATTCATTCCCCAGCAAAACATCAGCAAAGTAGAGTTTTTGAAAAGCAAATTCACTTTACACTGGAATCCTCTCATAGCCAAGGAAAACTTGATTAAAATTAAAAGGTCATTTGAACCAGAACTGCAAGCCACATGCTACAAGATCCCAAAGTAAACCAAAGCTCCCATCACCCTTCCTAAGTGCAAGGCATTATTTCATGGTCTGAACGCAAGGCTAGAAGTTAGGAATTTTATACTCCTAACATGGTCCTAGCACTCATTCTGTGCCTTGGGACAAGTTATTTAGACTGAGATTTTCAAATGGGCTTAACCATGGCTTAGCTCTGTACTAAGGTTGCCATATTTCCAGTTTCAAAAAAGAGGACACCTGTCTGGATGACACCTCACTCCCAACTCACAGCCCCCCATCCCTGCTGCTGCCCTCACTCCCTACTCGCAGTCCTTCGCCAGCCCCCAGGCCATGCTGGTGCCTCTCAGTTCCAACCTGAACCCCCCATCCCTGCTATTGCCCCTCACTCCTGACCTGCAGACTCCTGGCCCTGCAAGTGGCCCTCGCTCCCAACCCCCAGTCCCTCGCACCCCACTTCTGGCCATGCTCACTTGCTCCCAAGTTGCAGCCCCCTGCACTCCTGATACACAGCTTCCACCCCGCCAGCCCTGCCAGTGCCCCTAGCTCCCAACCCGCAGACCCCTGCTCCCCCCAGCCCTGCCATAGGGGGTTCCCACAACTACCCCCGTCCCAGCTGGGCTGGAGCACAGCAGCTCCAATTTGCGCAGGTGATGGCAGAGTGAGTCCGGCCCCAGCGTAAGCTGGAAGGAAGATGGTTGTGGCACCCCCCACCCTGGGCTGGGGCTTCAGCTCCGCAGCAGGCTGCCTGGCCATGTCCCTTCCTCCTGCCCCCCTGGCAGTACCACTGAGCTCCCTGCTGTCCTCAAAGAGCCCCCTTGCCCCTGGAGGGGCAGGCAGTAGCACCTCCCTCATGCTGCTGCAACCCTGGCACTCGGACATCTTCCCCCAACCCCGCCCCTGCCTCCAATTGCCCTCCCCCTACTCACTCCAGCAGAGCAGAGCAAAATCCGGACATTGGTTCCTGTTTCAAAAAAACACCTGGATGGAGATCAGAGGACTCAAAAAAAGGACGTGTCCAGGAAAACCTGGATGTATGGTAACCCTATCTGTACAGTCTTCTCCTGAAAAAAGTGACCAATGTCATCATTTAGCATCTATCATACTTATAAAAACTGCTTTATGTACTTGACAAATCATTATTTTTCATGCCTCTTTTCCATTCTTAGTGTATTATTGTTCCAGTCTAAATTAAACTCCTCTAACAGCTTTGTCCTCTTCGCTCTTCTAAGGATTTCTTCTAGGTCTGTGTCTACGCAGCTGCCAGTACTGAAAAACTTCCATTGCCTTCTTCATTCACATGCAGGAAGGTTTTTCTCCTAAACACTGCTTGTTACTCAGCTGGTCCCTTCCACTTTGCTATTCTCTTTTTTCTCTGTACAGTAATACTTAAAAATGATACTTGATCCCTTTTTGTTAGTTTTGGCTTTTGCTTCATGGTATAATTTGGCATTCTGGTCAAATTTATCCAGAGATTTTTTTTTTGATCTCGGACCACACTTTGGGAGGGTTTGTCAGAGTGACACAGGAATGTGATTGTAATTACTAGGCTCCTGGAGTAGGATTTTAAACACTGTGCACAGTTTGTGGGATTCTCTGCTCCTTCGAATGTCAGTGCCAGCTGAAGTCACTGCTAGCTAAGCAGCCTGGATCAGGGTAATTTTACTTGGAAAAAATGAACTCAAATAAATTGTTCATCCTTTCCAAATGGAAAAAAAAAAAAAAAAGATCTGATCTACTCTCATCTGGACTCTGGTATCAACTCTGCTCCTCTGCAAAAAATGCAGGGACTATATTTCACTATTTATAAATTTCACTATGGTATAAATCTGTTGCATTTTACTCTGTGAAAGAGAACATTTTTCACATACAGGCCAATTAAGACCCCATTACTTTCAGCATTCTATTAAGACTACAACAGAGGAAACACCCCAAGAAAATAAATGGAGTGAGATAGATTTTGCGTTCTAGTAAGAAAAACTTGAGTCTAAGTTATCTCAGCAAAAAACCCCCAAAAAACAATATTTAACATATAGAGCACTCATAAACCCAAATATCTACAAGTGGTCCCTCTACAGAGCCGGACTATTTGCCGTTCTGCGTCTTCTGCCATCATCTGTGCTACTGCAAAGTGTGTAAAATGTTCCCAGCTCAGGACCTTGGTGTTTCATGCTTGTTTTGTTCTCGCTTTGTACTGCTGCAAATGACTATTAAAGATACAGGGCAATGGAGAATCCACCCTTTAGTATTAACCTTGCCCTTTCAGAAGCAGGGGAGCATAAGCACATGCTTAAGTCTGTTCCTATTGAGGAAAACATTTAAGCACCCTGACCTACCAGTCTGATCCTTTTTACCTGCACTAGAACCAAAAAGATTTCAGCATATCACCATCTACTGAGCTTTTCTGCCTGGTGGGTTACTGGCCATTTGCTTTGTGGACTATTCCTATTTTCACATGGAGGCCTTTGGCTTACCACATATATCTTGTAGATGACAGTAAATACAGGATTGCCCTATGGTTAGAGATTTTATCCATTTTCCCCATTTCAATTCTCCAGACTCCCAGAGAGAAATAGCTAAAATGACATTCTTACCAAGGATGCAAAGATAGGCATGAAGAGGGTGGCTGTTGCTACATTACTGGTGCATTCGGTGAAGACAGCAGTAACAAATGAAAGTATCACTGCAATGGCCCAGGCAGGAACACTGTTTAGTGGTGACATCTGTTGACCCAACCATCTTGAAAGACCGGAAACCTGTAACAACATGGGGTGTGTTTCAATAAGAGACAGAATGTCTTGGTCATGCACACTACCTCCGATTGTCTGTAACATATGGTTAAGCCCAAACTATGCATGTAAATGCATCGTCAAACTTGGATCATTCACCCATCGAAAGAATATTAAGCCACGGGTAGAGAAAGCACTGTGACATTTCGCGAACAAAGGAAATTCTCTGCCAGCCAGAAATTGTATCTGGGACTCACTACCCCAGTGCCCTCAGAAGCCAAATATTTGCTCACATTTTGGTCAGAAGTACCAAAGTCTCTGCCAAGTTGAAGCACGTTGCAGAGTTACATCCTATACCCAGGGAGCCATGCAATCGCAGAGAGTTAATGAATCACTTGCAGAACTCATTGAATAAGACTTCCAAGATATTGCCTCAATCTTGTTACAGCAATATTGTCAAGGATTGACTAGATTGGCTCATCAAGCGTACTGTTTGGATCCAGGGCCAGAGGTTGGGGAACATTACAAACCCAGGATTTTGGTTTGCCCTACTATTTAAAAATGACCCGGCCACAAAGTTTGGATTGGGATTGGAAAGTCCGCAAAAATTGGCAGTTTGGGGATTGAGGGTTTTGGTTCAGACCCATCTCATTGGGGGGGGGGCAAGCCTTCATTTATTTCTGGAGCTGAATTCAATTCTGAATTCAGCAGCCCAGGATCAGCCCGCTGGTCCACTTACTTCCCTCAAAAGGAAGGGTCAAGAAACAACACAGGAGAAGATTATGGAAAAACCTGTCCGCAAAGACAGTGTTTCCTTTCTGACCACCTTACTTCATGCCCCATGACATGAAGACTCACATCCCTTTTAAACCAAATCAAGCAGTTCTGAAACTCAGAGATGCATTATCTGAGCTTCTCTTTTCTGGCCAGGTGTCGGATGGGGCAGGGGAAGGATTATATATGCAAAGAAAGACTCCTGTCTTGGAATATCGAACCAGGGAAAGAACAAGGAAGATTTCCAGGCTAACAGGTCCCCTCTAGGGGCTCTGGGGAGTTAGAGCCACTTGGTAAAAGCACCCAGGCTCTTGGTGGCCATTCACTGAAGCTCCCTGACCACAACTAGAGAGCAATTCTATTAACGAAGAGAGAAGAGTCCCTGCTATGTCAGTACCTAGATCTGGATCTAAACATCTCTACCATTTAGGTGTTATTACAATCCCAGGGTTCATTATGGGGCCCATTCCTAATAACAAGGGACCAAGAGTCATCCTTAGACTCAGTGACAACAAAGACATACTTCACTTCCACGGGCCAAGGCGAAGCCCCCTCCAAGCAGCAGCACAATACTCCAGGGCAGCCTTCTCTGAACCACCTTCCACTCTAGCAATGGGGCTGGCAAGAATGGCTCTTTCATAGCTGAAGTGGAAACAAACAAAAGCACTATACGATTAGGAGACGAACACTTTGTTCTGTGCTCTGTGTGGGTATGTGCTGTTATCGTAGCTGCTACTGCCGTGCTAACACAATGATAACACCCAATGACACATGATCTAAGCCACAGGCCAGGTCAGGCTGGGGCAGAATCGTGAGAAAACTGCGCAGTTCAGATACACAAAAGCAATGTGTTGGTTAGGTCCTAGGGACTGCATACATTGCAAAGCAAATTGCAGTAGTGTGTTTCTTCCAGCACAGCCAACAGGACCTGAGGAACTGTTCCTCAGTCTCAGCATTGGCAGTGGTGATGTCACTATGAGAACATGAACTGGACTCAGGGAGCAGGGGTCCTCCAAGTCAAACAAATATTGTCAACCCCGCTTTCAATTACCTCGTTCCCTCTGTTCAGGATCAAAGCTATCTCGATTACAGCAGAGGAACTTGGGTTTAGTTGCCGGAACAATGAACAGTAACAGTGCGACAAAGATAGCGACCGTGGCATCAGTGACAAACCTAGAGGAAAAGGAAAAAGGCAGCTCAAAGTATAGGATCCCCTTCTCCCATAAAATGGCATTCCCCCAGCACGTGGTCCCCTGCCCCAGCGAGTGACAAGCCAAATGTCTTATTTACTTCTACTTGCCTGATCTCTCAAAAGTAGCCTATAAAATTTAGCAACATTTAGTACCCCCTCAATTCTAGTTCCTAGTAGCCAGGCTAGCAAAGTGCACCTGTATTCATATCATCTCGCTTGTTATTCAGCAATTTGTAACATGCCATCCATCAGAGGATCTCACAAGGGTTTTCCTTCCTACACTTCTCTCAGGTAGAGACATATAATTACCCTACTTTGTATTGGGAAAATTGAGGTGCAGAGAGATAAAGTACCTTGTCAAAGGTCAGGGGCAAATTAAAAAAAACAGAACACTGACTGATTAAGATGCATTAACTGCAAGTATGAGCAAGACACTGTGGCATCTAATTATCACTCATGGTTATTGGCATTATACCTATAAGAGTGTAAGCCACTTTTGAAACTGGAACTGAGGACTCTCAGCCAGTTGCTCAGTTTTGCTAAGTTTACTCTGTAGCAATTCCAAGCCCTCAAAACAGAGCTTGGATGTTTAACGTTCTTTGCTAAGAAGGTGCATGGTTTATAGCAGTTAGTTTATCTAGCGCATTTTCTCTTGCACAGAAAGTTTCTACGTATGAAAGTATTACAAGCTCACTCTATCCTCTAGGGATACATCAATGTCTGGAGACGAGAATGATTAACTTAGACTTCAAGGTCTTTGGGGCATGGACTGACAAGTTCTGTGTTTGTACAGCACCTAGAACAGTGGGGTACTGGTCCATGACTGGGGCTACTAACTGCTACCACAATAAAATTAAGCAGCTGTGGATGGCAAGTGACAATCCAAAATTCAGGTGATACTGGCCCATGAGAGCCGAGTACAGTCACTTTGATAGCAAAACCATATATTAAGATAACTAAACCATAGAACTGAAAAACCAAGAGAAAAGAAACTAGATTGAGATGCATGTAAATGATTTCCCCTCATATCAGCTCCATTAGGCTCATCCTGCAGTACCCTTTGCATTGCCTTCCAATCACTACCCCTCACTAGATCAAATATGATCAATTATCTGGTCCCAAGTAAGAGGCAAGATCAAATCTGTGCAACTACTTCTACCTGTCACTTGAAACAGGAGTTGAAATCAGGGTGGTAGTCAAAGGGGAATACAGCTGAGGAACATAGTGGTCACTGAGTCAAGACACTGAAGGATGCAGACTTACTCTGATTTCCTGTTGAAGAGGTAGGTGGCCCAGCCAGGAATGAAACCGGGGTCACGTGTAAACCACAGGAGAACCAAAAGAACAAATATCATGAGGACGTTGAATTCCGCGAAGGAGATGGAGCCCAGTTTCTGGAGCTCTAACTTAAGCACATCGAATGCAGCTCTCTCTTTGTCGGTCCTCTCCATCCCGCAGCCCCAGGTCTGTTTCAAACTTCATATAAAAAAGAGGTGATGTTATACATATATGTGCTCGCAAGAGAAAAAACCTGTCCCTCCTGGGGGCAGGACCATGTTGCTAGCTATAGGTCGGTACTAGTAAGGAGGTTTTTGAAAACAGAAGATTCCATCTAAACATGCTGTGGGGTCAAAGCCAAAATGTTCCACAGAGTCATGCTGATTTCCATCAAGCGCCCTCCAGGAGTGAGCTGTCATACTTGGACTTCCTTAGAGAACTGGTCCTGAATGGGGGAGATCCAGGTTCCAACTCCCTGCTCTGCCAGATTCAGTGGTCCAAAGGGAAAAATCCTGCTTTGTATCAGGGCTTTGTACCCAGGACCCCCGCATGCCAAGCAGCTGTCCTAGTTACATGTCCCTCCAATCAGTTACATGTCCCTCCAATCAGTGTCTTGGCACAATTCTGGTTTTGCAAAAACATCGTGTTTTTATTTCCGTAACAAGTTTGGAAACTCCCAAGTTGCACGGAATCACACTTGCCATCTTCTGTACTAGGTTGTCTATAGCTAAGCCACCCTACAAGGTAAATCACTTATCTTGCAGAGTCTTCCCTCTGCACATAAAGGTCACCAGTTATCATATCTGACTGAGGTCACTGGGAAACAGAGGAGCAGCATGGTAGTCCCATTTCTGCCACTGATCTACTATGCCTATTTCTATCACTGCCACCTTTTTTCCTCTTGAAATAGCAAGCTCCTGGGAGCTCTCACTAGGCAGGTGTACAACACCAGCTACAGCAGAACAGAAAATTGCAGCTGGAGCTTCTAGGTACTTCTGGAAAAGAAATGTCAGTGCTAACTGCAAATGTCATTATAACTAGTTCACTTTAACCCCAACATGACACTGTATGTATACCAAGTTCCTGATAAAGATGCTGTCATTCCTCTTCTACTCAATGCTTCTCTTCCAGACTGGAGAGCTAAACAGCAGCCATTTGAGGACCCTATCCCTGATAATAAGAAAGAAAGGTATAGGACCAGACTCTTAGCTGGCTTAAATTGAATGGTTTACAGCTGCTGAGTGTTTAGCCAGTAGTGCAATTTAATACTTACTTGAGTCCCATGAATGAAAACTGGAGCCAAAGCCAAGCTAATATCAACATCAGAATCATGTTAGGGAAGGCAAATCCAAACCAGGAAGCAAAATTCACAGTATCACCATTTCTGGGGAACAATCTGAAGAAAAAAAACCAATGTCAAATCACTGATGAGTCTATTCTCCCTTTACTATCTGCTGATGGGAATTATCCATGAACCTCAAGGCTTATCCGTGATTAATAAAGTGCATCACCATAGCTCCAAAAGGCTCCTGGGTTCAAACTGACCCCCAAATGCCTTTTGTATAATATCTTGCTGTTTGTTACAGAATATTTTACAGTAAACTCATTCAGCAGCTCCTGTTCCTAGTTTGGGTCTAGCCATTGTAAAGACTCAATGTATGTTGCACAAGGCAATGTAAAGATCCACCCGTACCTTATCCTTAGCAGTAGTTTTGCTTTTATCACGTCTGCTCATCCATCACGGTGTTTCTAGCACTGCTTTCCCTTTGCTCTTTATAACTAAGGGGGTCTGCATATAGACAGGAATTTAGGGTATGAGTCTGTTTCTATGGAAACTAACCACAAATCTGTTCACTTCAGTAGGATCAGGATTTGGTTCTCAGAAACTGAAATATCTCTAACTCTGTCCCTGTATTTTTGCATTCACGGTCAAGGCTAGATGTAACTTGAGTAGAAATGTCAGTTCCAATTCTTCAGCTGGTTTCTACTGGTTCTGTTCTAGCCAGCTAAATTTTAAAACCTGTTAGCTTACTGGCTGAGGGACTAGCCATCTTCTGGTAGAAATTAGTGTAGGGCTGATGTGGAGTCTACTGGAATTGAATTACCACTACAGAGATCACAGATCTGAATCAACAATTCCCAAACAATTCCATAGTCAAGACTGTATTATAGCAGAGACAGACAGTCTTGTGGACACCTCCTCTCCTGCTCAATAACATCCCTGTGGCTTCTACAGCAACTGCTTATATGAAAGAGTCATTTTAAAGAGTCTAATGTATTTCTAGATGAAAAGAGATCACACAGTCTCCTTCTATTTCTCACTGATTTTCTCCCTCTCATTTGCTGTGTGTTAGCTGGAAAAAAGTAGGAGCCAACAGCACGTGATCAAACAGTTCTCGGCATGTCATCAGCAAGTGCCTCAAACCCTCCCATAGGTCTATACCAATTGCACAGGCAACTTTCATTGGGCTATCTAGCTGCCTAGTTGTGTTGGAGAAGAAAATGTGAAGAGGATAAAATAGGTTATTCATTATGACGTAAATCACCCAGGTATTGCCACCAATTTGGCTGGCCAGAAAACGAAGTGAGGCCTTTTAAGTAGCCTAAAAAGAAATGGTGAAAAGCACTTACTCATTCATCTGGCCTTTCAGCACCAGGTTTGGCCCTGTTCCTGTGAGCGTTGCAGTTCCTCCGATGCTAGCAGCATAGCACACACACAGTATCAGCCCCTTGCAGGTGCGCTTCTTTAATTCTCTTTCCTTGTAAGCTGTGGGGTCGTCAGGGATGTGTCCATTACTTATGACTAGAAGGAAGAAAGAGTGTTACTTGCCTTTGGAAAAGCTCTGGGAGGAGTGTGCTCAGGAGGACAGCATGGACAGTGCTGCAATCTGTCTGTGCCTCTTATCTTGAATAATGCAACATTATGTAGGTTATATGGCCCAATCACTTTCTAGTAACGTTCATGGGGAATTGAAGAGAGGGTGACCTTATAATAATGATGGCGCTAGTTAGGGATTCTGGAGATCTGGGTTCAAGTTTTGGTTCTGCCAAGGACTTTCTGTACAAACTTGGGTAGATCATTTTGCCTCTCTGTGCCTCAGTTTCCTTTTCTGTACAAGGAGGATATCAGCCTTTGCCTCCATCACAGAACAGCAGCATTGGAGACTGCCAATAAATGCAAAAAAGCAGAGGATCAAATTCTTTCCTGGAGCAGCCATTGAAGTTAATGGAACTGCAACTGCTTGGATCAGGGCTGTATTATGTTTCTATAGCTCAGTGTTTGTCTTGCTTCTTCTTTTGGAGATAAATCCAATCTGAAAATGTGATTTCAATAGTTGTGCTGGATGAAATCACCATGAAAAATGCACTCAACTCCAAGATGCCACAGGACACCATTCACAATCTGGGTTACCTGCCTTGTGGGAGGGGGTAAGTTAGGCAGCTAAACCAAACTGTTAATGGTAAACCAGCACTTGGAAGACAGTTCAAAATCCAACAAAACTGCCACTAGCACTGCTCACCATTGAGCATCAAAACTGAATCATGCATTATCAGACAGAAGAAAGCCTGCTTTCCTTAACAGCTCTGATGTTCAAAATTGGCCACATTACTGCCAAGTACCACGTGACAACGTTAAATCAACAGAGGCATCTGTGTGCCCCATGTCCCCACTGTATGTGCATGTCTTGTGGGTTTGTCTCACAACACCCCTGTGAGGTAGAGAAATAATCACCCCATTTTACAGAGAGGGGAACTGAGGTGCTAGGGAGTTTTAGTATTGTGACCAAGGTGACAAACAGAACCTGCACCTGATTGAGTTCCTGATTATGCACGCAGGCCTCTCAGGTCCCTGCCCATTGCTTTGTTCTGCTTCTTCCCCTCACAGTAAAAGGTACTGGAGTCTCCAATCATACAAGCTCTGCAAGGACACATCCCTGCCTGCTTAGAGACCCACCGAAGTTAATGAGACTTGACACAAGTGCACGATTCTACCCATATAGAGAGCATAGTTGCAGTGGTGGAGCCTGGGGGATACCCAAGATAGAGAGAAAAATATTTTCAAGTATGGAGAGGCAAGGAACCCCACCAGAACCTATTCCAGGGTAGGGCAAATGCCAACTCATCTTAGCTTTCATGTGGGTGTTGCTGGATCATGTATTACTAGGTCACTTTCCCTGCAACTTGCTTGATAAAGGTGCACCTGCTAATTCATGGCAGCACAAGATGCTATCAAGTAAAATTTTCAAAACTGCCTCAGTGACTTGAGAGCCCATTGATGCTCAAAGAGGTTCCTGGTTAGCCAGGTCACTTCTAAAACTGGGACTTGAAGTCACATGGGTGCTTTTGAATTGTTACTGCTCACCTGGGCCTGATACTCAGTGACTCTGAGAGCCCCTGGATTTCAAGAGGATCAGGGGGGTTCAGCATACATAAAAAAGCTTCAAGTGTTACGTGGCTTTGGAACACAAACCAGCAGGCTTGTTTTGCCACGGACTGAGCCAGGGTGGTACGGGAGGCATAAGACTTTTTTCTGACATGGTCAGCATGCTATGGATCACCACACTCTGCAGGAATACCAATGGACTGTAGCTGGCCCCTTACCCTGCACCCCCACTGTGTTTGCTGCATTCTTTTCTTCCAGTTCGAAAGCAACATTTGTTTGTGCAACAGGTGGCTCTGCCAAATCCTCCTCAGTGCTGTACATTTGTTCCAAGATAGCCTGGACGATAGGAACCATCATGGCAGTAGTGGCAGTGTTGCTTATCCACATGGACAGGAAGGCGGTGACTCCCATAAACCCCAGCATTAAGCTGCAGAGAGAGAGACAGAAGAGAGGGAGGAAGGATAAATCCAAAAGCATTGCTGGGCTTTGGCCACAGGACCTATTGCAGGGCTTCCCGTGAAAGCTGGGCTCAGGTTGGAGTGCATCTATGCTCTAGCAAAGCAAACCCTGGGCCAAATTCTTTGCTGATGAAGCTCCACTGCTTTCGCTGGAAATACACACAGAGACTATTTATCCCTGTGCATCTCCATAAAAGTAATCCAACCATTGCTCAGTCCCAGCTGGAAGTGCCTGTAATTTAGCCAGCACAGAAAAGAACCTGTTATTGAACAGCAAACCACAAACCACTGCTGCTTTCCCTGGTTTCCATCCAGCCTGGAGAACGATGCTTTCTAACACGGCCTGGGCTCTGGATCTCAGCTAACACAAACCAGCTGCTCTCCCCCACTACCAGCTGTACCAGGCTTCCTCAGCCAGAGCGGGCACTGTGGCCATCTCCTGTCAGCCTTGCCTGCTCTGCTAATAAGTAACCAGTGCAGAGTGTGGGTTCCTGCAACTGAGTGACAACCAAGACCTCAGCAGCACTCGGATCCTCATTATCAGGGCCAAATCCCAGTGTATTTGTACAGAAGATCATTGCTAGGTTCAGGGAAATAAAACAGTCTCCCCAAGACAAACAACACCCACCTAGTCCCTCTCCAGTCTCTCCTACTGCTCTGGCAATGTAAACCAGCAAATCCACTTTGCCCTGTTCCCACTGGTCATGTCTGGGCTATACCAAGGCCTAAGCATCAGCTGTCACGGCCCTTCTCTATGGATGCACAAGACACTGCCCTGCACTGCTGGTCTACAGCACACAGGCAGGGACCAGTTCCTCGAGTGATGCCCGTCTGCATTATGCAACAATTTTGATGCACTTCAGGGCCATGGAAAGTGGTGAATGGGCAGGATCTCAAACCCAAGGGGAAATTTGGAGGGTCAGTTTCATAGATTAACACAGGTAATTCTCTGCTGTGCCTTTGCTCTGAGCTCCTCAAAGACTCAAACAGGAACCGAGCGTCTGAACATGAGGCAACACAAAGGACCCAACTGAGAAACTTAAGAGCCCAGTGTTAAGGGCTAGGAATGAAGATCTAAACACTTCAAAGCCACACTCAGCACTCAAAACCTGATAGAGGCATGAAGGACGCAACTAAATCAGTAGCAAAACTCCCCTCGACCTGGCAAGAGCCAAGTCATATGTCTGTCCTGGGTTTTAGGGCATGAGCTCATCCCTGCAAGGGTGGAGGCAGCCTCTGGAAACCCTTGGCAATTGCATGGAACAACCGCAGCTTCCATAGCTTTCATTCTGTGTTATTCCACTGAACTTTCTCTCCCCAGCCTCCAAGTGTTGGCTGGTGCTGAGCTGGGCTGCCCTGACAGGAAGCGGGTGTAATGGGGCCTCTTACAGTGCAGGCTTGACTCCGACGATGAGCAAGACCCTCAGTGCAATGCGTTTGTGCAGGTTCCAGTGCTCCACAGCCACAGCTACAATCAGGCCCCCGACAAACAGCATGTTGGTGTCCTTCAGGTACTGCATGCACACCTGCAACAAAGGAGTCTCCATTAGCTGCCAAAGTCTCATCCAGTCAACAGCCAGAGCACTCCAGTCCTCCTCCCACTCTCACTGAACCCATCTGTAAACTTCTCCTCCTTTCCAGCATAGGCATTTTCCTGTGCTGCCATACCCAAGCCTGTGCTTGTTTATGAGGATGTCAAGCTGACGAGACCAGAGACTTCTTCTCCTCTGTTTGTCCAATGTCTAGGGAAACTGCATCTGACAGGAAGCGGGTGTAATGGGAACATTTATGAACTCAGTGCCAATGACCTATAAAGTATATGACCTGTGACGAATGGAGGTTAGTTGCTCTCTGCTTTGCATGCACAACTGGTTTGCCAAGAGGCCAAGCCATAAATGGTAGCTCAGCCCTTCTGAAAAATCAGGCATAATCCTTCCCATAGTCAATCGTCAGAAGCGATTGAAACCTGGACTTTCTGTACTTAAGCACGGAAAAATACCACTCGAGCCAATACAGCAAGCTGAAGAACTGGCATAAAGACTGTTATCCTTTACAAGTACCATCCACTGGACACGGATACAGTGCATTTGTCTCACACATATGAAAGCTCCTAAAGTACGAGTCCTGGCTTGTGAGCCACTTTAATAATGATCCCTCAGCCAAGAAGGCTTGGCACAGACATTCAAAACACCCAAGGCGGAATTGACCTAAGTTACATGGTTTTCTATAAGTGGTGTAGTTTAGATAGGTAGTCCACAGAACACATATTCACCTTTTTTTGGGGTGGGACAACACCTTAGACTGGGTTCCACCATTTTTAAAACTAGTCTATGCATGCCAAACGTCTGTTCTGTTGATGGTATAGACTAGTTTTGTGAGCTGAACTTCTGTTCTTTTATGTGTATAAACCAGTTGCCAATCACTTTCACCAGTAAAAGTGTAATGTCTGTACCAGACCAATGGGTCTAAACTAGGAACCTTCCTTGCCAAAGCACAGATCCCTTCCACTCACTGGCTACAGTAGAAGGCTATTCTCCTCTACCTGGACCATCTACCCATGAAGGACACAATCCACACCATGCATCACATACATAGTCACATCTGTGTCAACATAATGCATTTGTTTCTGTATCTTTCTGGTCCTGGTTTACACTACAGAGGTTAAACATGTTTGATGAGCGTTGGCATCGGCATCTTGGAAGCTGCTAGGGTGGATGGATGTTAACCAGAAGGTAAGCAGCTCAAAGTTGAGATGTATGGAAACATTTTCTCAAATACACAAAGGGAAGTCTGTCTCAGGCCCTGAAATTTATGGTTTAAGTCTGCACTGCCCACGGATCAATACCTACCTCTTTAGACTCCAGGATGCCAAACAGAGGAAATAATACAACCGGGAGGAGAGAAGTAATAGCCAACGGGATAACCTCTGCACACCAGTACACAGCCATGAGGATGATGACATAGCCACATCTGGCCTCCTGTGGGAACAAAAGTGAGCAAGTTCTTACGCACAATAAACTAAGTACGTTGCTGAATACATAGCAGACGCCCCAAAAGTAGATCCCAGGATATAAATGGCAGCATCCAAACTACACAACCAATTAGAGGAGGGGAAAGTGGTTGATGTAATGATCCCTTTCCCAGGGAAAATGTTCCTGGAGACTTGGCTATTACAACCTGGTAGATTCCAATGGCAAACCTGTACCTTCAGAGAAATGCTGGGTCCATGAAAGGCAAGGGCAGCCTTACCACCGAGTTCAATGCAACCAAGGCGTCACCCCCACAGCTGATTGTAATGGTGCAACTGCCTACGACTTCCCATCAGAGTCCTTTGGATAGAAGACCACTTCTAAAAGAAGTCAAACACCAAATGAGAGACATTTCATGTTTCCAGCTTATCAGTTACTCACACATAGGTCTGGTGAGGACGTGCCAATTTAAATGTTGCATTCCCAAGCCTTCTCCTGAAACCCACATATATGCAAAACTCTTTTTGACGTTGGTGTTTGTATTATATATACAAAGACCACGGGACAAAGCTTAGCATACAGGAAAACCAAAATTTCCATAGGAAGACAACAGCTGGACCACACATGTTCACTCAGCTAGTGTTTGGATGTTCAATAAAGGCAGCACATTTGTTTCCTAATAGGCAAGATTTTTAAGGATGAACCATGATTTGGCTCAACTCGGTTTGTAGTTGCCCATTTTAAAAGGTGTTCAGTTTTCCAAATGTGGATGGTCAGTGCTTTCTGAAGATCAGGCCGCTATAAAGTGCCTGAAGTTCAACACCCAAAACTGTGATTTTAAATGTCTCCAGTTGGTTTTGAAATTACTGGTCTAATCTTTGAAGTATCTGTGCATTGCTTTATTATAGGTATTAAGCTACTCACTTGAAATTATATGTGTTTGCTCAACTGTGGGATTTCCTAGATTAGAAATGTTGAAACAGGTCTACTTAAACTGTTGATTAGACATTTTAATCACCTAGCAATCCTTGGTTTTATAAATTCAATCTTCCTGTGGGAAGCAAGTATTCATTAACTGACTGTAAACAGAGTTTGCATCTTTAAGCATAAATGCTTCTTGGTTTACAATTTGCTTGTTTAAAATAACTGATTAAAGGGTTTTATTCTAATATAACAAATGGGATCTTTCTGCCAAGAGCACAGGTGGTGGCAAAGAAGTGATGTTTACTGACATACTGCATGGGGATTTTTACAAATAGCAAGGTGTTTCTGCTTAATTTGGTTGATAAGCTTTTTATACTAGTAGGAAGTGTTACCAATCATTTTACCGATTGTCAGCTTTAGAGGAGAGTAGCTACAGAAAACTTTCAGTAAAAGGAACAATTCTGCATGAATTACACAATAGGAGAGAGCCTGCGCTCCTTGGGTCGCTGTCCTTGATTGTTGCAACTTGATGCTGCAATTGTAGGTTGTACATCAGCAGCTGAATGAATGCTGAAACTTCTTGTATAATTTTTTGAGCATTTTGCCAATATGAGAAACACTAAAACAGCTCTGTGGACCTGAAGAAAAGCAACCTGACAACATGACAGAAGCACCAGTTATGCAGAACACAGGAGTGAATAATTTACAGAAAGTTCAAAAATGCAAGAGTGACTATAAATTAACTCCATTAAATCAGGCAATTCAAATGTGAACAAGAACAAGGGTTAAAATGTATGTAAGCTGTAATTAATAGGAGTTAAAATGTATGGAAGGCAAGCTGTAATTAACAGAAACAATTGTAGAATGTGTTTTTTTTAAGTCTTTGAACAGTTTGCAGAAAACATAACGAGTACTTCTTGTACAGGTGAGAAAGTGATCATTGCCAGGAATTTTACTTCCCTGTTGTACAATCCTGTAATCTCCTACAATGACGACATGATACTCCTTCTTCCCGAACTTCAAAGACACTCATTCACCCTTTACATTGCAATGGGTGTGCTCCACAGTATTGACTTTACAGCACTTACGCTCCAGACTTTTACTTTTTCAAGCTACTTGAACTATGATTTGCTCCCAAGCCCATAGGAATTTGTCTTGCAATGAAGTCTCTGTGGCCAACTGAAAGGCAGGGCTGGCATTATTTAGTCAGGTAAACCCAAAAGGGCTATTATTTTTGTTTAGAAACATGCGTGAGGTTGGGGGTTTTTTCTGTAATTTAACATATACTGAGCTATTTAGGTCAGCGAAAGAAAAAAAAAGACTAGCTTTAACATTATTAATAGAACTGACTCTAAGAGGTGCAGTATTTGCTAGAAGCATGGTTTGCCAAAGAAACTACACATTACAGGGAGCCTGCTTTACACCAGCTTGACACGGGGACAACTCCACCAACAACAAAGCTGCACCCAGAGGAAGGTGCAAAGGGACAAGCAGTTTGCAATTCTTTGCCGACACGGTCCTACTGCTTCCCGAGCCGTCCCTTTAGTGAGTGATATAATCCTTCCTATCATCCGACCCCGTGCAGAACAACTGCCCCTTTCCTGCCCCTGCAGAGAATGACAATGAAGCGATGGGTAAATATGAAGCCCCACAGCATGTCCGTGGCTCGTTCATCGGTTCATAGATGTAGGGTCGGATCATCATCAAGTCCGACTCCCGGCCCTGGGCAGGAACGCATTTCCCAGGTGGAGAAGGAGAAGCACAGAGCACGAAGGTGACATGATATCACCTTTTCTATCATGAATAGAAAATTATCTATCACCAGCGCAGGGAGATGCTCTGTCCTGGCCCCAGACAACTGTGAAATGACAGGTAGATACGAAACCGCGTCCGCGGCCTGCGCATCTCCCAGAAGCGCAGCGCGTGAAGCTACACGACCGTCACCGCCATCCCACAACGTGACCACGGTCAGTATCAACATCCCCGAGCCTGGGCCGACAACTCGGGGCGCGAGCTTTTCTGGGCAACGCGTGAAACCCTCCCGCTGCGCCCTTGTGCAGGGCACGGACAGGCGAAGCAGCGGGTATGAAGGGCCTCCCCCCAGAAAAGGGCCTGGACAGCTGGTGGATGCTTTTGGGTGTGGACAGGTGGAGGAGGAAGGGAGGGGGACAGGAGCCGGCTCTTACCAGGCTGCGGAGGACGAGCGGCAGCGGCAGGAGCAGCAGCGGCGGCAGCAGCAGGAGGGCGAAGGACTTGCACTGCAGCAGCGACCTCGCCCAGCGCCGGACCATCGTCTGCGGGAGCGGAGCGGAGCGGGACAGGCCGGCCGGCCGGGACAGCCGCTTTATACGAGCCCGGCCGGGACACCCCCTGCCCCGGCCGCGCGGCGCAGCGCCCCCTGGCGGCCGCTCCCGGCTGCAGCCCCCCCGCGGGTGCCGCCTCAGTGCTGGCAACCCCCGGCCTAAAACTCGGTGATAGTAAACCCCGGTGCTCGCCTCAGTGATGATAACCCCCCCGGCCTAAAACTCACCCACAATCCCCATCCCCTAAAACTCAGCGCAACCCCCCGGCCTAAAACTCAGTGGTAGTAACCCCACCCGGTGCCCACCTCAGTGATGATAACCCCCCCGGCCTAAAACTCGGTGATAATAAACCCCCGGTGCTCGCCTCAGTGATGATAACCCCCCCGGCCTAAAACTCACCCACAATCCCCACCCCCTAAAACTCAGCGCAACCCCCCCGGCCCAAACTCAGCACAAGCCTGGTCCGCCCCCCAGTGATAAGCCTAAGCCTCAGTGAGGGTGCCACCCCTGCCTCGGGCTGGGCGTCAAGGAGCACCTCCGAACTCCAGCGGTTCCCGCTCCCAGGCCACGCACCTGTCGCCGCGAGCGAGCGTCCGCCTCGACGTTTCGCAGGCCCCCGGGTCGGGAAGCCTCATGTGGCTGCAAGAGAGAGGCGGGCGTCAGAGGAGCGAGCCCCTCCGCGAGGGGCGCGAGCCACGAGCGGCTTGGCAGGGCCTGGGTGCCGGATGCGGCGCTGTGCTGTCTGAGCGTTGCTACATTGCGGGCCTTTGTACACAGGTTAAATCAACAGGACCGACAACCACCTGACTTCCTTGTCCCTTTCTTCTCCTCGCTGAGACAACCCACGCAAACCCTGAATTCGTCTGGCTGACTGCTTTGATTTGATCCGAAAGGGGTAAGGCAGTGGTTCTCAACCTTATTAGGCTCACGGCGTCCCTTGGGAAATGCCAGTGCCTCGTTTTTACTCGGTTTTTTTGACTACAGAAAAAAACCAAGCCAAAACACGAACTAATTCTGCTGCTGCAAAGAGCTCAGAAGGACCCCAGCGGGTCTGCGTGCTTTTGGCACGATGGATTCCCGTTGGAAAGCTTGGGGTTTGTCCTGTGAATCGTGTTTGCACGCTGCGCCGTGCTAAAATCATGTGGCATCCCACAGCACCCTTGAAATGATCTCAAGGCACCCCACGGTACCATGCCACCTCAGTGAAGAATCACTGATTCAGGGGCAGAGCCTTATTTTCATGGGGGAGTTGCACTTGAGAAAAGACCAAAGGTCTCATCCTGTGCTGCTCTGTACCTTACCTAGGCCTGAACACCTGTGCCAAGCAGGGGCGAAACGGCACAAGGGTGAGGGGAGGTCTGGCTTGGTGGCATTTTTATGCTCCAGGCTTGTCTTGCAAACGTGAGTGCCCAGCAGTGGGCAGCTGGGGCTTGAGGACTTGACCCTGCAAAGTCTTATGGCATCCGTGGGGCTCCTCACGTAAGTGAAGGCTTGTGCCCCCTGGATAGAAGGTTTTTTGCCTACAGTTTGCAGGATTTGGCCTCCAAGGACTAGGTACAGCAGTAAAAGAGTCCCAAAACAAGCTGTTCCGATTCACCGTTCTGCTTGTAAAAGCAATGAATGCCCACAGAGAAAAGGGGGGAAAAAATAAAGGCAATAGGCTAGAGCTGTACAGACTCCAAATCCTAGCAGCAATCCTTCTGGGTAACTTAGGCCAGAAGAGATACCACCCAGGTTGAGACACTAAGCCAGCTATAGCTTGCATTGCTACATCCTGTCTCCAGCAAAGAAGTGCTACCTGTCAGCGGCAGAAAACGTGCAAAACTCCTGATTAAGAAACTGCCCCGTGGTAGCTCCTTAGCAAAGCTGTTCTGAGGTTTGCTGCCTCTTTTAGTCACCAGCACTAACACAGTTCATTGTCTCCATGCTTCAGGGGTGAGGGAGCAATTATGAATAAAGGAAATAAAAAGCAAAAGCAAAGAAGCTGCAGGGGGAACAGCTGAACTAAGGAGACACAGGGAGACTCTCGCTCAAGAAGCCCGATTGTAGGACTGGCATCCAGGAACTCCCCGTTCTGATTCCAAATCCTTGCATGGCTTTAAACAAGTCATTAAGCCAGCCTGTGCCTCAAGCTTCCCAGTTTGCAAAGCGAGAAAAGGGTACTATTTCAACAGTAGAGCGTGGGGGCTTATCCTTAAGCCCTCCTCCATGTGCCCTACAAAAATACAACCGCCCCAATTCCACGGAAAAGACCTCACACCCCAAGCACTGGAGATTGGGGTTTCTTGAGTAACTGAGTCATGGAAAAATCAGAGCAAAAAAAGACGTGAGCTATGCAAAAGGGACAAAGGGACCAACCATCCTCTGCCTATCTGAACGGGAAGTGATTCACCTGAACAGGGCGATGCGGGCAACGCGCCTTTAACAGGCGACGGGAAGGAATCTTGCAGCTGGGAGGTTCCCTGGGGTGTCCAGCAGCAGTTGGGCTTGGGCAGTTGCAGGGAAAAAACTGAGAAAAAATTAACAGTGGGATCTTTTGGGGGAAGATGCACCCTTGGGGAGGAAAAAGGAGGCAAAGGCAGGGGGCCAAAATAAAACAATAAACGGACACCGGCAGGGTTCCACGGTGCGCATGAATTTAAGAGGCAGCAGGAGAAGTTTATCCCGGTGCAGATGCAGGGCAAACGCAATAGCGTGCTACCTGAACCATGCGTTCAGATGCACCAGAGAGACGGACAACCTGACGATTTGCTGACGTGCAGCACTTTGGCAATGAAAATAAGAGAGACCGATGGGGAGGTGAGAGCGAGACCTTCGAACAGGCTCGCTGTGCTGTGCTGTGCTGAGCTGGGGGGGTAAAGGGAGGGGGGAGCATAAGTGAATGAATTGCAGGGCAGGAGAGGGGTTTACAATGCAGCCCATGCCAGAGAGCTGTGCTGGGAAGCTTGAACTTGATCCGGCAGAGAGAAGGCCAGAGGAACATGTTTGATTTGGCAAGGCCCCCTCTGCTCCCCATCCCCCACGAGCCCTGTGTATAGCCCAGAGATGCATTGGTGCTGGCCAGATCAGACAGTGCTGTGAGGTTGTCAGCTCTTTCACGTAACTTGCCCGGAAATCTTCCTGAGCAGCCTGCCAAGGGAGTGGGGAGCCCTGGCTGCCTGCTTGCTTGCTACCCAGCTGACAGGCAGACTACAGGAATCATAAGGAGCTGCTGAGAAGTGCTCCTGCTTACAAAGACCCAGCGTCAGGAATTTGGGAGGTTTCAAGACAGGCCTTCAAACAAAAACCTCCCACCTGCTGAATTTCACTGCAGGCTAATTGAGCCTTTACTGCAAGCCTTTAAAAAAAAATCATTGCCTTCAGGCAGCACCATGGACTACAGCGGGAGCAGAGCAGTGTTTCCAAAAAAACAGAAACTGCAGCCTTTAACTGGTTTGAAGATGGCAGGTAGAATTGGCTTGGGGCTGCAGGTACCATTTAGGAGCTGCAGCCAGTGACTATCCTAGTCCCTTCTGCTGAACAGCAGCTGTCGTAGGATACTTCTCAATCAGTGCATTGCTTGAAGTTGGTCAGTACCACTATCCCCATTTTACAGATGGAGAAACTGAAGTACAGGGAGGTGATGCGATGGGGTTTCAAAGCACATTTATGAGCCAAGCTTCATGGTAGTCCTAGGATTGTTACTGCCATTTCAGAGATGGGTAAGCCAAAACCAAGAATGTCTATAAAGGTCTTGCCCTTGAGAGAAGTTGGACAAGGACTCAGATCTCCTGACTCCTGAAATCCCTTTCCCTTATTTTATGGCATAAAAATGAAAGTCAGTTCCACTTGATCAGTCATTGTAGATGTGTCAACCATTATATTGGATGTTGCAGCAAAATAATTAGCAACGGCTGATATGTTTGTAGTGTCTGAATTAAGTAATGTGTGCATCATCAGAAGAAAAGTCTCTTTGAAAGGGAAGAATTTCAAAACCACCCTAACTCCAGAGAATAATTAGGGAATAAAGGCTATTTAGTGTAACCTAGCTCATTTCCAATAAACTGCTTTTTAGGTATATCTTGTTGAACCACTGATACCTGTCTAATGTTATCTCTGTACAGGAGTGGGCTTTGGCAGGGAAGTAGCGACTAGCATTTAGAGGCAGAAATGATTTCTACCCAGCCCCTACTTTCAGTCCAAACAGTGAGCGACCACACAAGAACAAACTCTGCAAACAGGATGTCATTGTGCCAACGCAGCCAGATTAACCTATACAGCTGCTAGCTCCACTCCAAGCACACTCGTGCTGCAATTTGTTTTAAAGAAATTAAAAGTATCACTGATACTTGACAATGAAAGAAAAAAAAAAAAAGGCTGTCCCTGAAACTTCCTAGGTTTTGGCAGAAAAGGAACATACTATCCCATCTCATGAGATTTACATTTAAAAAACAACCCGTTCAGAACTTATCTTTGTGATGCTTGACTTGATCGGTGACCTAAACCAGACCTTAAACCATTATGTTATGCACTAGGAGGTTTACACAAGGCTTAAAGTAAAAGAATTATTACTAGCATTCACGGGACATCACTTGTTCCTTACCTTTTTTTTTCTCCTTAGTGAGAACATGTTACAGCCTCTGCCAGTCCACTGTGTTCCTTTAGGAATATCCTTCAGCAAGGTTCCCAATGCAGCATCTGATATTTTTCCAAGTAGAGCTTTTGAGCCTCTGAACTTCAAGTTCTTTTGGTACAATCCCTGTGCCCAACAACTGGCTATACAAAAGCTCTCATTATGAACCTCAAGTCAATGGGGGTTTCCTCTGTCACGGTGCCTTGCTGATCAGACTTTTGAGCCCCAGGGTGGTACTTCCAGTACAGTTTAATTGAAGCCCCAGGGAGTTTCAAATACTGCACAGCAGAAAGACTAGGGGGGGAAAAAGTATTTGATTGGTAATTGGCAATAGACCGTCTGCCTGCCTGTGACCCATTCCTTCTTGATGATTGCCATCTCATTTACATATTTTTTCAAAAGCCTTTTCTCTGCCTTGTTACATAATTTGTGTTGCAAAATCCAAACAACACTAATTATTTCCAGGTCTGGACAATTGGTTACTCATTTCTTCTTGTTATTTGAAAAGGGGTAGAAAGGACAAAGAGAGGAAGGCATTTGGATGGGCAGAAAATTAACCAGAGGGATTTGAAATCTGATTTGGTAAGAAGAGTGTTTTGTACTTGGATCCTGCATGGCATGAGGAGGGATCCCACAAACATTAAAACACATGATTTCTTCTAGCACTTGAGGGAATTAATAGTATCATCCCCATTTTACAGAGGGAAAGCTCAAGGCTTACATTTCCAAAATGCCCACTAGTTTGGGGCATCCAAGCTGAAATACTAGGGACCTGATTCCTCATTACCCTGCACCTTCTTCTGGATCTTTCGCCATTCCTCATCACTGAGGGAGGGGGGCTATTTTACCAGTGAAAAGTGAACCTAGTTTTCAGAAGCACTAAGCACATACCAGCCCGCTGGCTTCAGTTCAGCTAGTCAAGCAAGGGAGGAGTGAAAGTCTCTGCAGGAAAGAGACAGTTGCCATTAATTAGAAAAGGGATGTCTGATACATTCATGTCAAAAGAGTCATTTGCAATGAAACAATAACCACAAGGCTGCGCAAGTACAAGAGCAGAAATCCAGATTATTGCATAGACAACCCATTCCCCTGGCTTGTCCAGCAGTCTGCCTGTCCATCCTTAGAACGGGAGTCCCTCAGAGCAGGGACCATCACATCTTTTATGTCTAGAAAACAACTAGCAGAACATGGTTGCTAAACCAAACCAAACACGAAATACTAAATATGGTCCTTTCAAGTGGATATAATGCTTTCATACATATTCCACATTAGAGTTAGGTCTATTTATACAGAGCTTACAAAGAAGTATTCAGTTATTAAATCAACGGTTGTAGAATTCAACAAATCAATAAGTTGTTTAAAATCATCTGTGCTGCCGTCTTGTGCTGTGGTTATAGCCATCAATGACACATCCTGTCCGTCACAAGCTTATAACCCGTGTCAATATGCTCTTTATACACCATGTATAAATGGTACCTTAATATAAGAAGAACTAATTTGTTTCCATTATCAGCGCTGAGGGGATCTTACCTTCTCATTCACCAATATGGGCTTTTCAAGCCTTTGATTCCCTACAGTTTCTTGAAGATAACCATAGCAGGAGAGAAATGGCAGAGGAATGCAATAGGCAGGAATGCCATTACTATTCCATCACTTACTCCTTGTTCCTACCCCCAGAAAACTTACAGCTTAAAAATCCTTTATTATTCATCCACATTTTATTGGATCCACGATCAAAAAGGCACGTCCTACCCCACACATGTATTCCTGCCCCCAGAACGGAGCTATAGCCCAGTCAGCCCGCTCCTCCAGGAAAAAAAGGGAATATGTCATTTGCCAGAAATGTCAACGCACCAACTGTGCTGGGCCAAGGCTAAGCGATGATTTCCACCATCAACAACTACCTTGCTGTCCCCTCTTCCTTTCAAACTAGGGACATCTGTAAGCAGAAGCAGCCCCCTCTTACCCTGGCCATCACCAGTCCTAGGGTAGGGCAAAGAGGCCTTTTGATGCCTCCACATTAAACGTTGGGTCTTGTTCACAACTCAGATCACTTGAAAGGGGCTGAGGGTTATTAGAGAACACCAAAACCCAGTGCAATTTTGGTGAGCTGGAAGTGAGATTCAGGGCCTGGCTCTATGGCAAGGCAGCATTGCTTTTAGGGGAAGACCCCAATCTGCAGCTCCGATCTATTCTATCCCATGCTCAACTTCAGCCTTGATGGGGACCCAGGGCAGTGCACTCTTTGTGCCCAAGTTTCCAGTGGGTTGATACAGCGCCCAAATGTCAATGGGAAACTTGTCTGGGAAATTAGGCTATATGCCTTTTTCTGATTGGCTGAGTGAACAATGGCCTCTGTTACATGGTCACTGACAAGTCAGCTGGAAAAACAACTGAGGCTCTTGCCTGGGGGGGGCAGACACCATGGGAGATGTCTAAGGAGAAGGTAATTTTTCCCAGGCCCAGCAGCTATAGATAACCTTCCCTGCAAGTCAGAAGACCAAGGCCTGCTCTGCACGATTCAGGGCCAAAGTAACCTGGGGCATGTTAACCAATCCATTTTTTGTTTAGTTTTTAATGATGCTTTCTCTTTCTCTCTTTCTTCAGCAAATCTGTTTCCGATTCGGCCTCATCTCCCCTTCTATTCTGGACTCCCACCCTAGGTCCTATCCATGCGGTCAAAATCTTATGAATGGAAAGAAACTGGCTGTGCTTTTGCAAGGAAAAGGGTTTACAATGAGGCCTAAGCTCCCTCTAAAACACGGTTTGAGAAAATGCCTTAGACGCAGAGCTTTTTCTTTTTGGTCATACTTTCTCTCTTATTTCTTTGCCTGGAGCCTAAGTAATACTGTAGACGTTCACATCATTTCAAATCTAGATGCTGCCTCTCCTAGGGCAGTGTTTCTCAACCGTTTAAGTAGCAAGTACCCCCTAACTTCTGAAAATTTTAATAAGTACCCCAACATTCAATTTTCCAGGGGATTTATATTTACAGACAAATGTGTGCCATATGTTGGAATAAAGTCTGTGTATATAAGGCCATGATATGACAAAGGTCTGATCTGCTGTGGGGTGGGTTGCCACCTTTTACACCAGATGTGCACAACTCAAGTATGTACTTGGGCTAGAGGTGATGTTGGCCAAAGCTAGGAGGGCTGAACACCAAATTATTACTGGGGAATTTAATTTTTTTTAATTGCACCAATTTTTTTGCCATAATTTTGAGGGCGAGAGAGAGAGAAAAAGAGGGCAAGAGAGAGTGCATCAGGGTACCCACATATCCCCTGCCTGAATCTCGTGTACCCCCAGTGGTACACGTACCACAGGTTGAGAAACTATGTCCTAGGAGACTAGATGCTGTGTCTGCCTGGGGCACAGACTGTACGAGTCGATAGATTTATTCCACGTCCTACAGCTGGGATCCTATAAAGTTTGCCTAGCAGAGCCCATGGAGAGAGAAATGAAAAGGAGATGGAGGGATTTTGAACTCCCTCTTGTGGTCTCCCAGGAAGCCACTCTGCCTCTCATGGAGGCATCTGTTTAAAGGCTTTACCTGCTCATTTTTGTCTTCAGGAAGCAAGCATGATCAGCTAAGGTGGGAAGAAAATCTATGGCAATAGAAAGGAAGGAGAGGAAGGGGCCAGATCCAAGATTTGACTGTTCATAAATTGCCCAAAGGCAGCTTTGTTATTAAAGCCAAGCAGGTGAAATATCCCTCGTCCCCTAACGGCCTCAAGCAGCTACAGCAAAGAGTCCTGCCTGCTAGACAAAGAGTATTCAAACTCATTTGAGTCAGAGGAAAGAGTAGGGCAAAACTATCTTCCACCTCCCCAGGTCACCTGGACGCTACAGCAGACATTTCCTGATTGAAACTGTTGTGGGAAGGAGCCGAGACAGTAACTGGACAATGCTGCTCCCTGTTGGTGTCCATTCTTCCTGCTTCATGCTGGGGAAAAAAAATTGGCGGAGACCTTGTCTGGGGTTGGTTATTGGGACCGGCAGTTTCAGTTTCATTTTCTTGTCAGATTAAAGAAATGAAAGAGAAAGAGGGGCAGAGCCCGAGAGCAGCCATGGAAGAAGAAGACAGCAAGTTCTGCCCAAACTGGTAAGAAATCCCTACTTTTTGCCAAGTCCCAGTGATACTGGAGGGGCGCAGAGGCTTTGCTTAGGACCTTTTCAGAGTGGGTATTGCATGCTTCTCTCCCTGAACAGAGAAAGCCAAGGGGAGGCCAGGGAAACAAATCAGAACAGCTGTCTGCTTTGTTTTGCCCCTTAATATCTAAGTATTTTGAAGACAATTTCTTTTCCCTGACTGGCGGATAGATCCCACAGGCGAGATCAAGCAGTGGTTCTCCGCTGCCTGCTGTGTCCCTTGCCCTGCTGCTTAGGACCTAAAAGATTTGGCAGAGTGGGGCAGCTTGGATCAGCAGTGCTGCTTGTCCAGCACCCAGGACAAGAGGCTTTGAAGAGAGGGGAAAGAGAGCTCCATAATTATGGACTAACCTGCCCACCGGGGAGGTGTGCCCTTAAAAGGCAAGGGCTGCATCAGGGGTCGGCAAAACGTGGGCTGGATGCGGCCCACCAGGCCACTCTATCCAGCCTGCGGGGCCACTAAAAAGTTTAGAAAATTAATATTCATCTCCCCTGGCTGCCTGTCACGCAGCCCTTGATGGCTTGCCAAAATTCAGTAAGCGGCCCTCTACCCAAAATAATTGCCCACCCCTGGGCTGTACGCAGTCTCTGTTATTCCCATCAGTGATGAAGCTGTGGGTGTTTTCCTGCAGTCTGGAACAGAACCCAGTACAAACTCGGTCCCTGCCTCAGTTTCCCCTTATGTCCAATGGTTCTTTCTATTGTCAAGGCAACTTAGCTCTCCAGCTATAAGCCAAAAAGTTCACTATTGGGGGGGAGGGGGAGGAAACTGTCCATACCTCTGTTCTCCCTTTAATATCTGGGGTCCCTTCACAAAGGAATAGCTTAAAGAAACGAGCACCGCCTCTACTATAGACCTCCAGCCCTGGAGCCACTGAACACTGTCTGCATTATCCCTGGAATGCTGCGAACCCACGTGTTGCTGGTCCCCTCTGATCATAGGGCACAATCCTGCTCTTGCACCAGTGTAACTCAGTTGGAGTTATTCCTGATTTGCGCTGATGTAAAAAAACTTTCTCATTTTGGGCCTGCATCACCTGCACCTGACAGGGCCCCTGTTCCCTTAAAGATGTTCTCAGCAAAAGAGCAAAGCCTCCGTAATGGAGCTGAATCTTGGACGGCTTCATTTGAACAAGACACAAGTATAAATACCTGATGTTTGTTTTCTGGAATCAGCCAGGTGAGTCGTATCCAATCCCATAATATTCTTTCCCTTTCCACGTCACACAGTAAACAAGATGTGTCTGCTGCCAATTTCTCTCTGCACGAGATCCACTGCCAACGGTTCCTCACCGTCTGCCCAGACTGCAGAGAGGCTGTTGCTCAAAAGGAAATGCGAGAGCATCAGGCAAATGCGCACAAGCAGGTGAGAGCTCTTCACCTTCCAACAAAGACTCTGACTGTCAGTTCCTGCAGTTAGGAGATGCACTGAAATCACACCAAGCTGTGCTGCTGCATGGCAAATAGCCACAAGCATCTGTATTTGTTGAGGAGAAGATGTGAGGGCCCGATGCAGCACTATAGCTCTGTCCACAGCCCCCTTCTCTCCAAAGAGCAACTGTGCGCTCAAGTCAAGGGACTCCATCTTAGAATCTGCTCTTTTGTATTTAAGTTAATCTTCAATAAACACGGGGAATAATCAGTGGGTAGCATGATGAACTCCTACCCGAATGGGCAGTCCTACACATTGCTCAGTTTCTATAGGAACAGGGTTCCCTATGTGCTTTCCAAGGATGGAAATAGTAGGGAGTCCATCCTGGGCGATTTCACCTACATCAGAGGTAGCAGGTTCATTAGATAACTTGAAATATTCTCCATAAGCTGTCACATGTATTTTCCTTTAAGTACGCTACTATTCTGTCACCCTTTTCATTCAGGTCAGGTGTAAGCTTTGTCACCAAAGCCTGCAGCAATACCAGCTGGAGAACCATGAGGTGAGTACATTGCTCTGTGTGTGAGACCAGGATCCAGCTTGGCTGATCTCTCTTAGAGACACTCCAGAGAGATGGCTGCAAATTAGTGCCTTCCCTAACATAGAACAACCCAGAGTCAGTCCTGTTAATATAGTGCCATTTGACCCAGGGTTTAATGTAATACATCTTTTTATATTAAAACAAATGTATGCCCTGGTTGACGAACTGTCCCTCCACACCTCTTCCCATCCCATTTCTGCAGGGAGTTTCTTAGAGAGGATCTTTCACTTCATCACTTCTGTGGAGTTCACTTTCACATGAAGGTGTAACTGCAGGCCTCGCTGTGGCAGCTTTTATCTAGCTCCTGTAGCTAACACCTCCAATGAACAGGTGGCATCACTGGCTTCAGGTTGTGTAGTAGCCAAAGTGCATCCTCTATGTTTCTGGTGGGCTTTAAATATAAACCTAATACGCTATGCCTACCTGCGCCACACACCTGCGTTTTGCTATGTAGATACAGTCTTAGTGGGGGACATTCTTAAAACGAAGTTATGCCTGTTGTTTGGGGTTTTTTTTCATTCCTGGTGTAACACTTGCAACTATTCACTTGCAGACCATGGAATGCAGTGAACGAGTTATGAAATGCAAGTTCTGTGAGCTGGAAATGCCCTTTGCTAAGCTGCAGAAGCACCTCGATTCCTGTGGTAGTCGAACTGAGAAGTGTTTCGACTGTAACAAATACATCATGTACAAGGACCTGGACCAGCACAAAGACATCTGTCATAGTGGTGATGGGCTCTCAAATCATGGTGAGATTCACTTTGAAATTAATAATGTTACTCCTCTAGAAACCTTGATTCTTCTAAGCCCCGGTAGCCCAAAATTCCTTGTTATCACCCACAGCATCATGTTATTACAGTACCAGTTAATCACGTGGAAAATTCCCCACTGACACTCTCGGAGTCCCAGTAATGCAGGTTGCCTTGTTTAATGTGGCCCCTGCCATACATTACATATATTATACAATTAACTGTTTAATCGCACAATAAATTTAGACTGGTCACTTGTGCAAAGTAAGAGCAGCCACAGGTGCAGGGTAATTATCACGTCATAAAAATGTCCATCCAGCTATAAAAAAAGCCAACCAGCTACAAAGTTAGTGCTTGAAAATGCATAACAAGTTTATAGCTGGTATCTATCCAACTTTCATTTGAACATGTGAAAGGGCCCTACGATCAGCATCACAAAGGATTGTTGCTCATCTTGACCAGCTGAAGGACCACATTTTATTCTGTATTACATCAGTGAGTGGTAAATCCAGAGTAATTGACTTCAGTGGATTTGCTCTGGATTTTCAGAAGCATAATTGAGAAGCACTGGGCCTTACTTATCTAGCTTGGCTCCGACACGTAAAGGCATCTTAGTATGAGTATCACACCCACCTGCTTTTCCATTTTATGGGCTAGCATCCCCTTCATTGTTCGCCCCCAGCTCACATGGATTTTAAGGAGAGTCCTGGGTGTGCGCACATTGGGAAGACAGGGCCTTGGTACATCAGGGGTCTCTCCAATCCTATTCGACTGATCCCATCTTGAATATAACAATCTAGTTTCTAATGCAAACTAGTGCAAGTGACTATGAACAAGCCTCTTTCCCAACCTGCTTTGGAAACATACTACATACAAGCTGGAAGCCCAATTCACACTGTCATTTTGGTTGGGCTTATTTACCAACCTTGGCTGCTCATGCAATCTGGTTCACTTCTCTCCTGCTATCAGCCCTTTGTAACAGAGAGCTACCTTCTTCCAAAAGTCAGTATAATTAGAGAGTTAGATGAGACATCAGAGGTTGTCTAGTACGACCTTCCCCTGCCACAGATGTGGGATGCGCTGTTCCTAAACTAATTTAGGGGCAAACAAAGAATTGAACCCCTATCTCTTAAATCTCAGCCAACAGCCTTCTCCATTACATCACCCCTCCTGCCTAACCCTTTCCCAGCAGCTAGGAGATGACCTTTGCAGTCCCTTTCCATTAACATGAAGGAGTATTTTCCGGGTTGTCTGGTTACAGCGGCATCGAAGAACAGCACAGTTGAGGGAGTCTATCTTCCTACTGAAATACTAAAAACGAGGCACACAATAGAGGCGATATGTACTCCAGTGGCTTCACAGTCTCTTGGGTGTGGGGACGGTGTTGTATTTTGTCAAAGCAGATACCTGTCAGACAGGCACTTGACTAGAGGTGATAGTTTGTGAACCTCACCAGCGATTCTGCAAGGAGAAAACAAGACCTGGTTGACAGGGATATATAGCTCCTCCATAGCACAGTATTGGTAGAGGTAGGCCCAGTTACACCCTAATATTCAGCTAGAAGAGAATCTGTGTGTGTTGATTAGCAACCAGCAGTGAAATTCAGCCTCCACCCAGCCTTAGGCTCTGGCGCGCTGAAGTTCAATGAAGTTTGGATCTGTTGTCTCCCTAAACAGTCAGTCATTGAGTCTTCGGGGTCTGTGTACATTATTTCCATAACCAGTCAGTCCCACATTACCAATCAACCTCTCCCCGCTTTCTCCTCTGAAGGTCTCAGCGACAATCTTTGTCAGCAGTGCAATAAGTCATTCCCAGATGACCAGTTCCTCCAGCATCTGGTAAGTGGCTGGAAAGCCAAATCAGTGACGGGGCTGGGCCTCATTTCTGACTGGGCTCTTTTTGTGGGACGCAACATGTTGGGTAGAGTAGAACAAGGCCTTTTGGCTGCTTGCTCTCCGCCGCTTGCACGTTACTGCCCCGTGAATGCTTTGCAAAAGCTACGCTGGCCCTTGTGTCCTGAAGGCCTCGCTGTTAGTGTCAGCACCAATTAGTACCTGCAAGGCTCTCTTCTCTTATAGCTGAAGCATCATGCAGTAGGGCATGTGGGAAGCAACAATACACCCCTTTGCCTTTCCCACTGTCTGCCTAGATAATAGCAGATACAGCTGTTTCTATTGCTTAACCACTATAGCAGAGAAAAAACCCAGTTCCTCCTGAGCAGTTAGTTGCCTCTTCAGAAGACTGCCATTCGTGAGTTAACATGAGAATTAACAAGTTAACTCTTGAGTTAACAAGAGATGTTGCCCTGGCTGTGATGGTTCCCAAGGCAGTTTCTCCACTCCTCTGTGGAGTACCTATCTAGCCTCCTTCTTCTATAAAACAACCTGAGGCCCACCCCTTCCCAAACAGTTTTGGCTTTCATCTGCAAGCCCTTCTGTCAAACTCTTTCCCTTCCCCCCTATTTTTTAGTTTCAACTTATTTTCTTTCCTTCTTAATTCTTTCCTATGTTATGTCCAGATACATCCTACTTCCCAGGAGAGGCACCCATCCTCACTGTGCTGCTTGGTCATTACCTTTGCTAAGTTACCTTATTCTTTTGGATTTTCTTCCATAGAACCAGTGTAGTCCACTCACTAAACTGGTGGGGAATCTTGCCAGCCAGTCAGCTACCAATCCCAGCCCGCTCCTGCCACCCACTGCTGCTTTTCCAGCTACCACTTCATCCCCCGTGAATGCGGCCGCGTGGAGGGATGTCCGTCCAAAAGGGAAGGAGAAGGACTTGTCCTCTACCTCCCGGACCTCACTCAAACCACTCAAGAACAAGAAGTCACCTGGCCATCTGGCTTTCTCGACCACTCTGGATCCTGTACTGCCTGAGGCCCTTGAAGACACAGGGAATTATGATATATTGGTGACATGTGCCCGTTGCAATATCCTCCTCCCACTGCCAACACTCAAGAAGCATGAGGTGAGAAGGGCTCTCCTTACAGAAAAAGGAGAAACCGTACTGGGCTTTCTTGATGTTTGAGAAAAACAGGTGGTTGGGATATGCTGGGATTTTGGACTGACCTTAGGCTATACCAGTGATACCTTAGATCCCATTCACCACTTGTCTCTCCCATCATATTTGTATTGAGAGCTGGCAATATGCCCACCTATAAAAGACACGGAGCAGACAAAGGACCATTCTCTTTGTACAAATGTCAAAAGAGTGACTCCTCCTTCTTCAGTAACGTGGAATGGAAATTAGCATTAATTGAATGAGAATCTGGCACAAAGTCCTTACCTTTTAGTTATTTCTTGAGAGAGCAAATATAGCTGGGGTGAAGCCACTCATCATTTTCCTGCTGCTCTTCTGATGAACCCATGCATTCAGTTCCCTGGAATGGTTCTTTAGTGGCAGTTGACAAAAAGGGAGAGAAGACGAGGTAGACAGAGAGTCACAAGATGGAAGAGACTTCTGCCCAGCCTGGGGAGCCACTTACAAAGACCATATACAGGTTTTCATTGTGAATGGGTTCACACACCACCTGTGATGTGACATTGAAGGATGACCACAGTTTACAGGAGGTCATAGGCATGCTCTTACGTAGCTTCTGGACACAGAGATGGCAATTGCAGCTTAAAACTATCTTTGCCCTGAGCTCTGTCTCTAATGCCGGAACAGAGTAACTAAAAATCAGGATCAAACTTAAGGGTCAGATCCTAAGGAGTGCTCTTTACCTCCCCTACCTTCCAATGGCTCAGACATTTCCAAATAAGGAGGATGATTATATTTAAGCTGTAGCAAGAACAGAGCTACCATGAAGCAGGGATTACTGTGTCTTAACAAATATGAATAAACAATGGGTACCATTCCTTTCTAACAGCATTATTTTTATTTGTTTAGATCAAGTGCCTGCGTTCAGCTTCTTTGCAAAGTGTCAGGAGGAAATGAAAATCAAGCCCTGAGAAACAAGGTACTGGGTTCCAATAAAATGGGGTAGAATTCAGTTAACAGAAACATTTCTGGCTACTAAGTGCTGGATTAATAGGGATCATAGAGGATCTCACATAGCAAGTGCCTCTGGAAGTACAAAAGGTCAAAGAATTGCATGGCACTGAAGTAAAAATGTCAGGAAAGTCTTTGATGGAGCCACACACGTCCACTATGATAGAAACAGTGCTACACAACCCATTTGTCAGTGTAGGGGGCAAACAGAAAAATCAGAGAAAAAAAAATTGTTACACGTTAACCTCAAATGGAATTTTTAAAATTTTCTTAGAAAACCAGGAGGAGAGCAGAAAAGAGATCACATTTGGAGCTCAGTGGTCCTTTAGAAAAATGAATTCTGCTAAATTCTGAAACAAGGTGCTGGTTTTGAAACAAAATCATTTGACTTCTTCAATTTGGGGGGGGCGGAAATTCCAGCATAAACTATTTTTCAGATTTACACATTGGTTTGGATCACCCCAGGTGGCATTTGTCAGTAAATGAAAGTCACCAAAAATAAATTAAGATTTGCTCAGTTCTTTTTGGGAATTATAATCTGATATTTAAGATCCTAATACTCTAAACCACTGATTTGCACAATTAGGGTTCTAAGGCACTGTTAGGTTTGCAAACATGATTCACAAGATAAATCCAGAAACTTCAAATAGGAATCCGTAGTGCCTAAAGCATCAGACCCATAGGGTCTTTCTGAGTTGTTTGGGCAGCAGAATTGCTTTATTGTTTTTCTGAAGTCAAAAAAAATTAATGAAAACTAAGCGCTTACGTGAGGGGTGCCTCCAATCTAACAAGGGGTGGCTTGAGTCTAAAAAGGTAAAGAGTTATTGCCCTAAACCCAACTAACTTAGTGGTACCAGCTGGATTTACCTGCTGCTGTTCTGGATTTGCCTGAGGCCGCACAGAAAGCCTGTGGCAGGGAAGAATTAGAACTTGGCAGCTTCTAACTTTGATTTTATGCTCTTTCTACTAGAATAAAGTACCACAAATTACCGCAGCATTTCAGAATCTGTCCCATCAGGCTGCTTAAAAATGCATCTGCACTATAATCCCAATTCAACTGCACGTATGAATTTATATATAAACCCTATTTTCTCTCTTTTGTAAAGCATGAGGTCTCAGCTGTCCAGCAGAATGCATTTTTAGCACTCATAAATGTACGATATAAAATTGTTTCTCAGTGACAGGTTTTAAGTAACTGCATCTTACTTAATGCTTGCCAATGCTTATGCCACACACACACACGCCCCACTTGAATTATACCAGCCTAGTTAAAGCAGTACAGTACCCTTGCCCCTACCTAGAACAGTTATACCAATGCAGTGGTGGTTATGTCAGGATAGCTTATTCCTGTAAAAAGGAGCCAAGGCACTTTTATGCTGTGTGACAGCATAAACATTAGAGGTAGAACCAGCAAAAAATATTCTACCCCGAGCTAACATAGTTTTACAGATACAAAAACAGGCACAATTGGGTGCTAACTGTAAGGACATTGGGCGTACTCCTGCATTTCTTACTCAGGCAAACCTCCCATGGAAGAATATTAGTTTGCATGGACAAAAAGCAGCTATGTAATTTCAACCACAATTACCTGGGTTTTACATTAAGAACAAACAAAAAGAAAAGAGAGTGCAGAGAGTCTGCGCCAGACTAAACCCCAGAGGGCTGCCTTTCCCCGTACATGGTGTATTTAAAAGATGCAGTGCAACTAAAACAAAGGCAGGATTTACTTCCATATGAAGGGAATCAGTTTCACCGGCTTATGAATTACAGGACTTCACCTTGAAATAACTCTCTGTCTAATGACATGGTTTATACTGCTTTTCTTGTACTACTTGAGACTGCTCTAGTAAACTCAGCCAAAAAAAGGGAGGTGAAATTGTAAGCTACCCAGTCCTAGCAAAGAAACACAATTAAGTTTTCTCTCTTTGTTTTACAGAAGAGTCTTTCTAAGGCACTTCTGGGAAGAATTGGAAATGAATATCTTCTACCAGCTCCAGGCTTCAGCTCAGCTTCAGTAAAGGCATTGCAAGTGCACAGACATTAACCTGTTTTATCCCTAGAGAATAAAAGTGACATGTTTCCTAAACGAGACAATGAACAAAGAGCCACCCTCTGAAATGTATTTTGTTCTAAACGGGATAGTTGTTACTTTACCACCAAATTTGGGACAACTGTGACCTAACGACCTTATCATTAATGGGTAGGCCTCACCTAGTCTCTCCACCTTCTGAGTTTCATGGCAGTGAACAAAAGCAGGCTCTGCCACAATAACAGGGGTAACAACCAGCTCCACCTATTCCTGAAGAAGTTAAAAGCCAAATTCTCCTCTCAACTCCACGCAGACTTTTGTAGCTGAAGTTGTACCAAAGCAAAGAGAGCTTACTCCACAGCGCTTCTGCTGAGGCCACTGCTGATGTCCAGTGATTTGTAGCCTTCGAGCTGCGGTGCAGTGTGGGCACCATCATCCTTTTTCATTTTCTATAGCTGTGAGCAACATCAGAGAGCCTTGCAGGCCACATACTACCCACAAGCCATGGGTTGGGCCCCAGCGCTCCAAAGTGTTTGCTGTCAGACCCCTCACAGGGTTTGGGGGAGTTTAGCCATTGTGCCAGGTTCCTGGACACGCTCCATCACAGGCATGTTCCGCCCCCAGACAGAAGTGGAGAGAGGGCAATGGTGCTTGAGTTCAAGCTGCAGAGTGAGTGAGGGAGCAGCACCAGTGACTCCTGAGCGCACTTTCTTAAGTGTGAACATCTGTGGATTGCACTCTTGCTAATCCATCTCCATCTGTTTTGGGAGTACTTCTAGCTATGTGTAACCCTGCACTTTGGCTACTGGAACCAATACAGAGCAAATATGTGAGAGTAAGTGCCTTCTGGCCTGGATAATCTGAATCAGATTTGGAAAGGGATAAATGCTGATTTACAGTATCTGAGAAAGCCAGGCTGCTAAGCCAGGAGTACCTGCTGGATATCCCTTCCTTCAGGCCACCCATACCTAGAAGAGGAGAGCACAAGTAAATCAAGTCTTACTGCTGAAATAAAGCCTGAAGGATAACTCGGAGAACATGCTGCAAAACTGTATTTGCAGAAACAGCCAAACTTACCGTTTCCACCCAAGAGACCAGCAGACTTTTAAGAGGTCACCTCTTTCTGAACATCCTACTCAAACTAGCAAACAGTTGTACATTATGTAATACAAACCACCATGCTTTTGTGAGAAAAAAGAAAGTGACTCTGAAAATTAAAGCCAACTCATTTTGAACGCAACTTCATCTCTGGTTACTTTGTGTCCTGAGTTTGTGTTCAACATGTGCATGGGCCAATAAAGCATTTAGCATCCTGGGATGTCCATCATCAACCTGGGCCAACAGCACTGGAAGGTCAGCTCTCTGGAGTGAGGATTGTCTTCTGCATCTCTGCAGATCTTAGTACAACTGGGTTCTGGGCCAGGTTTGGCATTTTGAGGCATTACTGTAATAAATTGTTAATCCAAGGCTATTGAATCCCATGTGCTAAAAGAATGTCTTTCCACAAGCGTTTGCAAAGCACCCAGGATCATGGAGTCTATATCTAGAATGGAGTCTTTGGGGCACAGACTTATTTTTGCCAGAAATCAAAAATAAACAGGCCTGGCTTTGAGTGGCGCAGCCAAGATAATGTCTAGAATCTAAGTCTACATTAAAAAAAATAAGTCAAAATCTTGAAACTGCTGGTGGCAAAAGAAAAAAACTGCAAACACTTTAAAGCTGTAGTGATCATCACCTGGGCATGACACTGATACAGATGTGGGCAGCTTGCAACTTTAGCCCATGTTGCTGGGAACTATTCCCTGTTCATCCCAATTAGGTGTTAACTCATTGCCCAGTGAGTGCGTTAGGGGTTAACTCACCCACTGGGCCCCACTCCTGCCCGTTACATTTTCCCAGAAACAGGACCCACCATCCAACTAATTTAGACACCCAGGACCAGTGCTGCCTTCCAGATTCTCCCACGGTCCAAGCACTCTCTCCTAGAGCTCCAACCTTCTGGATTTACCCTTTACCTCCTCAGGGAAGAAGACAGCTAAAGCCTTCAAAAACATCTGTTCAATGCAGGTCCCAAAAACTAATGACACTAACAAGCACAGATACATAGATAACTGGAGACAAAATAATAACTATGCATGTCTGTCTCAATTCCTGCACCACACTCAGCTGCTCTTTGGGCTTAGATTTAGAGTCCTTTCAGGAGTCCAGGGCTCCACCCTCCTCCAAATAACTTGCTCCAAAACATAAACTAGCTTCTCCAATAGCCCAGGCCAGACCTTCCTTTTATACTCTCCACATCCTTTCTCAGGTAGCCTTCTGATGAGCCTCATCAGGTGATCAAACCCAGTACCGAGGAACTGCTGCTTAGTCACTTCCCCTGTGGAATTCACCTTTGAAAAGCTGGCTTGACCTGGGCATTTGCCAAGTTTAACCACCCTCCTTTGTCAGAAAGTGCAAACACTTCTCCTGTGTTTTACTTCAAGGAGGTTAAGGACAGTAGGGAGAGCAAACCAGCTCAGCATTATAACTAGAGCTTGAAATCTGACACAGATATGCAGAGGGTCTAAAATATCAAAGAGAATCCATACGACTCCCCAGACCATTACAGATTAAAACCCAACATGCAAAAACTACAAGCGTCTGAAGCCTTTTCCATAGCCTTCAGCAGTCTATAGAAGTTCTGATGTGAAGAAGGACTGTCTTGGGATTAACAGAAACCAGCCTGCATCGCATCCCTCTGCTGAAGGATGTGCATTCAGGGAAGGACGGATTGAAACCAGCCCCGAGTTCCTTGTGTGCTGTTGGCACCGAGTTCCCAAGTATGTAAGAGGTTACATATACATAATCTTATGTGTATATATATAGAGAGAGATTTTTACAAAAAAAAAATCTCTCTACTTAGCCTTTATATCCGTTCCTTATAGGGCTGGCCACCTGCCTATGTCCCCATTTACACTGGGATAAGGCAGGCTGTAGGCATGACATCACAACAGAGCCCTGCTGTTCCTTCATAATGGCTGGATCTGGGCACACGCCATCTCTCAGTGCCCAGTGAGCCCTGTCAGGACAAGATCAGAAGAGGAATGGTGCTAGGGTCTGAATGCCTTCCAAACAAAGCAGCATGAACAACAGAACTGGTAATTAACTGATCTCTTGCATCACAGGTTTGCTTCGATCCCTCTCCATCAAGTCTTATAACTTTCGGACGCATTCCCCATCCCCTGGATCATGCTGCCAGAATCCCCAAGACGGACCGGCTCACTGAACGGCTTAGCATGTATTTCCCCGGCAGAGGGAATGTGATATTTCAAGTAGAGAAATTATTTTTGATTCCAGCAGGCCCTTAGAGCACCCTCCATGATGGACCGTGGTACTCACATAGAAGAGCTTAAAAAAAAAAAATCAAAAAAAAAAAATCAGCAGATTTGTGTCAGGCATCCCAGTTAATCTTTGCTGTCCAAAAAAGGGCAACTCTTCCATGGTTGAGCACCAACCATGTTGACAGGCTGCTCAAGAGAGGACTTGATCATGTTTAATTGCCATCTCCAGTCTTACTGGTAATTTCCAGGAGCTTCTAGTGTTTGGGTGGATATAAAATTTAACCAACTGATTCCCAAAGTCCATGCTCAGATGATGTTGCCGTTCCATTGGAGGCCAAGACCTGAAACTGTATCTTTTGGTGTCACTCCAATTTTTGGGCCTTTAGCCCAAGTAGTTAAATTGCCAGGGTTTCCCCAAGTTGTTTCCATTAGAGGAAGAAATCAGGAATTTCTCTGGTGTAGTTGCATTCATCTGCCAAAGATGCACCCGAAGTTCCCCAAGCTACATTGAAAGAAAGAGCAGGTTCCTTGCTGACCCACCTGCCATGGCAGGAAAGCAGCTCCGAAGCCCCCAGGGGTAACGCTGCCACTGCTTACCCTCCCTTCTCTCCTGCTGCTGATTGTAGTTGCCAGTTAAATAGGGTCTTAACTTAGCTAATTCACATGAACTAACTGGAAGGGGAATTGGCCTGTGCTATATGGGCTTACAGCGACGGGCTCTAATAGCTATTACATGGTTTCTGCAATGTCAAGAAACTGGACTCAAGTGGTCCCGACTCCCTTGCAGTCTTGTGTTAGCTGGTAAAATTTAACTGCACCTGCTAACTCCCATGAAAGCCGCCTGGTGTTTGTCAGGGCTTTGCCTGACTTAGACAATTTGAGTTAAAAAAAAGCCCTTCTTCTAAGTGAAAACACATGTTACTTTGGTTACTTTGTGTCCTGTTTGCTTTCTGATGTCTTGCAAGAAGCTCTCTGCCTCTCACACTTTCCCACCCCCAAGCCTTGCAAAATAATACCTTCACTCCAGGGTCTGCAATAAAGTAAAACCATTAACCCACATCACTTTAGCTGTATCTGGGCCACCTGGCCTAGTGACTCCAGAAGTAAACCTCCATTGTTTTCAATTTTCTCACAACAAAGGGCCTCAATTACTCTTTCAATCCCAGTAGCAAGGCTGAAAGCTCATCCTGCTGCTTTTATCAGGTCTGTGACTGTCAGCACCTTTTTGCATAAGGGTATTCTGCTCATCAGTTTTCTCCGTTTCAATTTAGGTTAGATCACAGTTTACACCCACAGGCCCATTTGGTCACCAGAGTTTGGATGTAAAGAGATAAAAGATGGATTGTCGCTTTTGACTGTAGAGACTGGAGTTTTCTAATCACTTGGAATATACTGACCCATTGCAGGACGGCAAATAAGTAGACAAAGCTTTACTGATCTGCAGACCACTAGGCTAGATTCTGCTCTGATGGAGGATGACGGCGAACCCGAGCAGAGTTGCTGGGCTTTCCTACCTGACATCTGCATGAGCCACGTGTTCCGGTGGCTAGACGACAGGGACAGATCCCGGGCTGCCTTAGTCTGTAAGAGATGGAGTCAGGCCATGTACTCGGGGTCTCTCTGGAGAACCAGAACCATCACCTTCCGTGGGATGCCTTCTAGGTTGCACACAGCAGAGCTTGAATCTTCTCTGTGGTACGTCAAGAAATTTGGCAAGTACCTGGAACACCTCGAGATCAGGTTCCTGAATCCTTACCATGCTGTCTTCACCCGAAAATTTCAAGTGACTATAAGAGGGCTTCTTTCACGCCTGGGCAAATGTAACAGCCGCCTGGTGTCCCTAAGTATTCAGCACCTGGAGTTGGACAGAGTGGTCTGGAAAAATGGCATCCGGATTCAGTTCATCAAGAACTTAAGTACTTTCTTAAAAAGAATGGGCAAGCACCTCGATTATCTCAGCTTGAAAGGAGCCAGGGTGACGCTGGAAGAAGGCTGTGAGCTTTTGAGCTCTTTGAGCTACTTGAAAAATAAAAGCCTGATCTCTGAAATCAACATAGAAGATTTATTTGGGCACCACCTCCCTATCTACAACTGCTCCCTGTTTCACCAGACAATGTCTAAGTTCTGTAACCTGGTCATCCTGACCCTCAATTACAACTGCATTTCTGATGACCTGCTGGACACGCTGTGTGAACATAATGCTGATTCTCTCTGGACCCTAAATATCAAGTGCCACATCCATGACCCTCATGGGCAAGTGGTTTGGGGGATGTCCTGGGCAAACCTAGCCAAGAGAGCCCCAAAACTCAGAGTGAACTTGTTCTTTGAAAGCATCATGAAGCATGACAGTTTAGCCAGGATCCTGTTAGCAGAGATCCCTGCCAGGAGCATCAGTCTACGCAGCGGGTACTTCAGTGACTCAGATTGGACAATGAGACCCACCCTCACCAATATCTTGCCAGCTTACAAGCACATCCTACAGGTACGGTGGGGACAGAGACACTGTACTGTCCTGTTACTAAGCTGAACGGGTGGCTGTGCCCACGTTGGCCTTGTACCCAACTGCTGGTCCGGAAGTAAAGTCCTGACTTGAGGTCAAAGCTCACAAGGCCATTTTCCCCACAGATGGCAAGTCCAGCATGCCAGCTAAAGTCCAGTGTCCCTAATGTTTCTGCCTATCTAAATTCCTCCAGTAGCTTCAGCTGGCTGTGTAGTTTTTCATTTCCATTGGGCAGCTCAACTTTGCCGTTCTGAACAGCTGCTCTTCTCCAGCCCAGAAGTGGTTGCATTTCTCTGGTGAGCAATAACACCCTTTTATATTGAGTGAGGATCAGTCTGTAAAAAGGCTTTGGGAACTTCACAGCTGGAAGGCTTAATGCAAAAGCATTACTCCCTTTCAACCCTAGACTTCCTTTGCACTCGATCAGCATGTATGAGAAACGGGGAAAACAGATATGGGCCCAAAACTCAGCTACATCACATGTTGGCCTACACTACAAAGCTCTGCTTGGGTGGCTATATCGACAGGGATGAGGAAAAAAACCCCAGCCCCCAGTCAACACTATGATATGGGCAAAACCGTGGTATAGACCAGGCGATCCCAGGAAAAGAGCACACTTGTTGGCATAGCTTATTGTGCCATTAGGGAAGGTTATATAGCTGTGCTGGTCCTGGGTATGACCTTGAACTGCATCCAACTGGAGGGCTAAGTGGGTACTTTTATAAGGTGGGAATAGGGCATGTCAAAACCCTAGCCCCAACCACCTTGTGGGTACTCCTTAGTTGGAGAAAGGCTAAGGGACATCACCCGACAGAATCACGCCCGTGCTGAGGCATTAGACAGTCAGCAGCAGCTCTAATCTACAGCTACAACCGCCGAGGCTCTGGCAGTCTGGCCTTTGAACTGTCTTAGTGGTTTAAAGTGGGGATGGTAGGTCTAGGGCAGCCTCCACTCCTCCATACTCCTGCCTAGGCACATGTGCTGAAGGCCTTGGTGTGATGATCATGTAGACCTCTTGCACGTACACCATGATGCAGAGGATCGACGGTTGCCAAGTAGAGCTGGACTGGCAGAAAAACTCCTTCTGCTACCATATGCCATGTGTCCGCAAGAGGGCTCTGTTGACTTAAATATGTGAGTACTGCTCTTGGTTGAGCTGCAGTAACATCTGTCCCTATGGGATGCTCTGGGTTAAGTGCCACTGTCCCAAGGTACAAAATGGATGTGCTGGTAAGAGAGTAAAAGGAGAAAAGGCTGGCTGACAGGATCCCCATGAAACTGCCACAGCAGAGAGGCCTCTGCTTCTGCACAGAAATTAACCGTGTTATTAATTTTCAAGAAATTGACCCTCGAATTCAACCATGACCATGAACCATTGGATGAGGAGCTGCTGCAGCTCGTGCTAGCATGTGAAAGGCTCTTCTTCCTGAAAGTCTGGGCCTTCCTCAGCGTCACATTTATGGAGCGGCTGCTCCAAAAACGGGCCGAAAGGAAATGCACCCTGTGCACCATAAAGGTACAAGCCTGTGTTGCAAAGTCTCTTTCCCCTGCTCCTCTTCATCAAAACCCTCCACAGAAGGGCAGCCTCTGAAACTACTGGTGCAGGCTTCTTTAGATACTATTTCAACATGAAGTACAAGGATCAGGAGCATACTCCCAAGATCCACTGAAACATGGGCCTCTGTCCTGATAAGCCCCTGCAGAACATAGTCAGGAAAGGTACTAACCAGCCCCAACATGATGGATGTACCTAAAAGTACACATTAAACCTTGATCCCATTCTTAAAGCCCAGTAAGACTTATGTTCTGCACAGGGATGTTTGTTGAATCTGAGGGGAGGGCATAGCCTCTGCTGCTAGGGAGCTTAGCAGAACCCCGTCATCGCAGCTGGTCTCTCATTCCGGCAGATCCTCCAAGATCCATGGAGATCCCAGGGGATCCATGGGCTCTGGGGACAGAGCCACCTGTTTATCTCATAGGGAAAGGAGCCTTCCCCACTCCCCCACCCCACATCAGACATTGTGAGGTTGACGCGCCAAACAGGAGTGATTCATTTTCACTCCCTAAGGCACAGCTCTCTGAGACAGCCCCAAACCCAAACTGAATCGGGACTTCAGGACCTGACCCACATTTTCCATTAGAGGGATGGCTTATCGAAGCAGCCGCAGCAGTCACAAGGGCTTGTCCCTGTAACTCGCTGAATGGCAGAGCCTGTCGCATGTATCCCTGGTAGACGCAACTGCTCTCTGTCCACACAGGTCAGGATTTACACTGCCCGGCATGAGACCCACGAAGAGGACCGAATGCTGCGAGACATTTATAGGAAGTTCAAAGACCTAATTGACTCAGAGCTGAATTATTTTGTCATCGCCTACCCCATGGTGTGAGCCACTGGTGATTGCCAAGGAGAGGCAAATAAAGATCACTGACACCCGCAAATGTCTGAACCCATCCTTTGGAGGAAGCAGTGGGGAGCTTAGTGGGCTTTGCAGTGGCTCTGAAAGGGAAAGGCTGCTAGAACTGGAATAGGTAGGGAGCAAAGCCTGAATCCCCTAGATTAAAAAAAAACCTCAGGCTTTTTGCAACTGGGCCTTCCCATCCCACATCTTTGCTGCTCTGTCTCATTTTTGCATTTATTCTCACAATGGCACTGAGCAAAGCAGAACTCATGGCCAAACTCATTTTAATATGCTTCATTCACAGATCTCTAGGGACAGCACTATTATTACCACTATTTTACAAAAAGGGAAACCGAGGCACAGAGATGAAAAACAGCTTGCCCAAGATCATCCGGCAGGCCAGTGGCAGAGCCTGGAATTGAATCTGGGTGTCCTGGGTCCCAGCATGCCATCCATTAGGTCACGCTGACTCAGCCAGCAGGTATTGGGCTACTGCACATTCTTAGCATCTTAAGGCACTGGAAAAATGATCACATCTAAGGCTCTGGCACCCCTGCCAAAACTAATGACTTTATGTAGGAACTTCTGTTTTAGCTCACAGCATTTAAAAAGCAGTAAGTGCTGAAAAGTGACGCTGGCAGCATCCAAAATAGATCAGGTAACTGTAAAAACGGGGCTTTCCTTTTGTTCCATAACTGTATTGTTTAAATGGGGAGCCTCTGGAACTCGGGTATTCTTTGGAACAAGGACAGCCGGGGACAATTTAGGTCCATTTTAATTCATTTGTGAGCACACAGGGCTGAGATCTGGTCAAAGTTACCCCAGGGTAAATCCAGAGTTGGTAGGGGACAGCTCAGAGTTGCTCCAGCCTTGCATCTCTGAGCAGACACTGGCCTGCTGTGCAGTATGCTATCACTGATGTCAGGGTCTCAGAAGTTGTTGATGGAAATGGACTCCCTCATCTGCATGCAGAGCACTTCATCGATGTACAGCGTGTTCTCCTTGACCTGGATCTCCTCCTCTAGGGACAGCTGCCGGCGGCTCAGGCCCTTCAGCTCTGCCTCAGCCTGTGCCCACGTGTCCTTTAATCTAGGAGGGAAAAACCCAGGCAGATACTGGTGTAACCATGTGCATCTTATGTGACAGAGGATCACTGCACACTCTCCAAGTGAAATCCCTGGGGGAGGAAATCCCTGTGAAGATCCCATCAGGGTATTTCCGCATACTGTTCCACTGGGAGGTGGCCCATTCCAGCAGGAGAATGGGCTCTCATACTCTCAGGGACTCCTCCTGGCCACTGCTTGCCTGACTCACCCCTCTTCAAATGGGGCTGCACTGGACAGGATATGGCTCCAGGCTCTACTACCTTTACCTTATCTGTGCTGGGTAAAGGAAGATACTGTAAATGCCTCTGACCCCATTACAACTGCATCCCATCCCAGATGGTTGGGGACATGCACAAGCAGGGCGAGATTCTGAAATAGCAATGTTATAACACCCCTGCCCGTGGTCTGCCAACTCTTCCCAAGGAAAATAGTTCCTCTACACCCTTTCCCTTGGCACCCAAGGAAAAGGCCACAGAAGCGGCAGAGCCCCAAGAGAGAGTCAGAGGGAGGGGGTAAAAGATCCATTGCCAGAGAGACTCTTTTAACTAGAGATCTCAGAGAGGCATAATACCTCGCCCGCCCCCATTAGAGCACACTGGGGTTGCTGGATCACACCTATTAACATTATTCCAAAAAGGCTGATAAACCATAAGGTTGAACAAAATGAGTGACTTTCTGGTACTGTTTTCAAGTTAAAGTGGATGGGAGACTTTCTACATAGTTACACTGTACTCTAAAAATACCTTTGGTTTTTTTTTTCCAGAGCTGGGGCCAAGAGACTTGTGGGCATTTATATGACCTGTTCTTTTAGTTAGCTCAAATAATCATTTCAAGATCTAATGAGTGAAAACCAAAGCATCACTGCAATGTCTAGCTCTCTCTAATAAAACAGCTTGAGACTTAACAGGCTGATAGGCCTCTGCTTATTTAGAAAGCCAGATACTGAAAATGCGCACATGCACATCTGTATGTCAGTGTGGGGGAGACTTACTTCAACAGTTTGCATCTGCCCAGTCACTGACACCCAGCTCTTCCACCACTCCACTTGCCTCTGAATATTGCTTGTGATCTCCTGAACTTCACTCATCAGCCGGTACTGCACCATGTCACGACACAGCTCCACGTTCGGACGATGGGTCCGGGCCTCCAAGCGGGTCTGAGCCACCTTAGCAGGTCCTTCTTTATCGGCAATAGCTTTCTTTAAGGCTGCAATGTTCTTCTCCTGGGATGTTATCTCATCCATCACCTTAACAAATCCAACAGAGGGAAGAGCTATACATTGCCTCTTCCAGTGACTTCAACTTGATATCCTCTTTCATGACTGCCACCATAAATGCCTCAACTCAGATTCAGACAAGGCTCTTTGGGTAAATCCAATATCTTTTATTAGACCAGCTCAAATAGCTGGAAAAATTCTTCTTATCCAGATTTTGGGCACAAACACCCTTTGTCAAGGTGGGGATGCAAGGGTGCTTATACCCAAAAGCTTGCTAAGAAGAATTTTTCCAATTATTTGAGCTGGTCTAATAAAAGATATTGGATTTACCCAAAGAACCTTGTCTGCCCATGTGCTTAGACCAACACAGCTACAACCTACCCCTCTCACAACTCAGTGTCATTTCACCTGCAGATCTCAAAAGTAATTCTCAAAGGTGGGTGAAGATTACCACCACAGTCTTGCAGACAGAGTCACTGTGGCACAGTTTGCAGAAGCCAACATTTCCAACGGTAGTTGCTAACTTTGAACCTCAATTTCTGAGTATCCTATTTAGGAGATCTAGACCTAATTTCAAAAGACACTGAGCACTCCCAACAGCAACCCATCTGAGTTGAGGCTCCAAGCAGCAGAACACCTCTAAAACCAAGGGATGAATCATGGCTCCATTGCACTGAATGGCACCATTTCCTTGGACTTTAATGAGGCCAGTATTTCACCTCAGGAGACTTGGGCAGGGCACCCAAACCCTGAGAAAAACAAACAGAGACAGTTTCTGAAAATTTAAGCCTGAGTGACCTGCCCAAGGCCTCCTGGCACCAGGGGCTGCAAAGAAAATAGATCTCAGATCACCTCCGAGCCCAGAAGCATGCAGTTATTAGTCTACAGCTGCTTCTCCACTCCTGCTGCATAATATTTAGCATTGTGATTGAAAAGAATTCTCAAGCTCACCTGTCTTCTAGGATGTGCAATCAAGAGGACTTGTGCCACTTCAAATTGGAAAATCAACGGCACCTTAACCATAAAAGTGCAGAAAGCCCTGGACTCCTTGAACTTCTAAGGCACAGTAGCTTGAGCCTCTAGATCCTCCCAGCTGGGCAACCCCATCCTGCTTCTACACAGTCCCTGCATGCTCCCCTCTGGCATTTACCTTTGCCAGGTGTGTCTCCAGTTTGCTCTTTGCATCTTTGGTCTCCTTCACCCTATTTCGGAAAGCAACGTTCACTGTGTCGCGCTGCTTGCGCATGTCCCCGGCCGTCTGGGACAGGATGCTGTCGATCAAAGCCCTCAGAGCCAAGGAGTTGTTCCTCTGTTTGTCGGCCTTTTCGACATTTATATTTGAGAAATCGACCCAGTCCTCAGGGCTCACAGAACTACAACGGCATCAAACAAACAAGGTCACTCAGGGCGATGCACAGCCCATTCAGGTATTCATGGGCATGTGCTAACTCTGCAGGAAGGAAAGCAGAATAACACGAAGGAAGCATTATGGTATTAGAGTTGGCTGCATCACGGGAAGGACCAGCTCTCACCCTCAAAGAGATAAAGAAGGGAGGGAGGGGAACCGATTTGCCAGTGTCATACAGCATGCCGGTGACCAAGTCAGGAATTAATCCCAACCCCCACACCCCGAGTCCCCAGGCTAGTGTCCCATCTGCTAGGGCAATTTGGGTAGCAGAAAAGAAGTGGAGCAGGAAGCTAGATTAGGAAATCCAGCCGCGTTTCCCAATGACAATGTTTTCCTCTCACTAATTGCTAACAGCCAAACCATTTACTGGCATGGATGTCCATGAGGAATATTGCTATTCCTCAGGGAAGAGAGACTCGGGTAGTACAGCGATGGGCAGAATTAAAAAAAAAAAAAAGCAGCTAAGAAAACAGATGGAAAGCCTTATTATACACAGGGGTTAGGCTCATCCTAATATAGCAGGGATAGTTTAAGATGCCTGCCTACATAACTAGCAGCTCTTTATCTGTGGCAACAACCACTTACTTCGCTTCCACCTTCACTACATTTTTGGCGTATCTGATATCAGGGGTGTTGTTTGTCAAGTCGGCGCAATAGTTATCGATTGTCAAGGCGGTGAACTTGTTTTTCAGATCCATTTCCAGGTTGTATTTAGCGGAACGGTTTAGCCTGGAAGGAAAACAATTAAAGTCCGTTAATCTGCAATCGAATAAAATAATGGCCTCCTTCATTCCTGAATTGAGGCACGGTGCTACTAACGAGTCCATTTTTGCCACCGGGGACCCTCAGAAATCCCCCCAGTGTTCACCCAGGAACAGGTGAATTACATAAGGCCAATCTTATTTTCATCTGCGAATGTGAATTGTGAGCTGTCACTCTGGCAAGTGTAGGGCACAAAGCTGCTCCCACCCAGGTCAAAAGCAAAACACGCATGGGTTTACAAGGTGGGAGTCCTGGGAACCCTGGACCTCATTGGACCAGCAGTCTCTTAATAAACTCTCTGCTGAAACCAAAGGGTGTGATCCAGTCTCTCAGAAGTCCTGAACTCTGATTTCAGCAGGTGCTTAGACTCTCCCAGGGTTTGAATTTAGCATATTAATTAATTATGCATCTCATCCTACAACGGCTCCATCAAGGACCCTCTCCATCATGGGGCCCACTCAGTGTTCTGCTCCTCAGCTGGCCCCTCTATACCTAATTTGCTCAATGCTTTGTTCCAGCGTGCGTTCAAGCAAGGCCATAACCCCTTGGAGTACTTCCACTTCCTTTATCAGTTCCCGTTCCACTTCATCATGGACCAAGTCAATCCCAACTCGCCTCTCCCTAAGAGAAGAGGGAAAAACACCATCAGTTTGTGTGATTCATTTGAGCATCCCAGCTCTGACGACCTCTATGCTAGAGCATACTGTACCCAAGGTGTGTCTTTGCTATATCTGACTGGCAATAGCGCCTGATTTTCTGCTGCACGCTGGGGTACCTGAACCAAAGGCAACTGAGGAGAAAGTCAGGCCCTAGGGTGGATGCTTCAGCATTAGCAAGGCAGTGCACCCATCCAAGGACCTGACTTGCAACTCCTTTGGGTTCTAGCTGGGAGCTTCAACGAGACCAAATGCAGTCTGGTCCCCAGATCCCACCTCACGTCAACACCACTTGTGCATCTTTTCCACAGGTGCCTTCCAAACTCCAAATCATTAACAAGGGTGGCAGGGGTTGAAAGGTTTCTAGGCTTAGGCTTTCAAATTTCCACTGTTTCCAAACTCACCTACAGCGTTCATCAGTTACACTTGCACTGCTTACTATTTGGAATGGCTCGGCAATGTATTATTCCCACCTGTTCAGGAGACACTCTTGAGCAATGAAAAGGGGCTCTCTGCAGCTCTCCAAAGCTTTCTCTACCCTTGTCTTAAAAGTCAGCAGCACCTCTGTCTCATTAACAAGCTCCTCGAGTTTGTCATCTAATTCTTGCTTCCAGTATTTTATTTCTTCGAGTCTCTGCTCTGTAATAAGGAGACAGAAAATTAATTATATGCAGCCAAACATTAACTCATGGCCCATAGTTATGGACCAAAATGGACTCAGGTTACAATAACTGCGGTGAGTTTATCTCCGAGTTCTTATATGCCGTGGGACAGGAAATCTGGGTTCAACTGACTGCTTGGCCACATGCCTCCTGTGTGCCCCTGGACATGTCAATGAAGTCCTCTATGGCTATGTTCCTCACATGGGAACAGAGGTGATACTAATACTTTCCTGGTCTCTCCCATCTCACTAGCCCGCAAGTCTCTGACTATGCTTCATTATACAAAAGAGCCATGATCTCACTGGTTTCTCCAAAAACTCGTGCTACGATGCTTCCAAAAGACACATAACCTGGTTGCAAAGACAGCTTCCTTGCCTTGCTTAACTTAATAATACTTAAATATCAAGCCAAGGCTGACTAGCTCCTGTATGGTTATAATACAGAATTCATCACAAAGTAACGTTTGAAAGCAAATGCATCCCTATTTTTCTCTGGCATCAAGCAGCATGTCGTCGACACATGCTACTACTTAGCGCTCAATACCAAGTGGTATCCCCAGTGTTTGCGGGTGTACCTTAAATGTTGCAAACCCCAACGATCCCAGTCACACACAGAGCAGGCATCGTCACCTATTTTTTTGTTGACATCGCTTTGGGTTTTCTGAGTTGTTTTTTCGATTTCGTCCACCAGCCTCTGGCTCTCCTCTACAACTCGCTCCGACCTGGATCTCTGAGACTCTGCACTGGCATACTGGGTCTTGTTCGCGATGTGCCACTCTGAGGGAAAGAACCTGGGAGGAACTTGCAAGAGCTTTGCCATTGTCCTTTTGAAATCACAGGGTGCAAAAGCAGGAACAAAACTACCACTTAGTTACTAGGACGGAGAACCTGAAAACCAGAATAACATTATATTGGGTCTCGGAGGCAAAGAAAGTGAAGGAATCTGTATCCAGACAGGAGAAGGCGCGGGGAACTGGAGTGCCTGAACGAACCAGGTGAAGACTTTGCAATGACTGGCCTTTAGGTGCTCGTTGCGATAGGGACCAAAAGCAGTCAAATCACATACAAATCCCTGCTGAGGGAATCACTGATTACTTGATTGCATGTACTGTAATAAACAGACAGTGTACGTATGACTGGGGCCGGTTCTGCCGCCCTGTATGCACTGCTTGGGCTTTTCAAAGCACCGCAGGGAATACAGGCATATGCTCAAGGCTATCAATTTAACACCGCGGGGGAAGCAGACATGAGTGGGCCAGGCCATCGATTTAGCTCTGCTGCTTGTTCACTGCATTGCCCAGATCTCACACCGCCTCTGGGAAAAGCATCGCCAGTGCTGCACAGCAAGTGTGGCCAACCTGGCGCACAGGGCCACAGGCAGCCTCTGTGTGTGGCACACGGCAGACTGGGGACGGAGCAGAAAGCACAGGGGCAGGCAGTGACATAGCAGGTTGGGCAGAGAGCAGAGGGGAAGGAAGCACAAAGCATAGCGGCAAATCAAGAAGGGAGCGCAGGGCTGGGAGCGGAAAGCAGAGCAGCAGAGCAGGCAGGAGAAGGGAATCGGAGTGGCACACGCTAGGGAGAATGTGGAGTTAATTTTGGGACACACCTGCCAAAAGGGTTGGCCCCCTCTACCGTAAAGGCACTTGAAAGATCTTCTCAACATCCCTGAATAATGCACAGGACAAAAAGGTGCATTCCCGCTCTCTTGACTAGGGGCGGGCAATTGTTTCGGGCGGAGGGCCGCTTACTGAGTTACCCCCTTATGAGAGGAGAAAAGGAGACCGTTAGCAGAAGGGCAAGGAGAGAATGAAAAGGAAAAGACTTGTGGGCTTGAGAGCAGTAAGGAGGGCCACTAAAATGTCTGAGATAGAGACAGAACAACAAGGCAAAATTAGATGGGGGGAAGTCTCTTGAAGAGAAAGCAAAGAGGTCAAAACAAGGTTCGAGGCAGGAGGAAGTGAATATGGGGACACCCATTAAACAGAAACATGAGACTAAGAGGACCCTGAAAAAGGCGGAGGAGAAAAAATACCAAAAGGACAAGGAGAGGAAAGAGCAGAACAAAGGGGAAAAGGGAAGAGAACAAAAAGGGAAATCATCATCAGGCATTTCTGTTACTTAGGGAAATGTTCCCGTTAAACCACCCCAACAAAACGCATCAAACGGAGCAAGCGTATCCCAGGACCGCCCCCTCGTGCTGGAGACGGGGCTTTTGTTCTAGCACTTCCCCAACCTAGCACTGTCTCAGTCTCTCCCATCACATGCACAACCACAGCTATCGTTCAACACACAGATGTGCATGCATGCACACCCATCCCCCCACCCCACGTACAGATAAGCCAAACCCCACACATGCGCACGTGTACACACACATCCAACCCCCTCTTTCTTTGCTGGTCCAGTTGCCAGCCTGACTGTTGCTGACCTGTCCAGCCAAATTGTGTGTCCGCAGCTTCCTTTACCGAATTAGCTCCAGGTTGCGCCTTCAGGCTTGGTTCCTGCAGCAGCAAAGCACATTTCCCCTTGGCCCGGAGGAGCAGACTCAGGGCAACCTGGAACGTAAACAAAACCGTTCCTATGGGAACCAACAGCTTCCTCCCGGCAACAGAGGCGGGCTGTAGGACAGGCGCACAGTCAGTCGTGGCCTGTACATGGGTGTTGCCATCCCCTCCGGTAGGAAATAAGCTATCTGTGATGCTAAGATTTAACACAACCATGTGCTGGGGTTGGTTTTTTTAAGAGTCATTATATCATCACATTTGCAGCTGTGGATAGGCGTCTTCACTCCTGCTAAGCTAAACAGAGACAAAATTAACTGAGCATCACCCTCGCATTGAAAACTACAGGCTTTTAAGGGCCTGTATTTTTTTTTGTTAGCAGCAAAATGGTCTCAACGGTATTTGATGAACGTTGTATTTTTTCCAGGCGGTTATTTTTTTTTTCTTTCAGTGGGACAAAAACTGGTCAAGAGATAGAGATAAAAGAAGATGGAGCTAAACTGAACAAGGGATCAGCCTACATACTGTATTGTTGATGGGTTTTCTATAACCATCAAGGATAGCTACAGCTGAGCTCAGGGGAGAAGGATCTGGTATTTTAAGAGAAGGAAGGGGGTAAAACACAGGTCATAGGAGAGGGAGAGCTTGGAGCTGGAAGGAGTGGGACTGAAACCAGAGCCTGGGAGAGTACGGACACAGCGACTGAGAGGAGGAATAGAGAAGGGGCTGGAGAAGAGGAAAAAAAAGGGGCAAGGGAATATTATTAAGGAAGGATTCACTATTTATGCCATCCAGGAAGAGCACACACCAACTGCAGATGCTTCCTCCGCCTGATGAAGGGTTTCTCAACCCAAAAGCTTGCAAAGAAATTTGTTTTCCCCCAACTATTTAAGTTGGTCTAATAAAAGATAGCAGATTCACCCAAAGGACCTTGCCTGCCTGTGTCCTTAGACCAACACGGCTACAACCTATACCCCTGTAAAAAGCTTAATTACACTAATTGTTTCTTATGCCTCGACCCCACAGACATTGATGCACATGTGCTTTACTCCACTGAGCCATCCCATTTAAGACAATAATGAGACCGTTCCCAGGAGCATTTATGTGAGCAGTTGCAGTTAAGATCAAGCCCTTTAGGCTGTGCACGGACCCATAATGCTGGCTCTGAAGAGCTCTTCCCTAACTCTTGTAGGCGTACAGCTGAGGGCAGAGGAAACCCAGGGGCATCCGAACCGCAAGCCTCCAAGCTCCGGCCTGCAAGTAGGATGTCCGCCAAAGGATTCGGAAGCATTTGAAGCCCCAGGCAGCGGTGCAGGATGTTTGCTGGAAGTAGGGCCACGTATAGTCCTTGAGTGACTCACGGATTTGGAACTGATTTAGCCGCTTTGACTTAGGACACAAAAATTTTTCCTTAAAAACAAAAAAAATGGTGCAGGGGGCTGGACCTGACGATCTTCCAAGGTCCCTTCCAGCCTTGCAATCTATGGGGAAAAAAAGCTCTTTCTTGCCTGCGGGCTGCAGCATCCTTTTAACAGGTTTAACGTAAGGAATCAAAAGTACAGGCCGTCCTCAGCTTACAACGTTTCGAGTTACAACGTTTTGCACTAACAACATTTATAAATCGATAGCGTGTTTTAACTTTCTGACCTCAGTTTCAACTTTACAATGCTTGATGCGACGCCACGCCAGCAAACAAGCTCACTGCGTCGCTCATCTCCCTGGAGGAGATCGGTCCAGACTTCCTTGGACACTTTAAGAAAGCAGAGAAGACTCCAGATAAACCTGCAGCCAAGACTCCTGAAAAGGCTCCAGCCAAGAGTCCTTCAAAAAGTCCAGTGAAGTCACCTCCACCTCAAAGAAGTCCTTCCAAATCAATATGATTGCTATCTACTATTAATATAAATATATAATATACTACTACTACTATTAATATAAATATATTAATGTAGCTATATTACTCATCTAGAATTGATTGAGTACAAAATTCTGGGCTGTTTTTGGTGAAAACAGGGTATTGGGCTATGGGAATCAACCCCCCATATATAACATGGTTTCCTATGGGAAAAATCGGTTCCAAATTACGATTTGACTACAGACGCGGTTTTCAGGAACCAATTGTGACGTAAGTCCGAGGACTGCCTGCTTTTAAGTACCATCTCTTTTCCAGTCCTATGATCCCGATAGCAAAATCAGGGAGAATAAAACCTGGCATGTGAACAGCTGGGCAACTGAGAGACTCCCTTTGATTGCAGCGGGCTTGGGTTCAGACCCCCTCGAAACAGGGGTCTTCTCTGCGAGGCATCGGAGACTTCATCCAAGTAGCGAACACCGGGCCCCCCGCACTGCATTCCCCATGCGTGCCCGAAGGGCTTGAGGTTCTGCCGGCTTCTGTAAGACAATAAAAGCGGCACCTTTTTAGCATTTTTGAAAAACCCGGATTGCGAAGTACACCTACGGCCCCGCAATACCCGGAGATTGGAAAAGGCAATGGGGACTCCTAGTAGAGAGGATATCTTTTATTAGATACTTGATAAAAAAAAAAAATACGATTTTTTTTTTGTGGGGGGGTTTGCAACAAGACTTTTGCAAAAAAAAAGTCTTGAATTGCAAGCTTTCGGGCACAAGCACCCTTCATCAGGCATTGGAGAACAAGTGAGATCCCCAAGTGCTGAAGTGAGCGGCATGCTGCTAGGGACTGGGTTTAGCACCCAAGGGTGCTAGGAGCGCCGGCCGCGCCCAGCCTCCCTCCCCCCAGGCGCACCGCCGGGGGCCACTGAGCCGCGGCATCCCCCGCCGCTCGCCTCACTCGCCCCCAGCCAATCACCGGACCGCTCCACCCGGGCAGCCAATCTACGACGACCAACCCTCACCGCCGCGCCACTCGTTAATATTCTCCGCCCTCATGAATATGCTAATGAGGAGGCGGGTGATTGGTGGGCCGGGTGAATGAGCGGCGGGGGTGTGGCGGCGAAGGCGGGGAGAATTGCGGTGCGGGAGGGCGCGGACGGAGCCGCGGCGATGTCAGCCCCGCGGACCCTGGCGGCCGCCGCGGCGCCCGGGGCAGGCGGGCGGGCCAAGCTCACGCACCCGGGCAAGGCGATCCTGGCGGGTGAGGAGCGCTGCGGGCGGGCGCGCGGGGAGTGCGGGAGGGCTTGGCTCTGCGTTCCCCCTCCCGCCCGCAATGCGCACAGCGCTGGGGAGGGAGGGCTGTCATCTCCCACCCCTGGGGAGTGGGGTGC